>NC_083105.1:51445103-51778228 GCF_949774975.1 Lagenorhynchus albirostris
AATAAAAATAAATTAATTAAATAAAATACCTTTCGAGATACTAATGTTATCACTGAATTTATATTTAACTACTTTTTAGAAATTGAACTAAAAATTCAATAAGGCTGATTATTTAACAGTTACTTGGGAAAAGTATCATTAAATGACAACAGCTTGTAGTGGTAGTGAACTCAAAAGACTACCGTAATTACCAACCCTCCAGATATGTACCATTTATTTATTTGGCCATGCTGCATGGCTATGGGATCTCAGTTCCCTGACCAGGGACTGAAATCCAGTGAAAGCTCAGAATCCTAACCACTAGGCTACCAGGAACTCCCCAGACATGTACCTTTTAAACCACTGCATTTATAAGGGGAGAAACATTAAGCTTGTTAGTAAGTTAAACTATCTGTTCACATAAAAAACCATCAGAACCCTCTAGTATACGCCCATTTTTATACAGTACAACATTTGTGCTCAGATATATTTAAATGAAAGCAAACTTATTTTATGTATTAATCATTTTAAAAAGCTAGGTCAGAGTCATTTAGTTACATTTAAATAGACTATATATTTAATAGCATAAAAATGTAAGTAATATTAACACTAAATTCTCTCTGTATTAGAGCTACACGTTCTTAAATGAGGCAAAAAGATGTATAACTATCATTAAGAAAATTCCAACAACTTCTCATTATCAGCTTTTTGTAACAATTCTTCTTATGATGAAATTCTTAAAAGAGCTCAAGTCTTTCTTGCTATAAATCTAAAGACTTCCATTTTATCACTACAACCATCCAAAAATTGAATTGGTATACTTCAAGTAAATAGTTACCAAGTGTTATGTCAGAATTTTCTGCCTTCAGGCTAAAATTATCTCAGCCATTACACCTTTTTTTCTATTTGCTAAGTAGCAGGTGTCTTACTTTACTCTCAATTCCTTTCTAGGTCCAGGAACAGGGCCCTAATCACTGTAACTGTTTATCAAAGACTGTCAAGAAAAGAGAGATTAAATTTACAATTCTTTACATGGCCCATTTAGAAATATGCAAATTAAGGTAGCTCAGTACTTGGCATATAGTTTCCAAACATTTAATACACTGAAACTTGGATAAAACACTTAATACGTAAAAAGTAGCTGGAGGGCTTCCCTGATGGCGCAGTGGTTGAGAATCCGCCTGCCAATGCAGGGGACATGGATTCGAGCCCTGATCCGGGAAGATCCCACATGCCACGGAGCAACTAAGTCCATGCACCACAGCTACTGGGCCTGCTATCTAGAGCCTGTGAGCCACAACTATTGAGCCCGCGTGCTACAACTACTGAAACCCGCACATCTAGAGCCTATGCTCCGCAACAAGAGAAGCCACTGCAATGAGAAGCCCGTGCACCACACGAAGAGTAGCCCCCGCTTGACACAACTAGAGAAAGCCCGCACGCAGCAACAAAGACCCAACACAGCCAAAAATAAATGAATGAATGAATTAATTAAAAATATAAAACTTCTAAAAATATATTAAAAAAAAGTAGCTGGAGATTTTAAAAATATTGTATTAATTCAGGTTGAGTTTTAACTACTATAACTGACCTTAAGTTTTATTTTATCATTTTTGCACAGTCTTTTCCTAGCTAAAGATAATGATAAAGTGAAAATAATAGTCTGAGGTTTTAAATCCTAGAGATTATAAAGTGTCCAATTTAACACACTTAAATAAATCATACCACTACTAATTTTTAAGAACAACATGGATTATCTAGTTGAAACTTGCCTTTGGATTCATCTTGAAAATCTCACTTATTTTAAACATCTTATTTTAAAATAAGACAACTATAATGATAAAAAAAAATTCATATGAACAAAAACAATGGCCTAGAACTTCAGATGCATACATGAGCACCAACTGTTAGCTCTATGATGAAATTAGGCTGAGACTCCACATGCATCATTATAAGGCACTAAGGTAATCAGATCTGACTGACAGCCTATGGTTTCAGAGGACCATTCTGCATGTACCCTAAAGCAAATAGTTTATGGTTTAGTGTCATTTTGGAAACATAAAAACTTTATTTTTATGCCACAATTATATAAACTATTATTCACGCTCTTTGAAAGTGAAAATCAATTACAGAAAATCAGGAAGAGATTGGATTTTATTTTATTTCAATTTCAAAACAATTAACCTACCTTTCCCATATAGTCTATGTTTAGCAAGCATTGATAAATATGCTTTTTATCCAATAAGATTAAAAGAAACTCAACTCATTACTAGTTCTGAAATACAAATTAAACTAGCCATGAGATTTCTTTTTGCAAATAACCATTAAGATACAAAAAATTCAAATGAGGTAACAGTTATCACTTTGGATACGTACGGCAACCAAACACCAAACCCTCTTATAAACTTACAAATACCTGTTTTTGCAACTATGCAAGCATTAAGAAAAATATGGAATGATACCCACAAAAGCTACTTGGCATGGGATATGCAGGTGGAAGACTCTTAATGAAAAAGAGAAAGGCAAGCAAAAATTGAAAAAAGAGCAGTTAAAAGTTATAATTCCACTTACACATGTTTTAAATACAAAACAAATTATGTGTCTTATTTGCATAAAAAATCAGGGAAAAAGAATGCAGTTAGATCTTTAATATACTAAGTTGCTTTGGTAAGTGAAAGAGGGAAAAAAATCAAAGTAATGTCTCTAGAATTCTATCACAGTGAAGACAAACCATGTTGTTTATATTAGCAAGGAGAAAAGTGGGAGGACATGTAAGAAGCTAACACTGATTCCTTCTATGGGATGGAACTGGAAGGGAACTCTGCCTTCATACATCTTTCAGTTATACTATTTTACTTTAAACACGTAAGACTTTTGCATTTGAAAAAATTACATTTATATTTTTTTGTTGTTTAAAAATACATACCTTGACCTTGCCACACTTTAGAAGGTATTACTAATATTTTGTCACAGGATGCAGAAGGCTGGATCCACCGCCAAACTAGAAAATCTGCACCACCTATTCTTCGTGTTTCCGTGCGAACTCTAGACTCATTAGCAGCAAGGAAGTCAACAGCTCTATCCCAGACTTTCTTCATTTTTCTCCTATCATTTGAAGGAAAATGACAACTTTACTATCATCTTGGCTTGTCATCTTTTTCAAATATTAGTCATTGAAGGTAGTGGTTACTCTTAATGCGGGCTGTTCTTATCACTGCATATGGAGGAGTTTTTTCCAAAAAGATTTAGATGACTGAACCTCACCTCAGATTGACTATATTTGGAACAATGCACTGGTATTCCCCCTGCCCTGGCCGCCTCCCGCACAAAAGCTCCACTGGTGATTCTGATGTGTTGCTAGGGTAAGAATATTGCTTTAGAATGTGACATCATCTTTTATTTTCAAGAAGTTATTGCTTAATTCTTTTATTTAAAAAGCTTCATTAACAACAAAAGGAAGTATTTTAAAACATTATTAATAAAACATCTCTGGCTGTTCTCTGTCTCTGTTTCCTTATCAAGACAGAATTAAAGGAAATAAGGTAGAGACTGACAACAAAGAATCAAAAGTGTATATTTTGAAATCCAGTTGTCTATTATGCCACTCAAAATCAGGAAGATAATAGATGAAAATTTAGAAAAGAGTTTAAAGTACAAAAATAAAGCCTGTACAATAAAACAGGTCTAGTTGAGAAGGGTCACAACTCTCAGTGTAATTTTCATGACTGCAGAAGATACCAACATTCTGATTTACTTCAACTCATAATGTGTTGAACACACCTGTCGTGAGGCTGTATTAAGGAATTTCGCACATGGGGAATAGGCATGTAAGGCTGTAAATCTTTATTTTCCTGGCAAGCTTCATTATGACTTCGTAAAACATCTGAAAGTAAATCAAACAAATTTACAAATGAAGCAATCACTGGACATCATGTAGTTTATCACATAATGACTATTCTAGAAGTAGTTTAGATTTTTACAAATACTATACCTATAATCTTTACCACCATATCATACATCTGCCTTGTTTCTTCTTCCTCTTTTGTCCAGCGATATTTCATGTAACGCAGAACAACGCAAACCATCACTACACCTGCAATATTTATATATTGTTTTTAAAACTGTGGTCAATGGCATTCAATAATATTCACTGCAACTTGAAGTTATTTTGTCAGTTGTTAAATGTGGTATTAACAAAATAAAGCAAAAAAAAGCCATTTTGACAGTTTCTACAGTGACTATTTTAACTGCCATAATGGGATAATGGAATAAGCCTTCAAGACAGTGGTCTGAATTAGCTACATGATCAAATTACATAGAAAAATTTAATATTAAACATTTCCCAGAGTGTCACTTAATATCTCCAGAAAAACCATTTCTTCATTACGTTGACAACTGAACATTTAAATTCTATTATTTTTTTGAAAACAAAGTAACATAACTATGTTTCACAAACTTTTTTCTTTCAGCATTAAGCTATGAGAAAAGTGAGTCTTATGAGACTGTAAACAAACTACCTCTAACTTTAAGTAACCTGAATTATTTTTACAGGAATTGGGCAGAAAAAAGAAAAAAATATGAGTATCTCCTAAATTCCTGTTATGAATCAAAACAGTCACATAAAATCTAGGAATCTGAATGAAAATTTTAAGTCATTTAATGGTATTTTTTAAATTAAAAATAATTTTAATTAAGTTAATTTCTAATATAGTATTTTAAAAATAAGCTTAATTTTTGTATCTTCCTGTTCTACTTCCTAAAGTAGATTTCTATCTATGCACTAAATTTGCTTTTTCTGTGACATTCACATGACAAAGTTTGATTCCCACCTCTCCTCACAGCACTGTTTTCTAAGCCCTTAGATTGATACGGACATTATAGAAACCCTCAATATTCTTATACCTTACTGAAGACTTCTGGATGCGATTTATAATGACAACTATCACAGAAGTATATTCTCAATCCTGGCATTTGGTGAAATACAGACACAAAAATTCTAGATTACACTGTATCTGCTTTCTCATCCTCACAACTTACCTAAGCATAACAACAATAACCTGTGGGTGACAGTAATAAAAGCACGTCGAAAACGACACCAGAAGGACATCTGTGGTCTTGTGGATTGCAAAAACTGTACATCAACTATATCTGTCAATTCTTCCTCAGGGCCATAACCAACACACCTATTTAAAAATAATTAAGGGAGAGTTTAGAGTCAAAATCACTTCTTAGACTACAAAATGGACAAAGTGGAAACCAAATCCTTTACCTTATTCCAACATCTTTTCCATTTTCCAAAATCCACTGCAATGAGATGTTAAATGTATCTTCATATTCAGGACCTAAATCCTAATAAGAAAAATAGAGAAAATAACTAACTATTCTTTATAATTCATATCCACTTGTTATGTGTAAGTTGTCCTATAAATAACGTACTTTATATAACACTTTAAACTATATAACATAATAAAAATATATTATTCATTACAGAAAAATGAAAGGAGAAAGAAGAAAAAAGTCACCATTTCCCCACCACCCTAAGATAACCACTGAACATTTTGCTATGTTTTCTTTTCATTTTTTTATTTACAGATTTAAAAAAATAGTAATTTTCTTTTCAAGTATCATTGTGATTAAGAGTAAATTAGTCCCCCCCCCTTTTTAATGGAACACTATCTGCAGATGAACAAATGACAATTATTCAGACTTGGATGTTTAACAGCTGTTTTCTCAACAAGTGAATGAAGTTAAGCCCATCAACTCCAGGAAAAGCAACTGATTGTGTTATCAATGACAAAATTCAAGTTTTCAAGTGAAAAGCAGAATTTCAAAAAATGCTCATCCATTACTATGAGCCTAACAACTTCACAATACTTGAAAACCTTTGCAATAAGACTATGCTGTGATATTAACAAATGTGACTTTTGAGCATGGCATAATAAAATGTGTCAACATTTGGAAGATCTGCATAACCAGTGAACCAATATTTTCCAAATGAACAATCATCAGCTATAAAATCTTGCATGGGTAAAAGATCTATTCTAAGTGCAAAACAGACCAAAGGGCTTTAGTATGAAAAGTATGAGTACGAAAAGTTCGCTGACATAGCTTTAAATTCTACATTGCCGCTAATCTTTAAGAAACTACTACTTGTAGAGTTTTGATATTGAAGAATATCTACAATTATCAGAATAGAGAATTAAAATACTTTTCCCCGTTTTGACTACGTATCTGTGTGAGGCTAGATTTTCTTGAGGTACTTCAACCAAAACAGCATCACAATGGATTAAATGAAGAAGCAGATATGAGAAGTTGGTTATTTTTAATTAAGATAGACATTAAAGAGATTTGCAAAAATATAAAACAATGCCACTTCTCACTAAATGTTTTTATTTTGGAAAATATAGTTATTTTCATAAAAATACAGTATTTATGTTAACGTAATAAATTCATTATTCTTATTTTAAATGAATAAGTAAATTTTTAAATGTTGTCTTAACTTTAACATGGCAAATGTATATCTAAATATAAATAAATACATATCTAGCCCACAAACAGATGTCATTTAGAATCATCAGTAATTTTAGGAGTGCAAAAAGTTTAAGAATTGCTGAGCATAAATGGATTATGAATTTTTTAAATCAAAATATTAAAAACAAAAGTGGTATTATATTACACATAGTTTTTCTACTTGCTTTATTCACAGAATGAGGTGGCATGAATGTCAATGTCAGTACACATGGAACAACCTCAATTTTTTCCAGCAATATTCCATTGTGTGGTTATTTTACACTAATCACCCCCTTATTAATGAACATGAAGTGTTTCCAATTTCAGTATACCAAATAATACTGTAAATAAACATCCTTGAAAATTGCTTCATTCAAAATATTTATTGAGGGCTCACTATGTGCCAGGTACTATTCTAGGACCTAGAGATGTAGCACTAGACAAAAAGCTGAAATTCCCTGTGCTCATGGAGCTTGCATTCTATTCAAAAATTATGTCTTTATGTACTTTTGGAAGTGCAAAAAATGAATTTCTAAAAGTAGAAATAAGAAATCACTTTTTAAAATCCCTTAAAAATGTTTATAAGGAATAGCTATTGAATTTTAACAACATATTCTTCAACAGCTTTGGAAATTACAAGGTTCTCATTTGATCAGTTTCCTTCCTAATATGAAACTGGCAGTTATTTTAATATATCAAATTTGAAAGTATAGTAAAGAATTTTATGAAGCAGAACTAATACTGCTAGGCATCATTACTTATGTGTAACTACTACCAGGATTTTCAGATGCTGAAGATAACTACAGGCTATCTGTTATTTTTTTAAGTGTGATAATTTTGGCAATATTTATAAATATCAAAAAATTGTAGCCAATGTAAGTATTTAATTATTGAGAAATGGTTTATATGTGAGATCACTTCAGTGGGATATTATGAATTTAGAAATGATCATGATGACAGCTAAATAGCTATATGCTTTAAAAAGTAAAATACAACATTCAACTTATTTATAACTATAAAAGATATATACTCATTTGAGTAAGAACTAGAAAATAACGAAGAAAAAGTGAATTTTGTTTAATATTGCCCTAAGATGTTATGCGATTATACAAAACAATTTCAGGCAATTACTGTTTTAATTGTTATAAAATTAGAAATCACTTTGTATATAACTAAAAATCAAACAGAATGCACATTCACATACTCTAAAATTAGAGCAGATTCAAGCTTTGATAAAGGAACACCAACAGAACATACTTCTGGTTACACTGCATGGATCAGGATTAGATAAAGCACAAGTTATACAGGATTTTGAAAATCCATAAAGCGATATTAATATGGGTTATTAATATGGGAGCTGAAGACCTTGCGTTGATTCCTCTTTGTAATGTATTGGTTTTTAAAAATGATTTTGTACTCATTTAGTTTCTTTCAAAGACTTCATCCTTCAAAGACAAAGACATGATAGCACCCTTGAAAGATGTGGATATTTTTTAAAAAATCAATGAAATACATACATTGTATTTAACCTGTATTTACATATATGCTCTTCAGTTTGTATTAATACAGTATGCAGAATATTATGACATGTTTTCATTATTACACAGAACTTAGAAGGCTAGACTATAAACATATGTCAAAGAATGTAAAAACAAAGAAATTTCCAAGTTTACTAGTTATATAATTTAAATGTAAAAATTTTAGGAAGCTAAAAACTTTATAAACAAAATTACTACCTTCATTAATTATCCTTAAAAATGTACATAATGGTTCAAATTAACAAGGACACCTACTCTAATAAGTTATGTGGAGAACAAAGAGCTTAACACTTCTGGTTATAAAATACTAAGGACAGAAAAAGGCATCCGTTGTTATTTTTCCCATTTTCTGTTTTCCTTTCCTATGTTAATACCCCTGGATATCCAATGACTACCTGGAATACAATAGAACCATGGAATGTTCCTTTATGAATACAGATTTTCAAAAAACAAATGATAATTTATTTAAAACTTCATTAAAGATTAAAAGGGTGTTGAGTTCTTAAATAAGTTATTACTTCCACAAGTATTCTACATAGTACTTAGAGTTCTACAGTATCATAAAATGGAATTTTTATAGACATAGAAGTTGAATTTTTTTCTGGCTTATGCTAATTAATAGCTCATGTTAACACTGTAGCATACACAGCATCTACCTGATTATAAGAGTCTGAAGTGTTTTACTGTTCACTTTTTGGAGCTACCTGGAAAGCTGTAAGGCAGGGGTAGGCCAACTTTTTTGTAAAGGGCCAGAGAGTAAATATTTTAAGCTTTGCAGCAGTATACACTTCTGGTCTCTGTCACTTTTTTTTTTAAGCAACCTTTAAAAATGTTGTAAAAACACAGCTAGCAGGCCATACCAAAAAATGGCTCACAGGCTGCAGTTTGCCAGCCCTCGAGGTAAGGCATTCCTGTATCATAAAACGCCCATTTTCTAATAACTGATGACAAAACTCAGGAGGAAACTAAGTTTTTAATTTTAAAATCAGGGCTACTATTAACATAATTGCTTATTACTAGTTACTTATAGGCAATAGTTCTGCTAACACACTGCTGATTGCTTCATAGAAATCTTTCTAAATTCAAAGCATGTTTTCCCAAATCTTTAACAAATCTATTTTAATATACTATATGTGTACACATACACACACACCCATGATTCCCAATTACAAATTTACTTATTTTCAAAATAACTAGCCAAAAATGTGTATTTAAAAACCTGTATCAGATGCTTCGAACTTGGATTACAAAGGACAAAAATAATACTGTTTCATGTAAAAGATTCCGTTCATTAAATAAAGTAACAAAACATTTGTAAGGAGGGAAAATGATACTGGTATAGGGAGAAGTCAAGCAAAGATTAAAAATCTATTGGATATAGTTCACAAATGGATAATTTACATGGTAATAATAGCTACGTGGCTTTCTAGTTAGTGAATATTCTGCTTAATTGTGAGATGATATATGCCATACATTAGATGTTACCTTTAAGTAAAATACGACACACAGAAATCAATAGTGAGTATGATTTAATTCTTGATGATTCAGTGGAAACTTGATCTTTCACCTCCAAGAATAACGGAAAGAACATGGTCCTTAGAATCAAAGAGGCCTGGAATCAGATCATGACTCCACTACTGAATAGCTATGTGTATAACCTTAAGCGGAAATAAGAGAAAATAAGTCATTTATGCAGATGAATATACTTTGATCAATTCTTCAGATTCTAAACCCTATTCAGGGTCAGTCCCTTGACCACTTAATAGATGAGGGTAGGGGCTATAAACCCAGGCCTTCCATCTAAGAGGTAGAACAATACAGTGAAAACAGCAAATACTTTGATTCTATTCACAGTTCCATCACTTACTAGCTGGAAGACCTAGTTATTAAACCTCTCTGAGCTTTAGTTTCTTAATAAAGTGGGTCTGATACCACCTACCTTTCCGGATCATTGTGAAATCAAAGGTAACATACAGAAAGTACTAAGATAAATTATACTTGAAATATTATAATTATTATGAAATGTATTCCTCACCCCATTTCTTAGAATACTTATTTTTCCACAAAGACACAATTTTATTAACAGTGATTAGCATTCCAAGCTAGTTCATAAAAAATCTATCCAGCCCATAATTTGGCACATTTGCAGCTATCTTCTTTCCTATTATATTCTTCACAAACCTTAAACATATTGGGTTAAAAATTAAACAGGTTTTGAAAGTGACCTAGGAAATGAACCACCATCCATTACATCATTCTATTGTTAAGTTATCATACAAAGCTCCCACCATTTAACTTAAAAGCAATCTATGTCTTTTCATGAAAATATAGTGCCATGTATTTCCTAAATGTTCCACCAGAGGGACCTCTTAACTTTACAAATCAAAACAAACAAGCTTTCAATCTCAAAAATGATGAATAAAAAGTTCAAGAAAAACACTGGAGAAGTAAGAAAAAGTGTTTAAGTTATTTAAATTAATTGTCACATTTATTTAAATTTCCTTTGAAGGAGAAAGTGGGAGCAATAAAATAAAAATAGAATGTAAAGAATCAAATTGAAGAAAAATTTTAAACATTTTTACTGAGGCTTATTCACTCATTTTACTCCATCAAACATTTACTAATACTGTGCTTAAAATGCACTAGAAGTTGGGGAAAAAATTAGCTTATACCGTAGGAGTGCTACATATTCCCTGGCTCATTTACTCCTGAATGCAAAAGCTTAATTGTGTTGCAGGTGAAACCATAGTACAAATACATAAAAGGTACAATAGATCCCTCTCCACAAGCAGAAAGCCTACAATATATATATGGTCATCATTATTTGATACCAGCTTCGTAGTGGGGTTCTTCCATACTTATTCTAGAACTTGGGTAAAATAAAATATCAATTTTGGATAGACTGTGCTAAAATTATCATTAAAAATTAGAAAGTAATTTGGCAACATATATCAAAAGCATTAACAAAAGTTCTTTGAACAAGTAATTTCATTTCCAGGACTATTTCCTAAGGAAATGATCACAAAATCAAGTACTATAATGCAAAAATTAAGGTACTTTCATAAAACCACAAACCAGTACAATACAATCATGTAAAGAAATATTATCTAGTGATAAAAAGAAATAATTTTTAAAAACCTGAACAATGACATGGGAAAACACTAACAACTTAAAGGAAAAAATACGTAAATATTTACAATATGACATTTATAATATTTATAGTGATACTAATATTGGGGAAAAAATATAAGACTAGAGAAACATGGACCAAAATGAGTGGCTAACCTTAGGTGGTAAATTTGAAATGCAATTTTCCTTTTATTTTCTGTATGAGTTAAATCATAAGCACGGGTTAATGTTATACTGAAAAAATAAGCATTATTAAAAACAGCACCTAAAAGCTTTTATCTAAACCTTAAAACTTTATTTTTTTGGAAAAAACCCTGTTTAATGCTTTTTTTCCTTTTAGTAGCAGTCCAAACTGCATCTTTGGTGGTAACAAGCCATACCAGATTTCACAGCATTTGAAAAGCTAAAAATGGGACTCCAAAAAGAAAAGGTTAACACACACACACACACACACACACACACACACACACACACACACACACACACACACACACACACACACACACACACACACACACACACCTAAATGTATAAGAAGGATATTACCTACATAAAGTAACTTCACTTAACTAATTAAGAAATTAATCCAAAATCTCTTGTAAAAATATACATTAGAAATTCTACTGAATTAAAAAAAAAGGGCAAAACCCAATCTGAAACATAAAATAGTCCCAGAGAAAAGATATTAAAATCTTTTAAGACCAGAATTCTTTAGCATCACTTTTTTTTTTTAAACTCAATACAGGCAGTTCCCAACTAACTCATGCATGGGTGTATCCATTAACTCCTTTGCTGCCAGTCTTCAATCAAACTAATGTCTTGTACCCTACTGCTGCCTGGCTTAGACTCCAACTTGTCCCAACCCTGGTTCTGTGTCCTTCTTTTTACCTTATCCAATCAAATGGCTGGGGACGGGAAAGAGAGGCAGTTAATCATCCTTCCACACCAACCCGACTCTTCTTCAGCTCCAGCTTAACTACTGATCAAGCCCTATCCTGTTCCCAAGCCTTATCCCATCCAACCCTTTAGTCCTTCCTTCAAATACAATTCAGTAGATTTTAAGAGTCTTGAGGTTTGTCTGAAATGTAAATTAATCCTGCTCCAGGAATTTATGACCAATGATAACAGATATCTGTGCCATTACCTCTCTGAGAGATTCAACTGGGAAAAAAAAGAAGAGAAAGCAGGAGGGCATCACTGGTTGGGATCAGTTTTTCCCACTGCCAGAAGTAAAAACATGTTCAAATCATAACGAATGGCTTGCTGGCTTTGGATTCCCACATGCTATGCCCTTTTCCTGGAATATTTGATTCTATGTACCCTTTAGCCTACTCAATCCAATCCCTTCTTTGCCCCCACCCCCATAATATATCTAGCAATTTTTCCATTCCTTAAGACAAAGTCCCATAATCGTAAGCCCTTCTTATTTAGACCTTTTTGGATCCTAATCCTTTAGGTATCCAATCTATTAACTATTACGCTATCCACGAATTTGCCTGTCATCAATGTTCTCATCTAGGTCAAAACTGAAAATGAAGAACAAGGTTGAGAGACAAATCCTGCAGCATGTTATTAGAAAACTCTCTTCAGAGGGACACGGGTTTAATTAGTTAGGAAACACACAAAAAAAGAAGTAAAATTTATTGGAAGTTATTATAATCATCAGGCACTGACCTAGGTACTTTGTATTCTCACAAGTCTCCCAACAACTCTGACAGGCATTATTAAGAACAGTCCCACTTTCACAGTGAGATACAGGTACAGAAACGTAAAGGGACTTTACCAAGACACACGGTTTCTATGTGCCAGTGCTAGAATTGGAATCAACATCAAATCTCCATCATATTATACTGTCTCAACATCTTTTAAGTATCTACATATAAGTTATGAATTAAGTTAAGAACTGAGTCCATATTTCTCTTTTTTGACAAGCATATCATGGCAGATTGTCACTAAAACCTCGCTGAAAGCCTTAGAACTATACTACATTCTAAATTTAAAAAAAAAAAAAAAAGAGGGGGTGGCGTCAGGAAGATGACAGAATAGGAAGCTCCAGACCCTCCTTCCCCCACAGAGACACAAATTCAATAATACCCCTTTGTAAGAAATCTAGAAACCGGTTAAGAGCCTCCTACACCCCAAGCATGTGCAAAACTAGCTGCATGAAGGTAGGAAAATTCATAACACTCACTCCACCGGAGCTCCTTCCCCTGGCATACCATAATGTGATCTGGAGAAAATTCCCAACTCCTGGATTATCCTTGAGGAGGGAAAGAGAAGACTGGAACATATGCCCAATGTTCAGACTTTTCAGGGGCCGCCAGAGGGACTGGCTTCTGTCTTGCTTGAATCTTAGCACTAATAAGTAAGGGCACCAGGTTGGGGGTTGCCAAGAACAAAGGCAATGAACTAATACATACTCACTTGCCACTGCCCCTCCCTGCAGCTCAGTGCAGAAAAGTGGCAGAAAACCCCTAACTCCTGGTTTCTCCCCAAGGAGGGAAAGAGTTGGAACATGTGTCCAATGTTTCAGTTTCTCAGGGAGCTGCCCAAGGGACCGGTTTCTGTATCACTTGTTTCAGAGCACTGAGATCTGACATAGTCTAGATGCCTGGGAGTTGCTGAAAATAAAAAAGAGCTGGACAGCTTCCTGCGGTTCCAGAGAACCCGCAGTATAGCAAACAGACACCAGAGGGAGCAAGAGATTACACACTCCTATAAAAAGAAACCTGCAAAATCTCTCTGGTTGGGAATAACACCCACAGGTCCAGAAAAGATGCATCCACAAAAAAGGTTTGAGGGGACCCCAGAATCTCTATCTGAGCTCAGTGGTAAAGGTCTTCCCCTGCATGAAGGCAGTCTGTAAAGGCTAGCAGATGTGGCTGTGTTTTCAAATGGTAGATCCCAACACAAGGTAACAAGGCACACAAAGGAAACAAGGAAAACATGGCCCAACTAAGAGAACAAAATAAATCTCCAGGAACTGACCCTAAAGAAACTGAGCTATATGAATTACCTGATAAAAATCTAAAAATAACTGTCATAAAGATGTTCAACAAGCTCAGGAAAACAATGCATAAATAAAATGAGAATATCAATAAAGAGAAAACACTAAAAAGAACCAAACAGGAATTTTGAAGCTGAAGAATACAATACCTGAATTGAAAAATTCAAAAGATGGGTTCAAAAGCAGTCTTAAATCAAGCAGAACAAAGAATCAAGGAACTCAAAGATAAGTCATTTGAAATTATCCAGAGGAACAAAAAGAAAAGAGAATGAAGAAGAATGAAGAAAGGCTTAAGGGACTTACTGAACATTATCAGTTAGATCAATACATGCATTATGGAAGTCCCAGAAGGAGAGGAGTGAAAGGAGCAGAAAGCTTATTTGAAGAAATAATGACCCAAAACTCCCAAATCTGGGGAAAGAAATGGACGTTCAGATTCAAGAAGTCCAACAGCTTCTTATGGGATACACAGCAAGGGCAGTTCTAAGAGGGAATTTCATAGTGGTAAATGCCTACATTAAAAAAGAAGAGACTCTCAAATAAACCACCCATCTTTACACCTCAAAGAACCAGAAAAAGAAGAATTAAACCCAAAGTTAACAGAAGGAAATGATAAGGATTAGGGCAGAAATAAAATTTTAAAAAATCAACAAAACAAAGAGGTGGTTTTTTAGAAAAAATCAGCAAAATTGACAAACCCTTAGTTAATAAAAAGAGAGAGAAGCCTCAAACATAATCAGAAATGAAAGAGGAGGTATTAAAATTGATGTCAGAGAAATACAAAGGATCGTAACAGACTACCATGGACAATTACTCATCAACAAACTGGATAACCTAGAAAAAAAAGGATAAATTCCTAGAAACATATAACCTATCAAGACTAAATAATGAAGAAATAGAAAATCTGAAAAGACCTATAACTAGTACAGAAACTGAATCAGTAATCAAAAACCTCCCAACAAAGAAAAGTCTAGGATTCAGTGGTTTCACTGGAGGATGCTACTAAACATTTAAAAAAGAATTAACACTTATGCTTCTCAAATTCTTCCAAAAAATTTTAAGAGGAGGGAACACTTCCAAACCATTTTATGAGGCCAGCATTACTCTGACACGAAAGCTGAACGAAAACACTACAAGAAAGGAAATACAGACCAATATCCCTGATGAATACAGATGCAAATCCTCAACAAAATATTAGCAAACTGAGTTCAACAGTTTTAACAACACATTAAAAGGATCAGACACCATGATCAAGTGGGATTTATTCCAAGAATGCAAGGATGGTCCAACATACAAAAGCCAATCAATGTGATACACACATTAAAAGAACAAAAAATTAAAACTCACATGATCATTTCAATAAATACAGAAAAAGCATTTGACAAAATTCAACACCTTAAATTATTAAAAACACTTGACAGATCAGGAACAGAAGCAAATACCTCAAAATAATAAAAGCCACATATGAAAAGCCAATGTCTAGTATATATTTAACTGTGAAAAACTCCAAGTTTTTCCTTGGAGACTAGGAATAAGGCAAAGATGTCCATTGTTACCATTTCTATTCAATATAGTACTAGAAATCCTAGCTACAGCAATTAGGTGAGAAAAGAAAATGCATACAAATTGGAAAGGAGGAAGTAAAATTATCTGTTTGCAGAAACACGATCTTATACATAGAAGACTCTACAGACTCCACAAATAAAAACCATTACAATTTAAGCAATTCAGCAAAGTTGCAGGATAAAAAAATTAATATAAAAAAGAAGTTGCATTTCTATACACAAAAATGAAAAATCAGAAAAGAAAATTAAGAAAATGTCATTTATAATAGCATCAAAAGAACAAAATACTTTGGAATAAACATTACCAAGAATGTGACAGACTTATACACTGAAAACTACAAGCACTGCTTAAAGAAATTCAAGACACAAATAAATGAAAAGGCATCCTGTGTTCATGATTGGAAGACTTAATATTGTTAAAATGTCCATACTACCCAAAGCAATCTACAGATTCAATGCAATTCCCATCAAAATCTCAGTAGCACTTTTTTGAGAAAGAGAAAGATCAATTCTAAAATTCATATGGAACCACAAAGGATCCTGAATAGCCAAAACAATTTTAAGCAAGAAGAACAAAGCTAGAGGCCCCATACTTCCTGACTTCAAAACATATCACAAAGGTACAGTAATCAAAACAGTATGGTACTGATGTAAAGAGAGACACATAGAACAATAGAAGAAAACAGAGAAGGTCTCATATATGGTCAACTGATCTTCAACAAGTGTGCTAAGAATACACAACGGGAAAAGGATACTTTCTTCAACAAATGGTGTTGAGAAAACTGGATTTCCACATGCAAATGAATGAAACTGAAGCTTTATCTTACACTACACAAAAATCAACTCAAAATGGATTGAAGACTTAAACAGGACATGAAACTATAAAACTCTTAGAAGATGGGGCTTCCCTGGTGGTGCAGTGGTTGAGAATCTGCCTGCTAATGCAGGGGACACAGGTTCAAGCCCTGGTCTGGGAGGATCCCACATGCCGTGGAGCAACTAGGCCCATGAGCCACAACTACTGAGCCTGCGCGTCTGGAGCCTGTGCTCCGCAACAAGAGAGGCCGCGATAGTGAGAGGCCCACGCTTGCCTCAACTAGAGAAAGCCCTCGCACAGAAATGAAGACCCAACACAGCAAAAATAAATTAATTAACAAAAAATAAGGAATGATATTAAAAAAACAACTCTTAGAAGAAAATACAGGGGAAAAGCTTCATGATATTGGTCTTAGCAATAATTTTTTTTTTTTTTTTTTTTTTTGCGTTACGCGGGCCTCTCTCTGTTGTGGCCTCTCCTGTTGCAGAGCACAGGCTCCGAACACGCAGGCTCAGCGGCCATGGCTCACGGGCCCAGCCGCTCCGCGGCATGTGGGATCTTCCCAGACCAGTGCACGAACCTGTGTCCCCTGCATCGGCAGGCAGACTCTCAACCACTGCACCACCAGGGAAGCCCTTAGCAATGATTTTTTAAATATGACCTGGCAATGATTTTCTGGATATGACACGAAAAGCACAGGCAACATAAGCAAAAAGAGACAAGTGAGACTACATCAAACTAAAAAGCTTCTGCATAGCAAAGGAAACAATCAACAGAGTAAAAAGAGGATATGTGAAATGGGAGAAAATATTTGCAAACCAAATATCTGATAAGGGTTAACATCCAAAAGTAAATAAGGAACTCCTACAAGTCAATAACAAAAAATCAGATAACCTGATTTAAAAAATGGGTTAAGAGACCTGAATAAACATTTCTCCAAAGAAAACATAAAAATGTCCAATATGTATATGAAAAGATGCTTGACATCACTAATCATCAAAGAAATGCAAATCAAAACCACTGTGAGATATCACCTTACACCTGTTAGCATGGCCATTATTAAAAAACAAACCAGAACCAAAAGAAAACAAAATAAGAGTTTTCAAGGATATGGAGAAAAGGGAACCCTTGTAAATGTTGGTGGGAATGTAAAATGGTGCGGCCATTATGGAGACCAGTATGGAAGTTCATCAAATTACTAAAACTAGAACTATTATATGTTCCAGCAATCTCACTTCTGGGTATTTATCTAAAGAATTGAAAACAGGATCTAAGAGATATTTGCACTCCTATGTTCACTGCAGTATTATTCACAATAGCCAAGAAGTGGAAAGACCTAAATATTCACCAGCCTATCAATGGATAAATAAAATGTGGGGTATATACAGTGGAATATTATTCAGCCTTAAAAAAGGAAATCCTGTCATATAGTACAACATGGGTGAAACTTGAGGGCACTGTGCTAAGAGATATTAACCAGTCACAGAAGGACAAATACTGCATGATTCCATTTTTACGAGGTATCTACTGTAGTCAAACTCACAGAAGCAGAAAGTGACATGGTGGTGGTCAGGGGCTGGGAGGAGGAGGAAAGGGGGAGTTGCTGTGCAATGGGTACAGAGATTCAGTAATGCAAGATGAAAAAGTTTGAGAGATCTGCTGCACAATGATGCATATATAGTTAATAATACTGTACACTTTAGGGCAGATATCATGTTACGTGTTTTTTTACCACAAAAAGGGGGGAAATGAAGTTTGTATGACATGACTTGTTCACGATGAATGGATGCCAACTTCTAGGGATCAGCATTTCCATCTGCAAGTACTCACATCTTTATGGAATTATCTTTATGGAACTGGATTAACATCAAGCTCCCCAGTAGGGTTTTCAAAATCCACTATCCCCTTTTTGGAAATCAGAGTGACACCTGTCCATCTTAACCTTCTAGTACCTATCCTTTTATCTAGGATTTCCTAGATTACTTACAGTGGTATAGAAAATACATCTGCAAATTCTCTTAGAACCCTGAAATAAAATTATCCCGGGGCAGAAGAATTGAAATAAATGACAATGGTTAGATGCTCACTTGCTTTCTTATATGCTACTTACTTATCTCAATTTCTCTCTCACCAATGGTGTCTGCACCCTTTCCAAACTAATGTGCATTCTCTCACAGAGAATGTTCTAAAACAAACTAAAACAAAAAATGTTGAGTAATTTTGCTTTCTCTATCTGCTCACATTACACCAAACAGCAGGCCCAAGTTTGTAACAGTACAATTAAAGTAATCAAATGCATGGTACTGTAGATATAAGTTGTGAACTTTAAGAATAGAGCTATTAAAATTCTAATTTCACTGCTTACTTTCAAATATGCAGCTGCCTCTTGGACAGAAAGTGTTCTCTGACTAGAACTGCCACATTCATGATCTCCTGGAAAGATTAGCATATTATTAATTTTGAATCAGTACTATGTTAAACAGAAGAAAACAAATATGATTAATCAAACTAGTTTTACAAATTACACAATTATAGATTATATTATTATAATCAGTAAAGAAAGAAGATAAACACTCATTTATATTTTCTAGAAATAAATTTCAATAGGCAATATAAACAAATATTTTTATATCAACCACAACCTTTAAATGTATTTCAGTCTAGATAGAAACATACATTCCTCTTACATTCCCAATGAAATTGTTAGCCAGGGGTAGGAACCATGTCATGCTGATGCCTATCCATAGATCTTGGCACAAAGAAAGCCCTCTATAGATGTATTATTTTTCAAGGGGGAAAATTCATTGTGCTAACTCATACATCTATTAACTAAAACTAATAATTCAAGAGTTCAAGTTTGAATTAAAATGTGCATTTTCGGAGTATTACTAAGCCTATCTTTAGCAAGGAGTATGCATAACTTAAAAAATTATTATAACACAAATCAATAGGGAAATTAGAAGCTTCTACCTATAATCTGGTTTCTACAAATACGTGTACTACATACAAAAGTTTGGAAAACTACATTGTCCTTTTCTTGTAACTATTTATAAAAGAATCCAAAGCCTTTTTTTTTCTTTTTCAGGCTATCTGTGGTTATTAGAGATCAATTATCCTTACAATGAACTTCAATTTTAAGTTTCTCCCACTTGTTTCTTTCAAGTTCTTTTTAAAAAAAAAATTTAACATAAAAGTACAATAATTAAAGTAAAATCCTTGGCAAATTTTTCTATCATAAAAGCAACCATGCTCCTATTTATCATTTTGTTCAAGTAGCCAGATTTTAATGGTCATGGTTGTAAAACAGGTAGAAATACCTATAAGATGAACATGTAAGTCTTCAAACTTTATAATCCATCCTCAGAGATTCCAATTCCACAGATCTGCAGCAGAGGTTGGCAAACCCACAGACCAAATCTGGCCTACCACCGGTTTTTATAAATGAAGTTTTATTGCAACACAGCCACGCTCATTCATGTATTATCTATGGCTGCTTTCAGGCTCTAACAGCAGAAATGAGTAGTTGTGACAGAGACAGTCTATCCCACAAAACCTAAAAAATCTACTCTCTGGCTCCTTCACAGAAAAAAGTTTGCAGACCCCTGCTGTAGAGGAAGGAATCTATATCTTTAAAAGCACCCCAGACTATGCCAATCTAACACACTTCATAAAACACTGCTATAGAGACAGCTCTAGAAGCTTGTAGCAGCAACATGAGGAATTCCATGTAGATTATATACTTCATTTCTGGGTGCTACAGCATACCAAATAAATGTCATCAGTTTGCAGCATATGTATATAACAGTCTGTCAGTCAATGCAAAGAAGACTTTTAGTGATATACACACAATTATTAGCCAAAAAAAAACTGACCAGAATTAAGGACCCCGAAAAAAAACAAAGATTGGTGAGAGGATGGGGAACTGTAAGGATTCTCAATGCTTCCATTCGACCAGAGAAGTTCCACATTCACCTACTAGGTTTCTACCAATGATCTAGTTTCTACAAAAAGATCTGCTACAAACAAAAGTTTGGAATACTACATTTTTCTTTTCTTGTAACTGTTTATATGAAGAGAATCCAAAGTCTCTTCTTTCAGATTATATGTGAAATAACTGAAAGAAGTTAAAAGGTAATAAACAGATAAGGTGCTACTACAGCTTTTATAAATGCTAAACTTCATGCCAATTCACCTATATTATTCTAATTGCAGGTATGTTGCATACCTGAGAACTCTCAAAGTCTTACTAAGACCAGAATATGAGGAAAATGCGATGTTTCAGGAGAAAAAAATTCTGTAATATATTTACTTTATCCAAGGAAATGACACCTATACAATCACCAAAGGAAAATCTGCACTTTTATATTTGAGGATTTTAGTTAATCCACTGCTTACCCAATTTAACTAATATATAAGCTTTCAGAATTTTATTATCAATGCAATAAAAAAAGTGATGACTTTTACCATAGAGTATATATCTATATTTCATTGTATACATATGGCAGGCAGGAAAAAGGCCTTGATTAAACATATCTATACAGATAAAAACCCACTCCATATAAGGACTAAAAACTTCTAAAGAGAAAACACCCCACAATGTAATATAACAACACTGAACTTGGGAAAAACCATTTCTACTGATACTGCATGCTATATATGCAAATTAATTTTCAAAACAGTTTTAGAGACTATGAATGTTAAAACAATTACCTGCAAGCTGTGCCAATCGATCATGAAGCTTGTATAAAGTGTTCATCATATGATTTTTCTCACTTTCCTAAATTTAAAAGAAATTATTATAAAATATCCGATTCCGGGGAGAAAAATGCACCAATTAATAATTTTTATTCGAAAAGAAAAACAGTGAATGAACTTAAAAACCATAGAAGCTACATAATCTGAAAGACAAATTCATATTTAACCAACGGCTACCATATTTTAAAGAAACCTTAATCTAAGAATCTAAACTATCACTCTAAATATTTTACCTTCTTGAGGATGATTGGGAAACTGGCACTAAGGTTAGTGCTAGAAAATGTCTTATATACAACAAACTCCCCCAGCCACCAAAACAATGCTCCCAATCCCCCTCTATACAATGCACGCTCATGTGTATTCTTATGAGACTGTTTTCTTCATGTTTTGTTTTAACCTGCCTCAACCACATAATAAGGGAATGAGTAGTGACACTTCAATTAAATTAACCCTCAACCCCTCCTAGGTCCCAAAGTGGCCCTGTATAAATTTATGAACCATTAAAGTGAAACAAACATTTAATGAGCATCTACTACGAGTTAAGAACTGTTCTCAACAAAGCAAGAAACCCAGGGAACAAGATGGTTCCTGTTCTCAAGGGCAAAAAACAGACTAAACGTTATATTATAGTTGCAAACAAGGTACAATGTAAATACAGAAGATGGAGGGGAGGGAAGATCCATTTATGGAAGAGGGAATATCTGAATCGGGCTTCACAGAAAGAATAGAATTGACCAGCATTCCAGGCAGAAGGAACAGCATGGGCCTGAAGGAATAAAACCTTTGGTTATATTTCTTACATAACCAGAGCCTACTTTGACTCAGCAAACTACTAGAAAAGCGGTTTGGATTCAATGGCTAGAGAGCTCTAGATACCAAGACAAAGCGTTTGACTTCATTCTGAACATTTAGGACAAGAAAAGTAAAACAGAACTGTGCATCAGGAATATTATTCTGACCATATGAAAGGAAACCAGAGCGCAGACTACTGCAATGTCTAAGCACCCTGACAAGTAGTCTAAAGCAATGAGACCTCAATTTAAGAGCAATCACAATTAAGAGAAACTGATACAAGCAACGGGGGAGGGTAGGTTAGGAGAGGGGGTAAGAATAGCTTATCACACTATTTGAAATAAACTCATGATTTATGAGGGGCTACGTCTTTATTATTTCCTTTCTCCTTAAGTTTCTAACAAAATAGGATTACTGTATGAACATGACCAGGAACAAATTCAGACAGGATAGTAAAAAAGCTGGGAAAGTAAAATTCATATGCCCAATGATACGTAATCTCATCCATTTGTTTTCACGCTATATGTTCAAGGACAGAAGAGACAAGTCTGCACACTATGGATGGCACACTATGGATCAATGCAGCTTTAATGAGTGGTACTAGGAAGAGAAAAACTCATCAAAGGCTCCATAATCCTACCACCAGAGTCCCTGGCTCTATGTGAGATGGTTGCTAGAGATAAGTGACATTCCTTCAGCTGACTACTTGCCTTCCAACCCATTTGCTTTTTACCCCCTCAATTCTATCTCAACCTGATTCAGAATCAAGCCAGTCCTTATCACATAAGCTTAAAAATCCAAACTGCAAAAATTAGACATCAAAAAGTAACTGTAGCTGAAATTCAAGATTCTGAAAGCTATGCATCTGTGATAGATTAAACCACAAAATCGTTTTTTAATAAATATGTTCAACATAACAAGATGAGGAGTTCCAATGATACTGTAGGTTGTGGACTTGACATATAAAACCAAGGTAAATCTGATTAAGCTTCAGGACTAAAGTGGTTGAGAGTTTTGAAGTTTGTTTCCTTCCTTAACTGGAAAAGAGACCGATTCCCTTTTCGTTTTGCATGTCCTGATCGTGCCTATCCCCACACCCCTTTCAAAACCAAAACTAAATCCAAAAATTTGACACTGTCCTCTGTGATTACATCTTTAATGAACATCAGAGGCCTGGGAATAAACTTCATCTATTGATTCACATATATTAACCCTGGACTAGGACTTCCCTGGTGGTGCAGTGGTTAAGAATCTCCCTGCCAATGCAGGGGACATGGGTTCGATCTCTGGTCCGGGAAGATCTGACATGACATGGAGCAACTAAGCCCGTGCACCACAATTACTGAGCCTATGCTCTAGAGCCCATGAGCCACAACTACTGAGCCCACACGCCACAACTACTGAGCCCACGCGCTCTAGGGATTGTGTGCTGCTACTGAGCCACATGCTGCAACTACTGAAGCCCATGCGACTAGAACCCATGCTCCACAACAAGAGAAGCTGCCACACAGCAACAAAGAGTAGCCCCTGCTCACCACAACTAGAGAAAGCCTGTGTGCAGCAACGAAGACCCAATGCACCCAAAAAACAAATATATAAATACGTTAAAAACAACAACAACAAAAAACACTGGACTAGACAAGTAGAAGAAATAACAAAACCTAATCATATGTAACTGGATCTCATACTGGATAACATACATGCTATTCCATTCGCATACAATGCATTTAAACGCCCAAAAAGCTCAGCTATAATTTTTTCAAGAATTATTTTTCCAACAGCAACTCATTCAAAATGACCATCTATATATTACAAGGGTGTCAAGTGCCATCCAAATGATCAACTAAATTACGACCTAAATAGTTTTTATGGAACATTTTATTAAGGGGAACAAATCAATTTTGAGAAATAGAAAGGTTCAATAATCTTTAGCACCAATATGCTAAACTAGAAGTAAATCCGAAAAGCGTGTAAATCAAATGTTAAAGTTACTTTCTTACAGAAACTTATATTGGCTTATAGTTTCATTACAAACTTCTTCCATTCTGTCTGCTTTTCAGATTGCCTCCTAATATTCAGCTTGAAATGTGTCTACTGATCACCCTGAAAACAAGTTAAAGATCTACAAATAAATCCATATTTAAAGTAAGCTTTCAAGTAACCTTCCATTAAACAAAAATAATTTTTTAATTTGAAATAGCTACCTTCTAATTGCGTGTTTTGATAAGCTCCAGATTTTCTTTTACTAACACAAATCATTCTCTGAAGCAAAGTTCTCATGCTTGAGGGAAAAACCAAACTGTAGGGTGACTCTACCAAATTTTCTCACATATTATCACCTTTAAATATTTCCCTCTTGTATCTCAGCCAATTTTCTCAAGGATATTTTCAATTTTTGTATCAAGTCCCTGATTAAATGATATTAATGGATTTTAAACACTTAGCATAGTGCCTGGCACAGAATAAACACTTAATGTAAGTTAATTGCCATTATCTTCATTACAATTATTATTATTATTTAGAGATTAGGAACTTCAGGTTCCCCCAAGGGGAAAATTATACAGAAGAAAATAAAGTCTTGTCTTTTCAATGCTCAGTGAGTATATTGTGCAAATTTAAATTATGATGCCAGCAGCAATGTTATACTAAATATGATAAAGTCAACTTTTTTAAAAAAACAATATCACAACAATAGAATACTACAGAAAATAATCATTACTAACAATCTAAAGTAACATTCTATGGATCTGATTACACATTATTACATATCATTTAGTACAACAAATAATGTTTTCTGTACAGGTCTGTATTACTGTCAGTTCCTATAATAAAAAAAAATTAACAACTAATTGTGTATTATAATATAAACTCAAATATCATAATCTTTGGAGTGCCTATAATGATGAATGGTAAGTGAAAACTATTTTCATGTGAGTAAAACTTAGGTTAAAATTAACATTATAAATCCTTTAAAAATAAAAGGAATCATAAATAAGTTGCATAAGACTCTAAATCCTTTGCCTTCCTGACAGTTGAAAAGGCATGCCAATGAGCAAAAAATCGAAAGAGAACAAAAGGAGGGCAAAAAAGACAAAAACTGCTAGGGTACCCAACAATTAAGAAAAGAGGCATACTTTTAAGGGTAAGACCAGATCCCCAGAAGACATGCCACTGCCATTTTACTTGGCAGTGGCTTTTACCTCAAAGTGATAAACAGGTCAGCTCTTAGGTGGAAATCGGTGTCAGATTTAATTATACTGTGGTCAAGGAATACTCAAAAATAAGAAAATTTATTCCCTTTAAAATTACTACTTTTTAGGTGATAGTCATCCTACTACCTTTATCATATAAAACGTAAGACAAAGTATCAGTATTAAGATTTTTTACTTACTTTTATGTTTCCAAATGTTTCATCAAAGGGGTTTTTTACTATCAAGGAAAGAAAAAGAGAGAACTATTAGCATGATTTAAGAATGAGAATTAGAATCCCCCTAAACAAGCCCTCGGAAATGCCAACGTGTACTATGCTAAAACTGAATGTAAACATGCAAACAATATATAAACAAACTGATGATAATAAAGGTTGGGGAACTAATTTTTCAGACTTACTATATTTACCATTCTATGATTTTGTGGTTTGCTCTATAATACTTAGAGTGACTTGGTTCAAGTCCTAGCTCCACTACTTTCTAGCAACGTGGCCTTGAACTACCATCTATTTAGCCACTCTAAGTTGTAGTTTCCTCTTCTGTAATGGAAGGATGTAATGATGATACCTACCTTATACAGTTGTGAGGATTAAATGAGATAAACCATATAAAATGCTTGGCATAGTGTCAAACACTTAATATATGTTACCTATTATCGTTACTATTAATGACTATCATTTCTTCACCTTAACTTGGTTTCTCTTCAAAATATAGACTAAAGGCAGTTACTACTTGAGGAAATCTACAAGATGCTTTAAAACTGAATAATTCATTTAGAATTCTTACTTCCAATGATTAAAAAACAAAACTTCCTAGTCCTTGCTAACATCTGGAAAAGTGGCATGAAACAAATATACACATCAAAGTGGCTAAGAATAAAGTCTCAGTATTAAACAACTTCTTACTTCTAATAAATATTATAAAGAAAGGATTTACCACTTTCCATCCAACCTCCATACATCCACCCTCCCCCAAAAGATACAAACAAGTTCATGGCTGATTATGTAGCATCTCTCTGGTTATTATTTAGAATCTCCTCCTTTTCCTCTATTTTAAAATTGCATGCAAAAATATTCAAAGCTTTCAGATACCTGGATCTCTATAAGCCAGGTCACAACTAGGACTAACTGAGCCTACAAAGTAGTTCACACTGACCAGGTTTCCTTTCTGAGGTGCTTTTCTATTTTTATTTGAGAAAACAGGAAGGCCCATAGGAACCAGGAACTGCCTGATTCTAAGAAAGTTCATGTGTGAGACCAGTTTAAGTTAAAAGGTACAATAAAAAACAAGGCAAAAATGTATTCTTCTATCATCTAAAGGGATTTGGTAATGCATTTTCAGACATCATTTTTCTATAAAGCAATAGGGTTTTCATGCTGAGAAAGAAAAAATTTTGAAAAACAGAAGATCAGAAGTACTCAGTAGGGGACTAGGAAGAGGAATATAGCTTAAAGATTAAATAAAATGTTAAGAATCAGAACATGCTTAGACTAAAAAGATACTTTTTAATAACACTAATTTTAATTAATGTAAAATTTGAACAATTTAAAATAAAGCCATATTTAGTTCAATATACTACCAAAAATGCTTTTGTCAATCTACTTAAAATAAGTTGGTCAAACAATACTAAACAATGAGTATTTCATTTGCCCTCTATAAGAGTAATTCTAAAAAATATTAAAGCATGCAATTCTAAAAACAGGTTTTAATATCTATGAAGAAAGGCCATGAGAGGACCATTTTTTGACTGCTTACAAATTTGTTTCTATTAAAATTATTAAATGGAAAACTAGCTCTTCAAGTATCTCTATGAAAGTATTACTGTAGATTGTGGATGCTCTGCCACTAGACTGCTCTACTATGAGTTTCTCATGACAAGGGATCACATGTATTCAGGTTTGTATGCTTGGAGCCAAGCATAGTACTGAACATACAGTCAGTGTTTGAAAAGTACTATTTGAGCTGTCTAGGCTAAATCTGTCCTTCTTTATTCTACTCTATGTGTTAACACTGAAGCAAAAGTGTTAAACTCTGCAGGAAGCTGGAGAAGGGTACGTTCTGAGCAACTGGAAAGGGAGAGGAATAGGATAACAAAGGGAAAGCCAAAGAGCAGAATAGTAATTCTGTTGAAAAACGTTGCTCTGCCATTTGTATCTTTCTAAGTTTCTGTCTCTTGTCTAATAGGCTTAGATACCCGAGAGCATAACGTATCTGAAAGCCAACAATATACATACCTACTGATAAAAAAATGTTCCCCAACTTCCTGTGACAACTGTCACCTATTAAATTAACAGATGGACCTATTAAATTAACAAAAGTAAATGTAGTCTTGAGGTTAAGTTTAAAAAGGAAACTCCATCTAAAAACAGCAATTTTAGCAAACAAAAGCATTTTTATGCATCTAACTTTTATTCCCCTAAATCATTTCAGTATTTCTAAAACTACATCAGTACTTTTTATCTCATCCACATTACCTACAATTTCTAATGGATACAACAAATATTGTTACCCCTAGTGAAAACATTCCTCCCTCCCCCTGCTAACTAGGCAATTGTAGAGAAGAAAACATATTCCAAAAACATCTACAGCAAATGCCACCTGATTTTTTAGCCTCTAAAAAATGGAAACTGAGAGTAAATTATAGTTCTTATCTCTTATCCTAAAGCAATGATAATGCCAAGTTGGTATTTCAAACTTATTGTCCTTCTATAACCCCTACACCCCGAATAGCTTCTCATTACTGCTTTTTCTCAAATTCTCCTGGTGTGGCCATTTCTCCTTCATTTTTCTTGTTCAGATTATTTCAAACCTCAAATATACCAAACTTTTTTTTATAAATATCCTTAAATTTTGACTTCTCTTCTTCGGACTATCCTAATAATTGTAAAAATCAAAGTCCTAAAAATATTTCTTTAATTATACTACTAGACCCCTCAAAATCGTCCAATGATTTCTCATCACATTTTGCTTCAAGCAACTAATTCTAATCTTGTGATCGTTTCCTACTTACTTTCAAGACACATTGTTTCCTCTCCTTCTCTAAGCCTCTTTCTCTCACATAAATTGCAAAAAAAAGTTACTAGTTTTACTGATCCTTTCTATCAAGTGTAAACTCTTTTCCATTCTCTTAGGCTGAGATCAAATTGTCAACCATTATGAATTCCCAGATAAAAAGGAAAAAATGAAGTATATTATAAATGTAGGTACATTGTTTTTTTAGACATAATGCTATTGCACGCTTAATGGACAGTATAGTGTAAGCATAACTTTTACAGGCACTGGGAAACCAAAAAACTCTTGTGACTCCCTTTATTGCAATATTCGTTTTAGCACAGTGTCAGGAACCAAACCTGTAATATCTCCGAGGTATGCCTGTATTCGCAAAGTATGTTTAATGTTGACCAAATGAACTGATGTCCTCCTCAGGAAGGCCCCATTTTGGTCACTCAGTGGCAATAAAGGGAAGAAAAGTCTGTGATGACCACAGTTCTTTTACAACTCAAAAAGAAAGATGAAGTTTATTCATTTAATAAGTATTTATTGAATAGTTTGTGCTAGGCACTGGAAACGTGGCTGTGAATAAAATAAATAATATCTCTGCCCTCAAGGAGCTTATATTTTAGAGGCGTTAGAAGAGACAATGAGCAAATACACTTTTAAAATATATAGTACGTCAAATGGTTCTAAGTGCTTTGGAAATAAAACAGCAGGAATGGTGCTTGACATGTGAGGGAACTTCTATACTGTTTTCCATAGTGGCTGTACCAATTTACATTCCCACCAACAGTGTACAAGGGTTCCCTTTTCTCCCCTTTTCTCAGATTGCGTTTGAATAGAAACCTGAGAGAGCTGAGGGAACAAGCCGTGGACTGTGAAGGAAGAGATTTATAGACAGAAAGAACAGGAAGTGTACGGGCTGTGAAGTGGCAGCATGCCTGCCATACTACTCCTGGAAATAGAGCGGTGTGGATGAGAGGGCAAGTAGCAAGAAATGAAGTCAAACTGGTAAAATTAAGGGAGTTGGTAGGTAAGATAATGTAGAACCTTGAAGACTTTTTATATATTACTCTGAGCAAGAAACCTCAGAGAATTGGAAACATGTCATCCGGCTTATGCTTTAAAAGAAAGACACATGTAATAAGTGACAGGCCCCTCTCTGGATTAAGTTTAAGAGTCCTAAACATTTAGATAAGAATGATCTGCTTGAAAACTGAGGAAATAGTACATTCAGGGTACTTTCGTCCTGCTTTCTCTACATCAGCACAGCCAACTACAGACAGCCTCAACATTTTTCTGTTCTGAATACTTGAAACTATTACCAGTCATATAAAAATATTCTGTCAGAAAGAACTGAATAGACATTTTTCTAAAGAAGACATACCTGGCCAACAGGTACGTGAAAAGGTGCTCAACATCACTAATCATTAGGGAATTGGAAATCAAAACCACAGTGAATTATCACCTCATACTTGTTAAAATGGCTATCCTCAAAAAGACGAGATAACAAGTTTGGTGAGGGTGGGGAGAAAAGGGAACCCTTGTACACTGTTGGTGGGAATGTAAATTGGTACAGTCACTATGGAAAACAGTATAGAAGTTCCTCAAAAAATTAAAAATAGAACTACCATATGATCCAGTAAAATCCCACTTCTGGGTACACATCCAAAGGAAATGAAAACAGGATCTCAAAGAGAGATCTGTATCCCCATATTCATCGCAGCGTTATTTACAACAGCCAAGATATGGGAACAACCTAACTGTCGATGGGTGAATGGATAAAGATGATGCAGTACATATATACAATTCAGCCACGAGACAGAAGGAAATCCTGCCATTGGCAATAACATGGATGGACCTTAAGGGCATTGTGCTAAGTGAAATAATTCAGACAGAGAAAGACAAATACGGTATGATATCACTTATATGTGGAATCTAAAAGCAAACTCAGAGAAACAGAGAGTAGAGTGGTGGTTACCAGGGGCTGGGCAGTGGAGGTAATGGGGAAATACTGGTCAAAGGGTACAAACTTCCAGTTGTAAGATTAACAAATTCTGGGGATTTAATGTACAGCATGGTGATTATAGCTAATAATATTGTATTATAAACTTGCAAGTTGCTTAAAGAGTATTTCTTAGATGTTCTCACCACAAAAAAGAAATGATAATTATATGACAGGATGGAGGTGGTAGCTAATGCTATGGTGGTAATCATTTTGCAGGATATAAATTTACCAAATCAACATGCTGTACATCTTAAACTTACACAATGTTATATGTCAATTATATCTCAATAAAGCTGGAAAAAAACTTCTGCCAGAAAGGCTGAGCTTTTGATCTTTCTGATCTTGTTCAAGCCTGAATGTTTTTCCTTCTCCTTCATTCTGTCTTTAAGGTCCAGTTTGCAGCTCTCCTGCAGTCATGAAGGATGCCTAACCACTGCAGCTTATCAGGACCTTCTTCTCAGAAACTCCATGTATTTACTCTCAGTATCCCACTACCTTAACTATTTGTTGCTGTTTCCTCCGCCAACAAGACTGCAAAATCTCTACCTGCTTTGCAGATACTGGGTGCTAAATATATGCCGAAAGAATAGACGCTTGAAGGCACCATGCAGTCTCCTAGAATAACAGCTTCACCAATACCAAAGGGGTACTATAATCCTGCTTACTCTACAAGATTCTCCTTTGAATAAAAAGGAAATAATATTTCTTGAGCTCTTGATATGTTCCAGGAATACTGATGCCACACTTTTAGGAGGTAGCTCATTTCATCCTTACACCACTATTTTACAGCAGGTATTACCCCTATTTTTATGGACAGAGAAGCTGATGCATGATCCTTCAGGTAAATGCAGTTTAAAGAGCTGGGATTCAAAAAGATGGGATTCAAACCTATGTCTGACTCCAAAGCCTACATTCTTTTCATTATAGAAAAAACTACAGAAAAGAAAATATTTATTCTATTAGGTTTACGGAAAACATTCTTCTCCAGAACTTTCAGATTTGGAATCATTAAACTTTAATCTCCTTATGATGTAATGCATGAAAAATGCGCAAAATCGGGATAAGGAGGAAAAGACACTGCTTTTGGGAAAATACACTGATGTCTCTTAGATGAGGAAAACTCTTCAAAACCAAGTTCTCTAATTGTAGTCTAGAAAAGATTTTCCATGACCTATCAAAACATAAAGTGTCTGATGACCACCACGGGCAGCATTAATCACTGCCCTTCTCTCTGCTGCCATGGCACTTTGTTCTCAAGACTGCTATAAAACTTACCACAAGGCATCGGCTTAAAGAAAAAATCATAATTTTCTAATTTAGTACCATACCACATCTAAACAATATTTTGGCTTCATCTGCTAATGTAAGATACAAACATATATCAAGTTGCCTACTAGGTGTCAGGCGTTATGCTGGTTGCAGGATATTAAAAAATGAAAATATATAAGCCCTGAACTCAAGAGGTTCAGTCTGGAGGGCAGTAACTCTGCAGACATGTTCTTTCAAAGGCAATCTCTTATAATTCTAAAAGTCTATGGCCTTAAGGCTAGGTTTTAGTCTTTGGAAACTTCAAGTCATTTAGGCAATTAAATTCAGCTGCCTAAATGACCAATTATCTCTCTTAGTTGTACCTTTTTGTAAACAGACATTCAAATTCTCAAATCCCATCTTCTAGCATTAATGGTTTAAACAGAGCATAATTATATGTGAAGAAGTGGGGGGTGAGGGGGAGGGCAAATGTTTCCAACAGCTGCAGAACACTGCACCTGTATGGCCAACACTTCTGCATTTCACTGCCAGCCAGACTGATCTAAATATGGACAGGGTGAACAAGGCAGTACATTCTTTTGCAACACAGCACACTGCCCATTTGTTCTTTGAAAGTTCACCTATTGTTTCACGGCTCTGCCAAATATGTGGTCATGCTAAAGCACAGGAACAGTTCACTTGAAGTGTACTTATTAGTAAACTACTGTGAATATTGAGGTTAAATCAGCAATCAAAATAGACAAAATTATATGGACAAGAACTGTCTACTATAAAGCTTGCCTAAGGTAAACTCTTATACCACCTTGTTCTACTCATAAATAACCTTTCCATGTTTACCTCACTTATCTATCTGGATTTACAGAGGTACAGACCTAGATGGGGATAATCAGTTGAAAGAGAAGGAAAGGAGGGCAAAAATACAAATACTTCTTTACTTCTCATCCTATAGGACTCCCAACTTTTCACTGGCGCTCTTTTGAGAGGCAACAATCCTGTGTTGCTTCCAAATAAGTTTTCTTAAAGAATAACAGAATATACAGAGTGATTTTATAAAATAAAAATAAAAAGGGCTTTAAATGTGGTTATCAAAGTACTAAGAATATAGTGAAAACTGAAAGAATGTATCCAAGGAAATAAAAGGTCAAAACTCATAATTAAATTGGCAATAGCCTTATTATTTGATTGGTTCTTATTCTTCATCCCTATATGATAAGGAACATTATGGTCTCTTTCAACCTTGTGGTCATTTGAAAATCTCATATTTGTTCACCATAGAAATGAAGACTTCCTTGGAAAAAACTGATAACAGATGTAACTGAAATTTTTATTTAATCTTCATTCAAGCACTAATTTCACATTATAATTGTACCCCAAGTTTGGGATCTCTGTAACAAAAGCTGTAAGAAAGACTTATAACCATAGAATGTTCAACAAGTACTAATGGAGCATATTCTATACACCATGTTCTGAGAACATGCTGCATACAGAGTAGTGGAGATAAATGAGTAGCTATAACAGCTATATATACATGGTTATAATATATATAATAAAAATAGCTATAATATAATCAATACCTTAGAGTTTAGAATAGAGTGCTTTAAGAATTCAGAAGGGGATAAATAATTTCTGTGTAAAATAGATCTGAGCCTTAAAAATAAACCAAGAGTAATAAAATGGAATGTACTAGAAAATGCAACATTAATATATCTCAAAAATGTCATGCTGAGAGAAAAAAGCCTCACAAAAGAGTATCCTATGAATCCATTTATATGAAGTTTTAAAACAGGGAAAGCAAATCTATGGTGAAAAAATCAAAACAGTGATGGAGTATTGACTGGGCAGGAGGAAACTTACAGAGGTGATGGTAATGTTCTATATCTGTAGGGATTTAAGTTACACAGCTGGAAGCGTTTGTCAAAATCATCTGATGGTACATTAAAGATTTGTGCATTTGACTACATGCAAATCTTACCTAAAAAGAAAAAAACACCTCACTCTAGTTAATAATATACACGAAGTATGTAAGGGTGGAATATCCTAATATCTTCAATTTACTCAAATATATTTTTTAAAAAAACAGAACGGTGGATGGAGTGATAAGACATATAATAAAGTAAATATAGGAAGTGTGTAAACTGTAGACTAGGTGTGGGTATGAGTGTTCACAGCACAATTCTTTCTATTTTCTGTTTGAAATGTTTCATAATAAAATGGTAGGGGAGGAAAAGTATAAAAAAACGAAACGATAAATATTCATTGATGGTGCTAAAATCCTATCAGAGAACTGGTAAAAGGTCACTTCAATTCCTAGATACAGTAGGTTAAACCCCAATTTTAAAAGCTGCAGCTTACTGTACAAGAAAAAAATTTTTCTTCCTTACAAATCAGTCTAAATTCTTAACAAATTGAAAACTGAAAAAGAAAATTTCCTCTTCTTTTGCAAAGAACTAGAAGAGTTACTGTAACATAACGGTTTTTTGTTTTGTTTTAGAAAGACCTGGCTATTATAGTCTTAGTTTTAAAAATTCATATAATTTACATTTACAAATATGAATTTATCTTTTTTACTAAAATAGTGTCATAAAGTTGGCAGATAGGGAAGTAGCCAAAATGTAGGAGCCTGTGTCTAGTAATTTTTAAAAAGTAAATGTTTGACAAACATTCACGATTATTTTCTAACACACTTAACCTACTGAGTTGGAGATAATTCATCTACCAATGATTTTACAAGACTGGCTTCATTTACCTAAAATAAAATTAATACTATCAGGTTGGCCAAAAGGTTCATTCAGTTTTCCCATACGATGGCTCTAGCGGCGCTTAGTTGTCTTTAACTTCATTCAAAACAATTCTGTCAGATTGCATTGTGACAGCTGTCATATCAGCGTGCATTTAAAAAGAAACTTATCAAAATTGGTGAATTTTTGTGTAGCCATTTTTTTAATATTGAAGATGGAAGAAAAAAGCAACATTTCCTACATATTATGCTTTATTATTTCAAGAAAGGTAAAAACGCAACTGAAACGCAAAAAAAAAGATTTGTGCAGTATATGGAGAAGGTGCTGTGTCTGATCGAACGTGGCAAAAGTAGTTTGCAAAGTTCTGAGCTGGAGGTTTCTCGCTGGACGATGCTCCACGGTCGGATAGACCAGTTGAAGTTGACAGTGATCAAATCGAGACATTAACTGAAAACAATCAATGTTACACCATGCGGGAGATAGCCCACGTACTCAAAATATCCAAATCAAGCACTGAAAATCATTTGCACCAGCTTGGTTACGTTAATCTCTTTGATGTTTGGGTTCCACATAAGTTAAATGAAAAAAACCTTCTTGACCGAATTTCCACATGCAATTCTCTACTGAGTAATGAAAACATTCATTCTATTTTTAAAACAAATTGTGGTGGGCGATGAAACGTGGATACTGTACAATAATGTGGAACGTTAGACATCGTGGGGAGGTGAAATGAACCACCACCAACCACACCAAAGGCCGGTCTTCATCCAAAGAAGGTGATGTTGTGTATATGGTGGGATTGGAAGGGAGTCCTCTATTATGAGCTCCTTCCAGAAAAACCAAACGATTAATTCTAACAAGTACTGCTCCCAGTTGGACCAACTCGATGAAAAGCAGCAAGAATTAGTCAACAGAAAATGCATAATCTTCCATCAGGATAATGCAAGACCACATGTTTCTTTGATGACCAGACAAAACTGTTACAGCTTGGCTGGGAAGTTCTGATTCATCCGCCTATTCACCAGACATTGCACCTTCGGATTTCCATTTATTTCAGTCTTTACAAAATTCTCTTAATGGAAAATATTTCAATTCCCCAGAAGACTGTAAAAGGCACCTGGAACAGTTCTTTGCTCAAAAAGATAAAAAGTTTTGGGAAGATGGAACTATGAAGGTGCCTGAAAAATGGCAGAAGGTAGCGGAACAAAAGGGTGAATACATTGTTCAATAAAGTTCTTAGTGAAAATGAAAAATGTGTCTCTTATTTCCACTTAAAAACTGGAGGAACAAACTCAAAATGGATTAAAGATCTAAATGTAAGGCCAGACACTATAAAACTCTCAGAGGAAAACACAGGCAGAACACTCTATGACATAAATCACAGCAAGATTCTTTTGGACCCACCTCCTAAAGTAATGGAAATAAAATCAAAAATAAACAAATGGGACCTAATGAAACTTCAAAGCTTTTGCACAGCAAAGGAACCCCTAAACAAGACGAAAAGACAACCCTCAGAATGGGAGAAAATATTTGCAAATGAAGCAACTGACAAAGGATTAATCTCCAAAATATACAAGCAGCTCATGCAGCTCAATATCAAAAGAACAAACAACCTAATCCAAAAATGGGCAGAAGACCTAAATAGACACTTCTCCAAAGAAGACATACAGATTGCCCACAAACACATGAAAAGATGCTCAATATCACTAATCATTAGAGAAATGCAAATCAAAACTACAATGAGGTGTCACCTCACACCAGTCAGAATGGCCATCATCGAAAAACCTAGAAACAATAGATGTTGGAGAGGGTGTGAAGAAAAGGGAGCCCTCCTGCACTGTTGGTGGGAATGTCAATTGATACAGCCACTATGGAGAACAGTATGGAGGTTCCTTAAGAAACTAAAAATAGATCTACCATATGACCCAGCAATCCCACTACTGGGCATATACCCTTAGAAAACCATAATTCAAAAAGGATACATGTGCCACAATGTTCATTGCAGCACTATTTACAATAACCAGGACATGGAAGCAACCTAAATGTCCACTGACAGATAAATGGATAAAGAAGATGTGGCACATATATACAAAGGAATACTACTCAGCCATAAAAAGAAACGAAATTGAGTTATTTGTAATGAGGAGGATGGACCTAGGGTCTGTCATACAGAGTGAAGTAGGTCAGAAAGAAAAACAAATACCGTATGCTAACGCACATATATGGAATCTAAAAAAAAACGGTACTGATTAACCTAGTGTCAGGGCAGGAATAAAGACTCAGATGTAGACAATGGACTTGAGGACACAGGTGGGGAAGGGGAAGCTGGGATGAAGTGAAAGAGTAGCACTGACACTACCAAACGTAAAATAGATAGCCAGTGGGAAGTTGCTGCATAGCACAGGGAGATCAGCCCCATGCTTTGTGACGACCTAGAGAAGTGGGATAGGGAGGGTAGGAGGGAGGCTCATGAGGGAGGTGATATGGGGATATATGTCTACATATAGCTGATTCACTTTCCTGTACAGCAGAAACTAACACAACATTGTAAAACAATTATACTCCAATAAAGATATTTAAAAAAAAAAACCTGAAGGAACTTTTTGGCCTATCCAATAAATTAGCAAATTAGATCACTAGCAAATCAAAATATCACATTTAAAAGACTTTAATGAGTCAGTCTATTCCTTCTAAAAATTAATTCTGATATCTTAATAGAGCATACATAACTCAAAGAATATCTGATAGAGTTACTGATTCCTGAATCTGACTAGCAAATAAAAGTGAAGTTCCCGTTCAAAAAATGTTTAATCCAAAAGAAGACTTAGACTTTAAGAAAATATCAACAGCTTACTCTAAAATAAACTATAAAGATAATAATTTCTCCCCACGTCAACAAACATACATACACACACACCCTTAGTCTCATCGGCTCAAAACCAGAGGGAAATGATTAGGCTGCTGCCTTCATCTAATTTCATCAGCTAAAGACACTCCTGCAGTTTACCCAATATTAGGAGGAAAGGCAGTATAAGAACACATTCAAATAAAGACAAAGCAATATGTCTACTTAAATTATGGGAGCTTTATACTGCCCAAGGTCCAAAAGTTTGAGTAATCTGCTTTTTCAGTACTTTCATAGTTTCTTCTTGAAAACTATTTTGCATATATGTCAGTTAAAGAATTATGCTACTGCATGGTGACAAATGAATATAAAAATAAGTCAACCCACAAAGGTTAGAAACAAACCTATAAATAATAGCAAGCATCTGTGCAACAGATATCTTGGCACCCAAAGGAATTTATGCTAATGCAATACTGCAATTTATTAAACATGGTGACAGCTCACTGCATTAAGAGATTTTAAACATTAACTGTTATACACTAGAGACTGGCTATAACACTTCCTCAAGGTTTACATTGCCAAGAATACAAAAGAAACTGTTACAAAGAGAGCTGTTCTGAAAGAATATTGCTAAAAGAGAATTTAGAGATCCAAAAGGGATCTGTGATACACCACGCAACCCATCTCCAGCACAATAAAATAAACATGCATTTCCCATAGAATTAAATTCATGAGGTCTTCTACTTAGTAACATTCTCAATTACAATGTGTGTGTCTACCATTTTAAATGACTAGAGATAAACACTACCACCACTTTAGTTTTGTGTAGCAGAGACATTATGCAAATAAGAAAACTGGAGAGAGAAAAGCTACAGTGCAATGAAAAGGTGAACAGAAATGAAAAAAAAAAAAAGACAGTAGTTCTTATTCCATTCATCAAACAGGGATAAGAAGCATAGCTCTGATAAAAGGGAAAAAGGCATTATATGCATAGACAAAGAACAGAGATTAAAGTATGACCAAAACTAACATATAAACTGAATATGGAGCTAAAAGAAAAAATACATATATATCCCTAACATTGACTTTATGAGCAACAAGCTTAAAAGTTACATCTTGACTTTTAGCTATGGAAGAAACTAGACAGAAATGAAAAGTCATTTGGGGAATACAGGAATTTATCATCATTAGGTTAAAAAAAACAAAAACAACATATTAGGTAAAACAAATATAAGCAGTTACAACACATGGTAAACTAGGCTAAATGAAACGTTTTCGTTGGTTAAAATATATTATATGAAACCTTAAGAGTAAAACCCATGCTTCCACATGAACACAATGAACAGAAAGTACAACATATGCTGGAATCATCAGATTTTCACCTAATGTCTACTTCTAACTTCTACTTGTAGCAGAAAGAGACAATAGGAATAAATGTGTGTGAACAAATATTTAAGGGGGAAAAAAAAATGCATGCACTTCCCCACAACTGTAACTCTGTTACAGTCAATAGGCATGTGCCCTAGACAAAGCCTGAGATGGGAGATGCGATATTGCCATTCCCTCAGCTGCTCTCAATTTCCATGTGGCTCTCATAACTAAGAATATTTCAAACACTGAGTATGATTCTAATGTTTAAAGATGTACTATGCTCCTTAGTGCTCCTTCAGGTACTAAAATGGTCTATTCTTACATTGATGGGGGGGAAAAAAACTGGCCTTCTTGAGAGATCACATGGCAGCCTCTAAATCTAGGGGACTTTTCAACAGCAGTTTTGAACACACAAATTTTCCTTTATGCTCTGATTTCAAAAACCTAACTTCATAGGACTACTATATACTAGAGCTGGAAATTTGAACCTGTCAGTAACAAAACAATTTTCTGAACCAAGTAAATAAAACTGATGCTCTCATACCCACCTAGTAAACATTCAAGATATCTTAAGACTCCCATATTATGACTAATTTTAAGCTTATTTCCCCACATACCATCTCTTATTTGTTAAATTCTCTTCAACAAATATTTTTGAACAATCAAAAACCAGATGCTAAGGAATACAAAGATGAAAACTCATACTACCTTCCCCAGAGCAGCTGACAGTGCAGTGATTCTCACTATTTTGGAGGGTCAGAGACCCTTGAGAAATGGATAAATCTATGGCCCCTATCCCCAGAAAAGTGAATACACTTTCAAAAATTTGCGTAAAATTTCAAGGAGTTACTGTTCACCTGGAGGCCATTTATGGCTTCTTTAAGATTCAGGGACCACTGAGGTTAAGAACTCCTGGTCTAGTAGAATGTAAGACTTTTTTGGGGGGTGGTGAAGATAATTCCAAAGGAAATCAAAAAACAAAGACAGGAGATGATACAGAATCATGTAAAGAGTATAGCACAGGGACAAAGATCCCATACCGGAAGTCAGATTATCGGTATTCAAACCTTGGTTCTACTACTTACTGACTTTAGACAAGTTTCTCCTAAACCTCAGTTTCCTCATCTAAAGGGAATGCTAATAATACCTGGCTCTTAAGATTGTTTTAAGAATTAAGTGAAATAATTGCAGGCAAAATTTAGGACAGTGCCAAGACAGAGGCACACACACAAGTACAGACCCAGAGCCCCTTGAGTTGAATTGATTTCCTGAAGTCTTTACAGTCCTAGCCCACATATATCCTCAGAGTAAACCCTTAGTTTCTTAAGACTGTCTTTATGACCAAAAGAGCCCAACTAAAACATCATCTTTTCTCAAATGCCACTGCACAAAGTAGCTAGTGACTTCTAAAAGTGACTTCTAAAAGTCCTTTAAACTCTAAGGTGATCGTGTAAGGCAAAAACGTTGACTTTATCTACTTTTATTTATTCAGTGTAACCTTCCTTCTTCCTTCCCCCAGAATAGAATTTATTAACAAAAATAGCCAAAAAAAAAAAAAAAAAGTATGGCAACAACCCTGTAGTAAACTGGTAAAAAAAAGTCTTGTAAATTAAAGCACAAGATAACATATTTATTTACATTCATATTATGTCTGCTCTAGTTAGCAAACTGACTTGCCAGAATTTTGATTTACTACTTTAAGCTGCTTTTTTTCCAAATTGTACACCCTACTATAGGCTATTTAATCTTGCTTTTTAAACATCAAAATCCATACACCATGGATTTACAAAATCCATTACAAAATTTATTACCAAAAAAGAATTTTAAAGAAGATAGGAAGTGTTTGCTTAAAAAAATAAAATAAGCAATCTAAATCAACCCAACAGAATGTTGTATTCCTATTTTTTTTTAATGTATTTGGACTGCTATTCTACCTACAACAAAATCCAGGCAAGGACACTAAATCACTCTAGTTTCTCTAATTTTCTAACTCAAATATACAGAATTTTTTTTAAAAGGTACTAAATATTTTCAAAGTAATTGGGTGATTATCCTTTTTCCTTCTTGAATGACACAGTATTAATATAATTTACAACTTTAATATATTAATTTCAACCTAGTATAATTTTTAAACTTTAAAACATAAATTAAATTTTTAAAATTTAAATAAAAATTTCCACTAAGTAATGCTTACTTCTGAAGTTAAGTCATTTAGATGAATGAAAAATATCTTTTCACACTGAAAGGCAGTGGGGTAAAATGGAAAAAAAAAACTCTCTGGAGCAAGGAATACTTGTTCCAAAATTTATGACTTGTGACCTTAGGCAAGTCACCCTCTGTGAGACTCTATCTAGTAAACTAACATAAAATGGGATGTTTTGTGACTGTGCATACCAATATGGGGAGAAAAGAGATTAATAAATCTTAGCTATTTTTTTCTTTTCCAAATCTTTGCATGAAATTAAAAAATAGACGGCACTCAGTTTACAAAATAACACAATATACCACTACTCCATTCCTCATTTGTCTCTGCCATGGAGCTACTGGGAAGAAATGACAGAGTTCTCAGAAAATCTGTGAGTTAGAAAGAGATGAAATGGAAGACCCCAAGGCAAGGCTCCCTGCCAAAACCCTTGTAATACCTGAATTTTACACTAAATGCCAAAAATTTCACTAATCAGAGAGAGAAGTTGGGTTAACAAAGATCTTGTATTTAAAGTGCAATCACCTCTGAGAAGATTAAAGGGCTTTTACCAGTTGATAGGTTGGTCAGTCAGTCATTTAAACATTACAACTTATTTCCCAACATTCACTATGATTGTCTTGAAAACAAATTCTAAAATATAACCAGTATATACAATTTCCTTATAGCATGCTTTAAGCAGCGTTTCTTCACTTTTTAAGTAAAAGGACTTCTTCATTTATATCAAGATGTTCAGATCCCCAAAGTAGTATTTTTACTATTCACATACTAAGAAAATACGACAAAATTCTACCATAAATATATAATTTTTTTGTATTCTAATCATAGCAGTATTGATACGTAGTTGAAAAATAATAGAACAATATGAGAAGGGCAAATCATTTGTTAGGTCCTCAGACAATACCTTGTAATGGGTGGTGTTCCCAAATTGTTTTCAGCGCATAAGTTGAGCACTATGGACCTAATTTCTAACTGAAAAATGTAGGCAACTCAACTAACTATACATATAAGGATGAAGGATGACTTAGGGAAGCTGGTTTAAGTTCTGATTCCATATTGGCTCAATCCTCACTAAAGATAATCACATTATCAAATTTTGTCATAAAATCACATCATTTTTATTATCAGAATTCTATAATATTGTGAATTAATTCAATCAAATGGATTTCTCTATCATTTAGCTAAAAGTATCTGAACTGAGAAAATAAAGAGTTCCAATTTGGTAAAAGGGGAAGAGGGAATGCGAGAGAGAAATGCAGTATAGTACAATGGTTAGGGGATGAGCTTTCAAATCATACTGCCACAGTTCAACCAACAGCATAACGCCACAATTCCCCTCTCTGATCTATAACCTTGGACAGAGTGATTAGCCTAATCTTCCATTACAGATTCTCCATTTATCAAATCATGTAAAAAATGCTTAAGACTTAAATGCTTAAGTGTAAACATTTATGTTTATACTTGCCAAGCACCCAGTAAGTGGACCTACTATTTATTATAGAGCATTATACTACATGAAATAAGTCAGACAGAGAAAGACAAATTCTGTACGATCCCACTTGTATGTGGAATCTAAAAAAAAAAACAAACTTGTAGAAACAGAGCAGACTGGTGGCAGCCAGAGGTTGGGGGTAGGGAGGTGGGTGAAATGGGTGAAGGTGGTCAAAAGGTACAAATTTCCAGTTATAAGATGAATAAGTCCTGGGGATGTAATGTAAAGTGTGGTGACTATTTAACAATACTGTATTGTATAAATGAAAGCTGCTAAGAGAGTAGGTCTTAAAAGTTCTCATTACAAGAATATAACTATATATAGTGACGAATGTTAACTAAACTTATTGTGGTAATCATTTCACAAAACATACATATATCAAATCATTACGTAGTATACCTTAAACTAACACAATGTTATATGTCAATTATATCTCAATTTTTTTTAAAAAAGAAAAAATTTGAAGTACTGAGCACTTAGATGTTTAACCAAGATCACAGTAGAACGCCAAGAAGCTTAGGCCAGCGTAAGAACAGGAATTAAGAGACAGAAAAGTATAAGAAAACATAAAAAGCCAAAAATAAACTTGCTTCCTCCTAATCCAACTCCCACAGAACATGACCCACACTCTGAGGACCTAAAGCTTACACCAATACTATACTAGTACTAAGACAGGATATGTTTTTTTTAATTGAAGTATGGTTGCTATACAATATAAGCTACAGGTGTACAATACAGTGATTCACAATTTTTAAAGGCTATACTCCAGTTACAGTTATAAAACACTGGCTATGTTCCCTGTGTTGTACAATATATTTTTGTAGCTTATTTTATACATAATAGTTTGTACCTCTTAATCCTCCACCTCTACATTGCCCCTCTTCCCTTTCCTCTCTCCATGGTAACCATTAGTTTGTTCACTATAACTGTGAGTCTGCTTTTTTCTTATATTCACTAGTTTGTTGTGTTTTTTAGAATCCACATATAAGTAATATCATAGAGTATTTGTCTTTCTCTGACTTATTTCACTTAGCATAATACCCTCCAAGTCCATTCATGTTGTTGCAAATGTCAAAATTTCATTACTGTTTATGGCTGAGTAGTATTCCATTGTATATATACATATATGCCACATCCTCTTTATCCATTTATCTGTTGATGGACACTTAGGTTGCTTATCTTGGCAATTGTAAATAATGCTGCTGTGAACATTAGAGTGCATGTATCTTTTTGAATTAGTGTTTTTAAAATAGGATATGGTTTTAAATAGGCTTCTATGGGCTAGCCTGGGAACTTAGAAACAGTGTAGTTAGATATGTTCCAAGTTCAAACAACTATTTTACACATGATCTGGAAGACAACCATTCAAAAATTAAGGACTGTCCATTTTTTTTCTTTTAGAAGTAAACAGCTTGTCTTTGTAAGCAAACATTGTCTATGAATCTAAACGTAATTCAAAGAAATTACTCAAATTCATTAATGTTGCTAAGTATAAATCTATCATAAAATAACACCATGCAAAAGAACTGAGATAATTTTTATAATTCAAAGAGCATGATGAATAAGATCATCCCAAAATCTTTCTCAAAGTGAGGTACTGAAACCTTTAAAAATTTTTTTACTACAACAAAAGTTTTATTAGTCATCCTGTTTTCATTTTTCTCAATAGTAGCTGACTTTTCCCTTATCTCCCAAAAGAGTCATGTGCCAGAATCAAAAGGTCATCCCTCCCTCCTACATTTCTACTTTGAAGAGCTATACAAAGCAGTTTACAACAGGACATGATGAAAAGAATATAAAGGAATATTCCCAATTAGAAATATAAGTAAGAATTTAGGGGATACCTCTTCCACTTTAACCTAAAAATGCTCTGTATTTATATTTTAAAATAAGGACTAATTAAATCAAAAGTCACTGCAGTGAATCAAAAATAACTGAGCAGTGGAAGAACTAAATCTCATTCACCAACCTGCTTTAGGTAAGTGGCCATGCTTTAAAACAGTGCAACACAATGAAAAGGACAAGAATTTTGGGGTCAGACTTGGTTTTAAATCCCTGCTCTCCTACAGACTACCTGTTTGACCTTAGACCTTAAACAAATTAACATCTCTTATACATCACTGTATTTATAACATGAGAAGAGTAAAATCTGCATCATGGAGTTATTATAAAGATTAACTGAAAATATTATAGAGAACACAATGCAAGGCACATTGTAAGATTCAAAAATTAGCAGCTGTTAGATCTCATTAAACCAACAATATAACTCCATAACTCAGGGCAGTCTAGAGCTGCGCTATCCTATATAGTAGCCACTAGCCACATGTGGCCATTGAGCACTTGAAATTTAGCTAGTCTGATTTGAGACAGGCTGTAGGTATAAAATAGAATGTTAATACAAAAAAAGAATGTAAAATATCTCAATAATTTTTAAACTGATTATGTTGAAATGATAATATTCTAGATTACCAGATTAAGTAAAATCTATTATTAAAGTTAACTTCACCTGTTTCTTTTTACATTTTAATATGGCTACTGGAAAAACTAAAATTACACATGTGGTTTATATTTCTATTAGACAGCTCTGGTCTGAAACCACATCTTTTATCTAGGAGACTGAAGACCCTAATGTACTTTAAATTCCTTATAATTTAATTAGCATGACTTTAATGTTTATCAACTTCATTTTATTATTTCATCCCCCCAATTTCTTGATTACCCCCATTCAATCTATTGCCTATTCATGGGGACACACCTCACCTTCCCACTTTACCAATAACAGTACTCATGGTATCTTACAAACTGGATGAAGAACAGCAACGTGACAGGCCATTCTTCTCTACCAGCTGCAAGTACTGTCTGTCCTTCAGATAATGTTAACAGAAGACTCATCCATATTCCTAAGAAATGTTTTTCTGTCTCAAATTCACTACTATATTTTGGATTAAAGCAATGTATCCCATCTCTGTCTTTCCTATCAGCAAGTCTACCTTCTAGCAGTCCAGGAGGCTAAAATCTAGTTTCGAATTGTGCTTCATAATCTATTACATTAATATAACTGCAAAGACAGAAAATTCTTTTTCAGCACCTAGAGATAAGGCACTAACTAGGTAATGTAAAAAGATGATTCCTTTTATCTGCTCAGACAACCTGAGAGAAAGTTTAAAAAAATACTGATAAGAACTATAAATTTAACCAATTCTTCCATTACTTATTAACATTACCGACAGGACATGTCATAGTGCTGAACACGTGCTGCTTAAATTAAACTACTATAGCTGGGAAATTCTAACTTACAGCATTAAAAATATACATTTATACATCACTTCTAATTTCTCCAAAGCATTTCTGTAGACATTATCACATCAGTTCCCTACAAAAGTCACTGGCTGGAAGAGCTGATTTTACTATTCCCTCATTTGACAGATGCAAAAACCAAAGCCCAGAGGTCACAAGCGATTTACCTGCCCAAATAAAGTTAGTAGGTGAGAAAAGATACATAAGAAAACCTACGGCTTCCCAGTGGCTAAGACTGTGGACCCTTAGTCAGATCATGGGTTCAAATGCTGGCTTTAAAACTTAGTAGCTGTGGGATCTTAAGACAAGTCACACCTAACCCTATTCCCTCTATATTTCAGTTTTCTCATGGAGATAATATTAATAGTTTCCCTCATGGAAATTAATATAAAGGTGCTCACACATAGAAAGTTCTCAATAAATGTTTTTATCATTTAAGGCTTTAGAATCTAAAAGAAGGGACATTTAAAGGTGACTTTCTTATATTAAAAAAACAAAGTAAGTCTTTTGTCATAAGCATAAGAACATTTCTAGAACATCTTAAACCACAATCATAAACATTTCAAATTGATAATATTTTCATTTTTGACAAATTCATTCTTCATGTCTCTTCCTTTTTTACTCTTAAATTACTTCTAAAATCCTGTAAGAAATGAAACTATTTCTTTTGTAGTAAAGTTTATCATAGGGCATACCCAAATTTGCAGAAACTAATTTTTAAAGTCATGTTTCTGGAGTCACAATGTACAAGTCTGAAACAATGTTGCACAGTAAGCAAATCTCAGTTCTGAAGGCTAGCTAGTGCATTTTAGGAAAAAGAAGAGAATGGGGGGGTTGGGAGGGGGAGGGAGGCAGTGTGCTGGGGAAAGAGTATCCCTCCTACAATTCTAAAAAGTATATACTCGTCTTCCGGTATCACATAGTAGGCACTCAATAAATAATTTATGAGTGAGTAAATGGATGAATGAACAGGAGAACTAAATCAAGCAAGAAAGCATTTGTGTTACTGTAGTAGGTGTCCTTCTAAACCCAGAAGTCATTACCAAAGTTAACCAAGGTTCTAAGCCATAGCCCAGGGACTGGAAGAAACAAATATTCTAAGATTTCCTCTTGCTAATTGATTTCAATGACCCTCTTTATATGTGTTTAAAAAATTATACCTAGGTTGACATGTATACACTGATGTGTATGAAATGGATGACTAATAAGAAAAAATAAATAAAAAAATAAATGAACATTAAAAAAAAATTATACCTAGGTGAATTCCTACAGAGCAAAAGCTTCCTTTATAAGTATAAAGTGCTTTCAGGAATTAGCCACAATCAGCAAATACCTTTTGTACATATATACACAAATAAAAGGGGTCTCTAACTGCAAAACAAAATTGATGTACTATGTGTTAAAATGCCCACTGCTCCTAAAGGATTTTCTTCCATTCATGTATATTCAGGACAGGAGACCAACTGTTGGTATATACTTAATCACTTATCACTCAACTTGCAGTTTTGCACCCAGCCTTATTTTAACTTTTTTTTTGCGGTATGCGGGCCTCTCACTGTTGTGGCCTCTCCTGTTGCGGAGCACAGGCTCCAGACGTGCAGGCCCAGCGGCCATGGGTCACGGGCCCAGCCGCTCCGCAGCATGTGGGATCTTCCCAGACCAGGGCACGAACCCGTGTCCCCTGCATCAGCAGGCGGGCTCTCAACCACTGTGCCACCAGGGAAGCCCCTGCATGTTCAACTCTTTTTTAAAAATTATTTTTGACAGTGATGCTAATAAAGAATATTAATTAGATCAAATTTTACGTATTTTTTTTAACTATCACTTGTGATTCAGGTTAAAACATGCATTATTAAAACAGCAAAATCCAAATATACTGCTACTGGTTCACTTTAAAATCTGTTAAAAATAAATTCTGAGTATGAAAGCCAAAATATAAAGTTATGAGAAAATAAAAAAAATAAAGTTATGAGACAATACATGTTATAATTTCTACAATTAGTATTGTGCTGGATTCCCAAATTAAATAGTAGCAATTTTTAGTGTATAATAAATTAATACAGGATTAGAATAAAGATATACCATTAGTAATATGCTTTTCGTAAGGAAGTTACTACTACTTGCTTACCATATATTTTACAGATTTCCAAAAGTTTAAGGTATACTTCATTATTTATTTACTTATTTAATTTTTGGCTGCGTCGGATCTTCGTTGCTGCACACAGGCTTTCTCTGGTTGCGGCGAGCAGGGGCTACTCTTTATTGCAGTGCGCACACTTCTCACTGTGGTGGCTTCTCTTGTTGCAGCACATGGGCTCTAGGCTCACGGGCTTCAGTAGTTGCGGCACGTGGGCTCAGTAGTTGTGGCTCGTGGGCTCTAGAGCACAGGCTCAGTAGTTGTGGCGCACGGGCTTAGTTGCTCCGCAGCATGTGGGATCTTCCCAGACCAGGGCTCAAACCCATGTCCCCTGCATTGGCAGGAGGATTCTTAACCACTGCGCCACCAGGGAAGTCCAAGGTATACTTCATTTTTATACTCTTATAATCTAAATATCTCTTTGCACTGATGTTATAACCTCTTTGCTCTGAGGTTCCTTTTATTTAAATAAAATATTTTTCAGATAGGTAAATATACAGAATGATTAGTGAGCGAGGAGAAGCTATTTTAAAACTTCATAACTCTACTGAGGAATCATAAAAATATCTAATTTTTTAAAACATCCCTGAAATTAAAGAATGCTTCATTCCCGTTGAAACAAATATACGCATAGGGAAAATACATTCAAAGCTTTTTTAAAAGGTGCAAAAAAAGGGAGAATAAATGTACTAAAAGATTTTTACATCTTGAAAATGAACAATGGAAAACCTAAGTTTTAAAGTGGTAATGCAGGGGACTCCCCTGGTGGTCCAGTGGTTAAGACTCTGTGCTTCCAACGCAGGGGGTGTGGGTTCGATCCCTGGTCAGGGAACACCACGTGGCCAAAAAAAATAAAAATAAAATAATTTAAAAAAATTTTTTTAAAAAGTGGTAATGCAAATCAGAGGACCACTATCCCCACCAGTTTTGAGACTATGCAAATCTTTTAAAAATTAGAAATAGTATCATATGCCTTATAGTTTTACATATTATATAATTTGTATTATATTATAGCAGACTGCCCTCCTCATATATCAATGAATTAATTATTCTAAAACCTTATAGAAGGATAAACAGTTCCACATGATTCCTAATCGTCAAGTGAGTACAAATTTGTACTTTCTTGTACTAATGTTGTTAGGTTTCAAAGATTATCCTTGGCACTTCTAGGATTTCATGCATTAAGCAGCTTCACCCATCCATATCTTTCATAATTTCCTAGATAATAATAATAGTGGAGAACATACACAGAGCCCTTATGTACTTGCACATATTAAAAGGCAACCTAGCAGGGTGGTTAAGTGCCACTATCTGAGTCCAAATACTGCCTCTGCACTCATGACCCTAGGCAAGTTATGTAACTTCTCTGTGTCTCAGTTTCTTTACCTATAAAATGGGATAAATACCTGCCTCATGAAGATTACTTGACAATTATAATTGTTTAGGCTCAGTGCCTGGCACAAAGTGCTACGTAAGGGTTAGCTGCTGTTATTATTATTCCTATGTGTCATGTGCTGAGTCGAGTTCTTTACATGCATTATTTCATTTAATTCTCACTTAACTCTATTTTACAGATGAGAATATTGAGGTTTACAGGGGTTCAGCAACTTGCCTTTAATAAAAAAGCTAACAAGAGGAAGGGCCCAAATTCAAACCCAGGTTGCCTCTTTAATGATCCAAGCCCTGATATCTATGCCAATGTTTCAAACTAGGCTCCATGAATACACTCATAGGGAACTTACAAGTTTTCACTCTGATGATTTTTATTTTAAATTACGCTAGAGATGTTTCAGATGAAAGACATTTTTACATAGTAGATTTTAATTTCTCGAATCATCAGACTGGGATATGCAATCCCCTGGTATTCCCAGGAATATTCTCAGAGGTCTAAGAATTTTTTTGTTCTTACAAAGTAGTCAACTTCTCACTCAGCTTTCATTCTTCAAGAATGAGGGCAACAACTACTTTTCAAAATCCTTATGCCCATTTCATTACAATTCAAAGTTTTGACCTTTTGGCTAGTCTAACTACTTGAAAAAGTAAAACTGTAATTTTTAAAAAACTATGGTATCTTTTGCAGCACTCAGTCTTGTCTTTAAGAACAAAACACCCACACAAAAAGAAGAAACAAATATTAAAAAGGTACCTATTCCTTTAGTAAACAGTACTTTACTTTCACATTAAGCATCAGTCTCTCATCTTTAATCCAATTATATAATTACCATAGCCTACAGAATATTGCTACTTGAATAACTCAAAAAATAAGCCCCAAATAAACTCATTTTCTCTATGCCGTCTTCCCCGCAAAAAGATCCCTTTTCAACATCTCTAATTCCTGTCAATGGTATTACCGTTCTCTCAGTCATCCAGGCTCATGACCCTGTGGTCAAGAGAGAGAAATGAAAGAGCCTGTGCTCTTTTTCAGTGTACTCAATTCCTCCTGTAGAAACATTACCTCAAGGAGCTGTAATCTATCTGGCACAGTGGACATACACAATTATAAACATGAAATAAATGCTATGAAGGATGCATAAGATCTTCTTTGAGTAGAGAATCATGGGCCAAACTCTAGGGTAAAGAGGATAGGGAGACAGAGAAGACATCCAGAGGTGAGACTTTTTTTTTTTTTAAGATGTTGGGGGTAATTAATTTTTGCTGTGTTGGGTCTTCGCTTCTGTGCGAGGGCTTTCTCTAGTTGTGGCAAGCAGGGGCCACTCTTCATCGCATTGCGCGGACCTCTCACTATTGCAGCCTCTCTTCCTGCGGAGCACAGGCTCCAGACGCGCAGGCTCAGTAGTTGTGGCTCATGGGCCTAGTTGCTCCACGGCATGTGGGATCCTCCCAGACCAGGGCTCGAACCCGTGTCCCCTGCATTAGCAGGCAGATTCTCAACCACTGCGCCACCAGGGAAGCCCCAGAGGTGAGACTTTTAAGAATGAATAGCAGTTAATAGAGAGAAAGAAACAACCTGCACATGCACAAAGGCACAAAAATCTCAGTGACATATTCAGTGAACACCAGGAAGTGTTCCAGAAAGTTCCAGTTTTCTAGAAAGTAAAGTGTGATAACAGGGACTGCTAAGAAATGAAGCTAGAAAGAGCAGGCATACTTAGATCATGAACAGTTTAGCCAAGGAGTTTACATTCTATCCAATGAGTAAGGGAAAGCCACTGAGTAATTTTAAGCATGAAGGAATTACTGCATTCTTATTTTAGAAATATTGCTCTGACACTAAAAAACAGACAGGAAGAGCTACAGCCGAGAAGCACGGACAACTGTTAGAAGACTGCTAAATCAGTTCAGGCAAAAGACTAGCCTAGAGCAGTGGGGAATGGAGAGAAATAGATTGAGTCAAAAGATAGGTAGCAGGTAAAACTACAGGATTTGGTAACAAGATAGACTGTGGTTTGAGGTTTGGTAGGAAGATGGAGGAAAGGAAGGAATCAAGGCAAATTCAAGGTTTTTAGCTTGAGCTCTGGGTGGATGGAACTGCCATTAACTAAAACAGGGAACAAAACAGGAGAAACAAGGTAAAAGTAAGTAAAGCTGATGAGTACAGATGGTGTTAGTACTTCTGGTACATCCAGAAGAAATTGTCTAATAAATGGTTAAGTCTAGAACCCAAGAGAGAAAAATTTAAGATGAAAATATAAAATTGGGAGGTATTAGCCAGTAGAGTGGATGAAACTGCCTAGGAAAACTGTACGAAAGGATAAGAGTTCCAGAGACCACCAATATTTAAAACACAGGCAGACAAATAAATGAAAAGTAGAAGAGAGTGGTGATACAGAAGTTTGGAAAGGAGAGAGTTTCACGAAGAAGGGAATTGTCAATGTATTGAATGTATAAAAGAGGTGAAGAGAAGAACTTTAAAGCTTCTCTCGGTTGGCAATTGAGTAACTGGTGACAGAGAGGTTACAGAGGAATGGATGGTTAAAAAAAAAAGCTAAACTAGACAGGGGTTGAGTGAATGGCAGGGGAGGAAAGAGTAATCTTGACTGAGATGAGACTAAGAGCTAGAGAACAGAGGGTTAAAGAACATTTTCAAGATGGCAGAGATTTTAGCATTTTTATAGGGCTAGAAAGGGACCAGTGAAATGTGAGATTTAAATTATGCCTTTGTACTTAAACTTACTATAAGAAAAGTTACCCATTATACAATACTAAGTGAAAAAAGAAATTGAAGAATATGTATAGTAGACTGTTACTTAAAATAAAATTCAGACTCTGTTTTATGCCTTTCAAGTTACTATCATTACCTTGTGTTAGCAACTATCTGAAATTCTTATTTGTTTAGTTGCCTATCTTCCCCCCTAGAATGTAAGCTCCATGAGAAGAGAGATTTCATCTGCCTTGTTCTCCACATATTCCTGCTGCTTAAAATAGTGCTTGGCACATAGCAGGCACTCTACTGTTGAATGAAAATGTGTATGTGCACACACACATACATATATATGAATGCATGTATTTACATGAAAAGCATAAAGAAAGTTCTAATTTATTATCTGAACTTATTTATGCCAGGGGTGAGTGTGAGACTAGGAGGAGAGGTAAACAATACTGATTCATTTTTTGCTTCATAGATCTCTATTCAAATTTTCTACAAAAATCATGTCTTTTGTAACTGAAAAACAACTTTTAATAATGATCAGATGAGCCTAAGAAAGTTAATCTATTCTGCCTCTCTATTTTCTTTTGGTGGGTTGTCTTGATCTAATCTGACTGCAGGCTGATCCTTGAGCTGTTTTGGTAGGGCAGTTCAAAGTCAGAATTTTAAACCTTAGAGCTGGAAAGAACGTAGACATCATCTAAGCCAACTCCCTAGTTTTACAGATGAGAAAGCAGACACTCATAGTAATTTAATAAAAGGTAACTTAATTAATAAAATTAGGGTACTGATGAGAAGTTTTTAAAGAACAAATGATTAGGAACTATTTAAAAGGCTAATCTATTATATGCTATACATAATTTAAATGATAACTAATGAAAGCTTACTAAAGCTTATTCTCACATATAACCTACAATCTTCTGGTGAAATTATTACTCAAAGTAAAACTATTTCCTTAAGCACACTATTTGACCAATGAACCCTACAGTTAAGCACTGGGGCTAACCATTATAACATGACAAAGGATTCAGAATACACAAATATAGGGAGTGAAGTTATTCACCGTTAGGTGTGCAAACTAACTGAACTAACAGGCACTTCTTTCTACCAGGATACACAATAGGTCAAGTATATATTACATTTAAGGATTGATCACACTTTGACTCAAATGTCTGTATCAATGTCTACAATGTGTATTTAATAGAATTTAATAAAAATTAAATTTTGAATAGGTAAGTAATACACTACTAAGTATTTAGGGAAATGACTTAACTATTTCTCTTTACATATATACTGTAGTTTCAGGAATACAACAAATTTTATCTAAACTTCTGAATATCACTTTGAACTTGTTTACAAACGATCTCATTTGATCCTCACAACAACCCCCTAGACAGCAGAAATTATTAGTCCCATTTAATTATAAGAATGAGGCTCAGAAGTTAACTTGACTAAGGTCATTTTGACAAGTCCTAGGACCCAGATCCTCTACCTCTTAGCCACTGTTCTTTCCATCACCCAAGCTACCTCATATTTACCATTTATTAAAGGGCAAACCACTTTATAATTTCCTTCCTTCCACAATGGTGGAGGTGCGGAGGGCAGGTACCTAAGCCCTAGCAATCCTATCCCTTTCTATTCCATTTGAAAGTTTGGTACATAAGAAAATATTAGCCATTCACCTTAATAGTGACAAGAAAGATGTGACAAGTCACCTTAGTTGAGAATTGTGCACATCAGTAATTCCTACCAAGTATTCAATTATTTCCTTAATTCTAATAAAAGTATCCTCTTATTTAGAAAGCTCTCTAGGGCTTCCCTGGTGGCGCAGTGGTTGAGAGTCCGCCTGCCGATGCAGGGGACACGGGTTCGTGCCCCGGTCCAGGAAGATCCCACATGCCGCGGGACGGCTGGGCCCGTGAGCCATGGCCACTGGGCCTGCGCGTCCGGAGCCTGTGCTCCACAACGGGAGAGGCCACAACAGTGAGAGGCCCGCGTACCGCAAAAAAAAAAAAAAAAAAAAGCTTCCTATTAGAAAGCTCTCTATAAACAATACCCAAAGTAGTATGGGCTTAATAGTTGAAAAAAATCTGAAACCAAATCTCAGTCCTATCACTCACTAGCTGCTCAACTGTGGGTACATTTCTTAACTTCGAGTCTCACTGTCCTCATCTCTAGAGTGACGATGACACCATCTACCTCTGTGAGTTGTTGAGCAGATTGAGTGATAATATGTGCAAAGCCTTTAGTTCTTAGAAAAGGGCCAGAACACACCAAGTTCTGTTGGAGAAACAAACATGCAGGAAGGCACTGCTCATGGGTAATGTCATTTATGTGAACTTTACTAGTATAACTTCTAGTGTGACCTTACTTCTTGTCTCTCTCCAATATCTGGGGCAGGATACAATATATCACTCTTGCTCCCAGGGTACCAATTTACAGTGCGTGCTGGATTTCAGCCCTTTTCTAAATCCTCTAGTTAAGGAATATCATAATCTATTATTTGACTATCTTAGAATTGGCCATACCAAACCAAAGCTTACACTATTTTCACTCCACTCTTTAAGTCTGCTAACTGCATCATTCACTATTTTGAAATAAAATAAGAGTAAGCCAATTTTATAAATACAAATCATGATACAGCGAATTCATGTTGGGTGAAAAGGGCAGGAATTTTCAGGGGGCAGGGGGAGGGGAGAGGGACCTAACATTGAGAAATTATGTATTCAGCAGTCCATCATGCACTAAATTTACTTTCTCTCTTTTAATCTTCCCAGGCATTATTCTAATCAAGATTAGCATCGTTTTACAGATTTTGCAAGGGAAGCTTAAACCCTGGCTCACTCCCCCTCGCTCAAGGTACTATAACCTACAGGAAGGCTCTTGCTCAACTCAAGGCCTTTCCTCCTCCTCTTGTAATCTCTGCCCAGAATGCTCTCCTGTCTCCTACAAGGCCGTCGCCTTCTCCTGCTTCAGGGCTCACTTCAAATAGTTCCTACTCTCTCTATCTCTAAAGTAGAATACACCAATTACTCCATCCTTCTTTCCTTCATAGAACACAAAGCCATCAGTATTCATCTTCTTCCTGTGTTGAAGGACAGCACAGATGATGCTGGCTTAATGAATGAGTGAACACACCTGCCTACAGACATTTAGCAAGTAAAAGGCAGGGCCTGGAGACCAATCCAGATTAACCTGACTGCAAACCCCTGCAGTTCCCTACCTCTATTTTTTTCCACTGGTGGAAGGGGAGGTGCTTCGGGCTGGGAAATCAATGTAGAGGTATGCCTTCCTACTTTTTTTCTGTATTCATTCACTTTAAAGAAATTACAGAACTACCTACACATATACTTAATACTACAAACCATTTAACCAGAATTTCAAGAGATCTTACATTGCCTTTTAGAACCACAACTCAATTTGGGAAAACAAAAACAAACAAAAAACCCACTGCATTTATGATGCCCCTGAACAATCAAAATACCTCCAAACTGTTGAGTAATTGGATTGGCAACTCCACATATGGTTATTTAAGGCCAAAAGAAAATTTAAGTCACACGTATAAATAAATGCATTTTACTAACAGACTTGCTTGTAATATTTTGTTCTTTTATAAGATGTTCTGAATTTCCCAATACTTCATACAGAAAAATCTTAAAACCAGCCATGGGATTATCATTCTTATCGTGGTAATCATGTTCTTTCTTAAAGAAAGATGATACGAATGCACTCCATCTGTTGTGTTTCACTATTAAACCATGTTCTTGCAGACAGAAGCCACCTCGGGTAAAACGCCCAGTGCGGTGAGAGCCGACCACTAACAACATTCCCTTTGTTGCCTTCCCCACGGGGTTTAATACTTACTGCTGAGTCCTCCATCCTCGGAGACTCCTGTCCCTCTCATTCCTAGGTAAGTCAGTCCCAATATGAGGAAAAATAGGCAGGCAGCAGTTAAGAGAAACATCGACAAGTAGTGGGCACTGAAACCCCCAGTTGGGGACACCTCCTCCCGTTTAAATTGCTGGAGAAGTTCCTCCTCAGGTTCGGAAAGCTTCGGTTTGTTATATGTGTTCTTCAGGTAGGTATGATTGGAGCCCGTATGATTGGAGTGATTGATCCTGAGTGAACCAGAGGCGGCCACCGCCGCACTGGGAGGGAGGCTGTTGGAAAAAATCCTGGGGGAGTCCACGCCGAAGGCCACACCGCCGATATGATTATTGGTTTTAAGAAGGGAGCCTGTGGACGAATCCAAGGTTGAGTCCACGTCCGCGAGCGGTGGCTGCAGGAGAGGGGCCAGTTTCTTAGCGTTAACGCGGTATCTAGGAATGGGGCTGGAGTCCGGGGGATCAAACCCTCCTCCCTGCTCCGCCGCCGCCGCCGCCGACGACGACGACTCTTCGACGTTTCGGCTCCTGTCTAGACTCCCAGCGGCCGCCGCCCTGTCATTCATCGCGATTCCTCCCCCTCCCTGAACTGAGGTCTCCAGTCGGCCGCCGGCCGATTTCGCAGGCAGGGGAGAGAGAGGCTTACTATGGCCCCGCCTGGGCCGATGCCGGGAAAGGGAGTCGTCCTTCAATACCTGTCTGCTGGAGGCCACGTCGTCGTCCTCCTCTTCTTCCGAGTCCGAATAGTTCTCCCGGCAGCTGTAGGGGAGAAGCCGGCTGCCATTCACGGTCCGGCCGGACCACAGCGGCTCCTCGGCCTCCGGGTCCCTATCCTCGCCGTCCTCTCCCTCCTGCTCCCCGTCATCCGCCGCCCCATCTCTCCCCGACGGGCTCTGCAGCTCGGCAGCCGCCGGCCTCCTGGCCCCCCACCACGAGTGGGGCTTCCTCCGCTCGGCCGAGTTGCTGTTAGTCACCTCGCTGGAGGCCAGGGGCGCCGACGTCGGTTTGAGCCCGCGATACTGGAGCGGAGCCCGGTCTTTCCTCCCGCCGCCGCAGCCGCCGCCGCCGCCGCCGCCGCCGGCCTGGTCCCGGGGACTGGCCTCCACGTCCGACTCGTCCGAGCTGAAGCCCAGCAGTACTTTGCTGCCAGCCGTGGGGGCGGCCGAGGCGCCCCCGGGCCCTCCCAAGGGGCTCTCCGGGCCAGAAGCCGAGATCCGGCCCAAGCCTCCAGGAGTCCGTAAGTAGGAGAGGTCGCCTGAGACCTGCCGGACCCCCATCCCCACGGCCGCCGCCGCTGCTGCCGCGGCGGCGACCGTGGCGGTTGCCGTGTTATTGTTATTACTGTTCCGCGTCTTGGTGCTGCGGCCCCCGGACCGGTGCTGCTGCTGCTCTTCCTCTCGAAGCTTCTTCAGCTTCTTGAGGTAGACCGGGCGGGTGCTCTCCGTCACTGGGCCAGGAGACAGGCCGTAACGGCGGAGCTGAGAGAAAAGCTCCTCATCCGAGAGCTGTTGAGGCGCCGAAGCCGTTGCTGCCGCCATTTTCTCTCCAGGGTGTTTTACAAGCTCCGCGCTACCGGAAGTGACGCGCCGCCCTAGACCCTGAACTAGACCGGACTGCGTCGCCCTCCCAGCGCCACTGGCGCCTTGGCCAATGGGAGGCACGGGAGGAGCTCACCTGAGCGGGAAAGGGCCACCTGAGTCGCGCGCGGCAGAGAGTTCTGCGCTTTCACCTCGGGGTGCCAGCGCCTTCTTCCCCTTCCTTTCTGTCACCTTCTCCGGCTGTTCTCCGCCCTGCCCTTCCCAGCGCCTCTCCCGGGAACTGCTTCTTGCCAAACCACACCTTGACCTCTTCTTCCCAGGTTCCTGCCACCGGGCAGTAATATTGAAGGGAAAACTGAAGTTTATGGCAGTGGTTTTCTTTCATCTTGATTACCGCTGCCAAGGGGAGCTTAGAGACTTAAAGAAATCTTGATGGCCAGACGATTGGTAATTTCCCTGACTCCTGGTTCCCTCTTTTCGCTTTGTCTTTCCGACTGACTTACCAAAAAAAAATAAAGTGAGTTACTCTCGCTGCTCATTTGAGAAGCCTCTCCTCTAACATTCCAAGGAAAAGATAGAGTAAACCAGCCCCGATACAGTTTACTTCAAGAGTAATGGCTATTCGTTCCCTAGTTAGTTGTAAGGTATTATCGTTTTTCCTCTTTTAAAATCTGATAACCTTGATAGGTCGTCGTTTTTGGAATTGAAAGAGCCAATCACATTATATGACTGAAAAAAAAGAGAACGTGCCATCCTGCTTATTTCCTTCTTAAGACCTTTTCAACCTATAGTTATTTATTTATTGTTAATATTTTTATGCATTTGTTTTCCTAATTTTTAATTTATTTATTTTCTTATCCCTTTGAACTGTAAGCTTTATGAGCAGAGGAACCTTGCTTCACCCCTTTAGTGCCTGACACTTCAGGCACGTTCAGTAAACGTTTGTTGAACTAATTAATGAATTGCAAATGTAGGATAGTGTGAGATGAATATTTTGACATGGGAGTAGTGACAGATGAAGAGGAGGAACCTTCACACACAGTCAAAAAACAGAAACGATTAAGACCTGGATATCCAACCCCCTCATTTATAGACTAGGAAATGAATCTCAGATGAAATTTTCCCAGTTTGGTAAAGATCGCTTCCCTTTTCCTCCAACACTGGCAGAGCTGACACTTCTTGAATACTTAAACCCTAGCAGCTACATGGCAGCACCTAGCACAATATCTGGCACGCTGTGATAATTTTTGTCAAATAAATTATTTTTCCCTATTACATTATACACATCTGAACGGAAAAATATGTTAGTCAAAAGCATAGATGCTAGCTTTTCAACATCCTGAATCCAACAGCAGAATAATGCTCAGTAACCTGAACTTTTGACTTTTCTTAGCAAAAGCTTGCTGTCTCTTCAAAAATACTCTTACGGAAGTGCCGTCCGGGCACTTCCTTGTCCTTTATCAGAGGACTTTAAAATCTACAAATATTCCTGAATTCTAGGACTGTTAAGTACTTTAAAAAGTGCTTGACATAGAAAATTTTAGCCACTACGATGATAATGACCCCAAATTTATTACCATAATTTTCTGGGTCGGGAATCAAATGATTATAAACGTATTAGACCTGTGTCTCAGGATAGCAGAGGAGTTAAGCTGTGAGTCTGAAGTTAAGCAAAACTGCATGGGGACCCAGCCCTGTCGCTTACTTTCAACATTTGTTCCACACCCTACTGGCTCTCCAGGTAGGAATCATAGAAGTCAGCCTCTGATTTTCAGGAATCTTTTGATATCCTATAAGGATTTGAAGACCATTTATATTTCTGCCTGTGACTTAGGGCAAGTTATTTAATCTTTCTGCGCCTTAGTTTCTGTATAAACAAAAGAGAGATGATGAACCTTCCTCAGAAGGCTTTTTTTTTTTTGCGGTACGCGGGCCTCTCACTGCTGTGGCCTCTCCTGTTGCGGAGACAGCCTCTGGACGCGCAGACTCAGCGGCCATGGCTCACAGGCCTAGCTGCTCGGCGGCACGTGGGATCTTCCCAGACCAGGGCACGAACCCATGTCCCCTGCATCGGCAGGCGGACTCTCAACCACTGCACCACCAGGGAAGCCCCAGAAAGCTATTTTAAGGATTAAATGAGAATATGTCCGCATAATTCTTAGCACCACACCTAACACACAATGTACATTCAAATGTTAGCCAGTAATGTACAGCCAAGCATTGTGTGTGTGTTTGGTAGCATGGCTTGTGAGAGAGAACTCCATGTAACAGCAGTTAAGGAAAATACCACTGCACAGACAGAAGTAGAAATGGTAAACCTTTGCCCAAGGCATCAAATAATCCCATTTAGTAATTAATGAAGACAAAGGGGTTTGGCAACCATAGTCGGTTTAGCCCTTGGGGGCAGAAAGATTTGGAATGAACTAGGAACCAAAGGTCTGGAGTCTCCAAGTTATGGGACTTAGGGAAAATCTTAGGTTCTCAGAACCTCAATTTATTCTTTTCTAAAATGATGATAATATTGTCTATCCTTCTTGGGCACACAATTAATATTCAATAAGTATCTGTTAAGAATAATGAATGAATGTATGTGAAAATTCTGTTCAAATACATTGTTTACATGCTAGGTATTATAGCCAGATAGTCACAACAATGAAAACTACAATTGGTATAAACTTTATACTTTACAAAGAGATTTTACATACAAGGTCTCATGGAGTCTACAAGAAACCTTTTCTCCTTAAAGATACTGAGGGCATGACTTATTGCATGGAACTATGCGGGGTTATAATTACCCTTTGAGTGTTTGAGCAGATCTTATACTTTCTCAGGAGAACCTTCACTGACCCAGCACTGTCACTACCTGCTTCCAAAGTTCTCCTCATTTACCAATGGATCTTACTCCTGCTTCCAGATTGGCTAACTTTTAAAGCACAAGCCTCTAAATTAGCAACCTGCACCCATGGTCTACAGGGAATGCAATCTCAAACTCACTCCTGCTCTACAGCTTTCAAAATTTTGACTAAGGGAAACATTTCTGAAGGATTATAGAAGGATAGGCAGTCTATCTCTTCCTCTATATGTTTTTAATATTATCTCTGCCTTAAGCCTGCCGGTCAGAGACCAGTGAAGCTTGGGCCACATTGCTAACACCATACTCCCCCTGGTTCCCAGTTAAAATACCTATTTCCATATTTCCCTTCATAGTCAGGACATCAGCCTTTATTGAAGGACCTTCTAAAGAATGATATGACACTCAGCATTACGTTCACAGATATTGTTAAGTGTTTATTTCCTTAGAGAATGTCCTTTCAGGCCTCAGTATTAGAAATAGTTGTACTTTTCCAGACAACTCGTTTGTTTGGGTTTTGGATTGGTTTTGCTTTGTTTAATCTATTTATCATTATTTTTTATTGAGGTAAAATTCACATAGCATAAAATTAACCATTTAAAAGTGCACGATTGGTGGCATTTTGTACATTTACAAAGTTGTGCAACCATCACCTCTATCTAGTTCCAAAACATTTTCAACATTCCCAAAGGAGACCCCATACCTATTATGCAGGTATGCATACCTATTATGCATATAGGTATGCATATATTATGCATATAGGTATGCATACCTATATGCATACCTATTATGCAGACCCCATACCTATTTCTCCCCCCCTTCAGCCCCTGGCAACCTAATCTGCTTCCTGTCTCTATGGATTTAACTATTCTGGATATTTCATATAAATGGACTCATACAATAATGTGACCTTTTGTGTCTGACTCCTTTCACTTAGCATTTTGAAATTCATCAGGATGTAGCATGTGTCAGTACTTCATTTCTTTTTTATGGCTGCGTAGTATTTCCTAGTACGGATATACTACATTTTGTAGATAATTCATCCATTGATGGGAATTTTGGTGATTTCTACCTTTTGCTATTGTGAATAATGCTGCTATGATGTACAAGATGTACACTGATGCACACGTATCTGTTTGAATACCTGTTTTCAATCATTTTGGGTGTGTACCTAGGAATTTCAGTTCATATGGTAATTGTATATTTCACTTTTTGAGGAACCACAAAACTACTAATTTGTTTTTAACCTTATGGATGGATGCTGTTGGTTTGCTGACTTGCCATGTTTCCCTGTTTGAGATGACAGCTAGGAAGTTCATACTCAATTTTGTGTCCCAACTATAGCAAGTGTTTAGGGCTCCATAGCATATATTTAAAACATTAATCCCATTTCTAATGCCATCTAAATTTTCTGACTTTATATTCATGTGCCTCATTTTAAAAAGTGATTTCAATTTATTTTCTCTTCCAAAGATGATATGCATCTTTTTAGCTGTCTTTTAATTATTTGGGGAATACCATATAATTCCTTTGACAATCCAAAGGGTAGGTTTTATTAGTTTTCATCTTTTACAAATAAGGAAACTGAGGTTAGAAAAGTTACTTGATTCAAGTCTCAAGAACCAGATGGAAAACTGAAACCTATGACCTCAGAGTCCAAATTTCATGTTCTCTCCACTATAGCACGCCACTTCTTGAATACCTTTCTTAATTCATACAGTAATATGTGTAAAAATAAACTTAGCTCCCTCTTTTCTCACTCATCCTAAAGAGGGAGTAGTCTGTAATGAGGTGAGGAAGAGGACAAAAGATTTTACAATTGACCTATTTCTTAGTTTTATTTCTACATGCAACAACTAGAAAGAAAGCTCAGAAATATAAACTGATTATTTCACTTAACTTTCTAGCAGATCAAAGAAGTAACACAATATCATAATGATGGTATCACTTAACTTCTCTTAAAGTGCCTCAAGGATGTCTTCACTAGTTCGATCTACAAAGTTCCTGATGTTTATTTTCCTTTTTAATTGCCTAACTTTTATTCAACACTAACAGTGATTCTAAGGAAGAAGCCAGAATAAACAGGCTGAAAATACAACATGGTATTGAGAAATGTTAGATAAAATTCTTATCCTATGTTGTTGTGAGAATTAGCCAAGAAAGTTTCATAGCAAGAGCATCTGTTTTATTTTTCTGTATATAACTCAAACAGGTAAGGAAGGGTCATACAACTCCAGTAAACAACATACATATGATTGATAATTATAATCTACTCTGTGCAAGAAGGTGAATTGCTAAATCATGTACTGGGAGTCGTAGAGAGTATTTCACAGTAATATGTGAGGAACAAGTGTCTAAAAGTTGCGAGATTTGAGTTCTATTTCCAGTTCTGCAGTTAATTGTAGTAATATTTTACATTTTTTAAATTGCCTCATAATCAATAGCACCTTTTCATGATCTCATTTGATCTTTCCACCAACCCTAATAGGCAAGCAATTATAATCCTTGTTCTGTAGAGGAGAAAACTAAGGCTTAAGAAAGTTTGATCATTTGTTCTTTATGAGAGCTTACTAGATGAGGTCCAAAATCATTCCTAGATTGTCTCACTCTAAGTTCACTGTTCTTTCCAGCCCACCACAATACCTCATATGAGTTGATTGTACTTCACAGAATGAGTCACTTAACCTTTTCTCTTTTAGTTTCTTCATCTGTAAAATGAAGAAGTAAGAATACTTGACCATTAAGGTCTCTTACAAATTCAAAACTTTCTGAAAGTACTTTCGTATAATACTTCTTATTGTACATTTTTATTAGACTTATTTATATACTTGCCTTATTTCTCATGTTCTTTGAGATAAGGATCTGTGTCTGATTGAAATTTGCATCTCTCCAAGCTCCTGGCTTATTAAGTGATACCACATGTCACAAAATAGTATTAGAAAGACTTGCAGGTGACACACAAAGAAGAAATACATTAGGGATAAGACTCGTATAGGGTTATCTAGAAATAGAGAAATGTGAGTCTACAAATTCAGCATGAAGTTTAAGGAATACACCTGTAAAGAGGCTTATGACCCAGACTGCTCTAGAGATTTGGTTTCCTTAAGCAGCAAAAGGCATCTTAACACCGAAGTTTTCTGTCCCACATCATATAAGCAATGGTAAAGAGATCTGAACGCCTCAGTTTATGATTATCTATTCTTTTCAATGCAATCCTTTAGTGTTGTTTTATTTGTTATACAGGAACTTCATAGGAGATAGGCATAGAGAATCATCAGGTTTGTGTTTTATAATACTTTCAAACTTTGGGTTATGTATCCTTTGATGTTTCTTATCCATCCTTCCCAGAAGCTTAAGCATGGAGAGAAGGGATAACGGGGAGAGGACCACTTTTAGTTTTTGTTGATGGGATGGAAAGCTTTGTCTTCCATCACTCATGACTGAAACTTGTTCCTGACCCCTGCTTGCCTCTAAATAAGATCATTTCTGGCCACCCATACATGAGGAACATTTCTTCTTCTTTTTTTATTTGGCTGCATTGGGCCTTCGTTGCTGCGCACGGGCTTTCTCTAGTTGTGGTGAGCGGGGGCTACTCTTCATTGCGGTAGGCAGCCTTCTCATTGTGGTGGCTTCTCTTGTTGCGGAGCATGGGCTCCAGGTGCATGGGCTTCAGTAGTTGTGGCACGTGGGCTCAGTATTTGTGGTGCACTGACTTAGTTGCTCCGCAGCACGTGGGATCTTCCCAGACCAGGGCTTGAACCCGTGTCCCCTGAATTGGCAGACGGATTCTTTACCACTGCGCCACCAGGGAAGCCCTGCAACTTACATTTTTGATCAGTACTTTAGTTGTGCAATTCAGATGTATGTAACTCCAATTCAGGCATTTTCCCTATATCAAATCAATGAATGTCATGCCGACTTTTCAGTTGCTCATGTGTATTTTGTCAAGTCTCTAATTAAGACTACTGGATTTGTTCATTCACTTGTTCAACAAATATTTATTGAGTGCTTATTGTGGGCCAAACATTGTTCTAGGTGATGGAGATACTACAGTGAACAAAATAACATCATAGACTTTACATTTTAGCTCAAGAATATAGACATTAACAAATAACATGTAACGGGTCAGCTAATGATAGGTGCTAAGAAGAAAAACAAAACAAGGTAAATGGGATAGGGCGTAAAGGTGACAGGTGGATGATGCTATCTCATGTGGGTGGTTAGGAAGACCTTTCTGATAAAGGGCCATTTGTGTAGGCATCTGAAGGGAATGGTAAGGACAAAAACCCAGAGTGAGAATGTGCAAGGTGGGATCCTGCTTTCACAGAAAGGAGACCAACATGGCTGGTGAAGAGGGGTGGGGGTGGGGCATGAGCCATGGAAGACGAGGTCAGAACAGCGGTGGAGAAAGAATGGAGATCTTGTAAGGCCTTTTAGGCGATGGTAAGTACTTTGGATTTCACTCTGGGTGAGATGAGAAACCAAAGTAGGGTTTTGAGGAACAGAGCAACGTGATCTAATTTACTTGTAAGACCTGTTGTGTTGAGAATAGACTTTAGGAGAGGAAAAGGAAAGAAAAGAGATAAGTTAGGAGGCTATTGCAAAAATCCAGGTGAACAAGATTATGGGTTGGAACGTAGTAGTAGGGGGTGGAAGTAAGAAGCATTGGGATTCTGAATATATTTTAAAGGTAGAACTAAGCAGGATTTACAGATTGGATGTTAGATATGAGAGAAAGGAGTCAAGAATGACTCCAAGTTTTGGGGGCTGAGTATCCAGAAGAAAGGAGTTGTTATTTACTGAGATGTGGCAGCCTGGAGATACAATATTTTTCGGGGGGAGTCAAGAGATTCATTTGGATGTATTATGTTTGGGATTTCCAAGTAAAAGAGTCTGATAAACAGATGTATTATGAGTCTGGGCTAAAGTTATAAATATGAGTATCAGCAGCATATGGATGGAATTTAAAGCCATGGAAAATAACTAGATAGAAAAGAGAAAATGTAAGGGAACTGAGCCCTGAAGTACTGCAACATTTAGGGGATGAGAAGAAAACACGAAACCTGCAGAGGAGACTAAAAACAAGCTGGTGGTGTGTGAGATAGAGAAAAACTAAGAAAGTGATGTCTTGGAAGGTGCTAAGCCAAATTTCCGAAGATTCTCCTCATCTACCCTCCCTGTGGATAATGGACTCTTCCCATGAAGCCCTAAAGTTGATTATTGCCCCAAAGTTAAGGGACTCAAATATAAATCTGAGTAAATTTATAACTAATTAAACTAAATTAAGTAAAACTAAATTAAAAACTAATAAATGTTTATAAAGTTTCATACAGTAGTGGGATTATGAATAATATAATATGAATTTTGCTTTAATCGTTTTAAATGTTTAATCACGTTTTTAATAAAAATTAGCTTTGTAAAAGAATCTGAGGTAAGGTCCCAACTCATCTTTCTCTTCTTCGTTCGTATTAACTTATGTTCCCTTCTTAGCATTTTGACATTTTTGTGTAAAAATCCAAGTGGTGCATTTTTTCTAAAGGAAAGAAGTAATTGATGGCTAATGTCTGAATCATTTAAACTTCTTATGAAAAGATTAACTATATTTAAACAAGATGCATTATTGTTATTAAAGTCTTTAGTACCCATGGTTTTTGGGTGGGGTCTGAGCTACAAAACTTATATTCAGTAAGTGGAAAATTCTTTCTAGTTGAGCCCAAGTGGTTCTTTAATTACTTACCTAAACTTCTTGGTTTCAATTTGGTGTTTTAGGACTCTTAAAAGGCTTTAGCTCTTATAGGCCCTGCACCTCTGCTCCTATTTGAAATGCAGCATGAGTATCTTGGTCATTATAAAAGCCACCAGACACGTACCTTAATGAAGACAAATGTGCAAGTAAGATTTGTGTTATTCTTGAGTGTGGGCCAGCATGACAGCTTTTCAAAAATTCAAAAGCTGAGAGGGATCTTAGAAAGTATGTAGGCAAATCCTATTGTTTTTAGGTTAAAAAAATAAAGCCTAGGGCTTCCCTGGTGGCACGGTGGTTGAGAGTCTGCCTGCCGATGCAGGGGACGCAGGTTCGTGCCCCCCGTCTACATGACGTGGAGCAGCTGGGCCCATTAGCCATGGCCGCTGAGCCTGCGCGTCCGGAGCCTGTGCTCCGCAACGGGAGAGGCCACAACAGTGAGAGGCCCGCGTACCGCAAAAAATAAATAAATTAATTAATTAATTAAAAAAAATAAAGCCTAGCAGGTTATATTATTTGTCCAAGGTGCCTCAACTAGTTAGTGAGGAAATGAAGGTTAGAACGCAGGCATCCTCAGACCAGCTCTCTATACTATGGAGCTATATTTTAAGGGGGAAAAAAGTAACAGGATAAGAGAAGAAGCTTAGGAGTTCCCTGGTGGTGCGGTGGTTAAGAATCCACCTGCCAGTGCAGGGGACACGGGTTCGAGCCCTAGTCCGGGAAGATCCCACATGCTGCGGATTAACTAAGCCCGTGTGCCACAACTAATGAGCCTGTGCTCTACAGCCCGCGAGCCACAACTACTGAGCCCGTGTGCCACAATGACTGAAACCCATGTGCCTAGAGCCCGTGCTCTGCAGTAAGAGAAGCCACCACAATGAGAAGCCCACACACCTCAACGAAGAGTAGCCCCCACTCACCGCAACTAGAGAAAGCCCATGAGCAGCAATGAAGACCCAACGCAGCCAAAACTAAAATATAAATAAATAAATAAATTTATATTAAATAAAAAAGAGAAGACACTTGTCTGATTGTAACTTGGTTAAGGGTCTCTGGCCATTTTTCTTATTTTATATCAATACTCCTTTGTCACTGCCATGATCTCACTGAACAACCCTATTGAATGGCAGAAGCAAGTTATTATATTCTCACTTTATATAGGCAATGAAATTGAAGCATAGAGTTTCATTCACTTCTCCAAGATCACAAAGCTAGTACATGTGATAGTACCTAGGTCTTCTGAATTCTATTTAATTTTTCTTTCTATAATTAATCATATCAGGAGAAATATTTAAATATCTAGCAAAATAATCTCAGCAAAAGTACAAAACAAAACAACAACAACACTTTTGAGGTGCATACCAGTTGGAAGACAAGGGGGACAGGCTGATGATGGAACATGTAATGGCTGAAAAAATAGTAACAACTAACAGTGTTGCCATAGTAGCAAAACTGAGCAATTAGAAGCATTGATGCAAATGTCTTTGAACAAAAAGAATCAAATTCTATGAAAGAAGTAATTTTTGGTCAATCCTTACATTGTTTCAAGATACCAACTGCACAAATGCAAAGATGAGTAGATTTGAATTAACATCGATTTCTGGGTGAAGACATGGGAATTTTCGTTCATTAAAAACAGAATGGCTTCAATGTTATGACACGGCTGCCAGAAAAGCTACTGTAACCCTACGTGACAGTGATAAAAGGATGTATGTAGTAAAATTCGCTGGTCATGCTAAAATTGTATCACCATGTTAATCTTGGTGCCACACTTTTGTTTTTCGATACGCGGGCCTCTCAACCACTGCGCCGCCAGGGAAGCCCCTTGGTGCCACATTTTAAGAAGGACACTAAAAACCTGAAGTTCGTATAAGAGGCTGACCAGAATGGAAGTCTGGAAGCCATTTGAGCCATTGAGGAACTTTTTAGGAACTAGGGCATTAATTTGAAAATAAGGAGAATTAAGTGTTCTCTAAATTTATTCATTCACTCAACTAAAATTTATTGAGTGCTTACTACATGTCAGATTAGGTAGGGCCTTTTAGGTGACTGCAAAGACCTTGTCCAGTTTCTGCGTGAGTTGGGGAGCCATGTGGAGGATTTTAGATAGAGGAGTGACTGTATCTCACATGTTTTTGAGGCATCATTCTGGGAGTTATGTTGCAAAATAGGCTGTTGGGGGTGGGGCTAGGGTGGAAGCATGGAGACAAATCAGGTTACTGAAATAATCAGGCAAGAGCTGATGTTGTTTGGACCAGAGTGGTGGCAGTGGAGGAAAAGAGAAGTGATAGGATTTAGGATATATTTTGAATTTGGGATATATTTCATATATGTGAAGGGTTTTTTTAGGTTAAACTTAATTTAAATCTCTGTGTCTCCAGAAGATAGCACCAGGATCCGTGGATGGTGTTGGGAGGGGAAATGGGAGCAGGAGGATGGGATTTGCCAATTGACAGACTTTTCAATGGCAGAGAGAAGAAGTGGGGGGTGGGGGCAGAGCTGGAACATGAGTCTCTCCCTCTAATGTCATAGCATTTTGACTCAGTGTCACAGAGGAAGACAACATTCATAGCTGCGAGAAATATTATAGAATTTCAAAAAGTTCATGAAATTAGCAATATAAATTGCAAAGCATAAAACTGCTATTATATTTGTTCCATAATAGTGTAAAAACAATAAATTTTTTACAAAATATAAAAGGAGAAGAAAGACCATGACCCACCACTTTCTTAAAGAGTCACTTGGAATTACCAATAACAAGTTATCTGCATGACCGTCACCACCTCACACGCCCATTCATCCCACAATCATTTTTTGCACTCTACAACTATGAAACATAAGAAGTAACTAATAGGGGAATTCCCTGGCTGTCCAATGGTTAAGATTCAGTGCTTTCACTGCTGTGGCCCAGGTTCAATCCCTGGTAGGGGAACTAAAATCCCGGCCAAAAAAAAAAGTGACTAATAGAAAAATGAACAGCAAGGCTAAATATAGACGAATATTTCTACTTCAAAATGGTCTGATGTAAAAGTAATTGAAATTGGACTCATAGGACATGAACACCATACCTATGCCATTTGAGGAAGAAGAATTGAAATGTGGGCTGAAAGCAAGTCTAACATAAATGCAAAGGAGGACTCTTAACTAGTAAAGTATCACAATAATGGACTGATTTTTTTTTATTGAAGTGTAGTTGATTTACAATGTTGTGTTAGTTTCTGGTGTACAGCAAAGTGATTGCTATATATATATTTTTCCCCCTGTGCTATACAGTAGGACCTTGTTGTCTTGTTGTTTATCTATTTTATATACAGTAGTTTGTATCTGATAATCCCCTTTTGGCCATCTGCATGTCTTCTTTGGAGAAACGTCTAGGTCTTCTGCCCGTTTTTTTGACTGGGTTGTTTGCTTTTAGTCTACGAGCTGTTTGTATATTTTGGAAATTAACCCCTTGTCGGTCATATCGTTTGCAAATATTTTTCTCCTAGTCCGTAGGTTGTCTTATTGTTTTGCTTATGGTTTCCTTTGCTGTGCAAAAGCTTGTAAGTTTGATTAGGCCCCATTCATTTATTTTTGCTTTTATTTCTATCGCCTTAGGAGACTGACCTAAGAAAACATTGCTATGGTTTATGTCAGAGAATGTTTTGCATGTGTTCTCTCCTAGGAGTTTTATGGTGTCGTGTCTTATATTTAAGTCTTTAAGCCACTTTGAGTTTATTTTTGTGTATGCTGCAAAGGAGTGTTCTAACTTCATTGATTTACACGTGGCTGTCCAGCTTTTCCAACACCATTGCTGAATAGACTGTCTTTCCTCCGTTGTATATTCTTGCCCACTTTGTAAAACATTAATTGACAATAGGTGTGTGGGTTTATTTCTGGGCTAAAAAATCTAAAAAATAGTGGATATATGTATATGTATAACTGATTCACTTTGATGTACAGCAGAAACTAACACAACATTGTAAGTCAACTATACTCCAATAAAAATTAATTTTAAAAAATAAGAGGGATTGCTTTTTTTACTGTCCCTTTCTGATATTTCATCATTAGTGTAAAGAAATGCAACCGATTTCTGTATGCTAAATTGGTATCCTGCTACATTGCTGAAATAGTTTATCAGTTCTAGCACTTTTTGTGTGGAGTCTTTAGGGTTTTCTATGTATAGTATCGTGTCATCTGCATAGAATGGCAATTTTACCTCTTCCCTTTCAATTTGGATATCTTTTATTTCTGTTTCTCGTCTGATTGTTGTGGCTAGGACTTCCAATACAATATTGAATTGAAGTGGTGAGAGTGGGTATTCTTGTCTTGTTCTAGGTTTTAGTGGGAAGGCTTACAGCTTTTCACTGTTGAGTATTATATTGGCTGTGGATTTGTCACAAATGACTTTTATTATGTTGAGATATGTTCTCTCTATATCCACTTTGGTAAGAGTTCTTTTTTGTTGTTTTTTTTTTAACATCTTTATTAGAGTATAATTGCTTTACAATGGCGTGTTAGTTTCTGCTTTATAAGAAAGTGATTCAGGTATACATGTACATATATCCCCATAACTCCTCCCTCTTGCGTCTCCCTCCCACCCTCCCTATCACACCTCTCTAGGTGGTCACAAAGCACCAAGCTGATCTCCCTGTGCTATGCGGCTGCTTCCCACTAGCTATCTATTTTACATTTGGTAGTGTATATATGTCCATGCCACTCTATCACTTTGCCCCAGCTTACCCTTCCCCCACGCTGTGTCAAGTCCATTCTCTAGTAGGTCTGCGTCTTTATTCCCGTCCGGCCCCTAGGTTTTACATGACTTTTTTTTTTTTTTTAGCTTCCATATATATGTGTTAGCATACGGTATTTGTTTTTCTTTGACATCACTCTGTGTGACAGACTCTAGGTCCATCCACCTCACTACAAATAACTCAATTTCATTTCTTTTTATAGCTGAGTAATATTCCATTGTATATATGTGCCACATCTTCTTTATCCATTCATCTGTCGATGGACAATTAGGTTGCTTCCATGTCCTGGCTATTGTAAATAGAGCTGCAACAAACGTTGTGGTACATGACTCTTTTTGAATTATAGTTTTCTCAGGGTATATGTCCAGTAGTGGGATTAATGGGTTGTATGGTACTTCTATTTTTGTTTTTTAAGGAACCTCCATACTGTTCTCCATAGTGGCTGTATCAATTTACATTCCCACCAACAGTGCAAGAGAGTTCCCATTTCTCCACACCCAATCCAGCATTTATTGTTTCTAGCTTTTTTGATGATGGCCATTCTGACTGGTGTGAGGTGAGATCTCATTGTAGTTTTGATTTGCTTTTCTCTAATGATTAATGATGTTGAGCATTCTTTCACGTGTTTGTTGGCAATCTGTATATCTTCTTTGGAGAAATGTCTATTTAGGTCTTCTGCCCATTTTTGGATTGGGTTGTTTGTTTTTTTGATATTGAGCTGCATGCGCTGCTTGTAAATATTGGAAATTAATCCTTCGTCAGTTGCTTCATTTGCAAATATTTTCTCCCATTCTGAGGGTTGTCTTTTCATCTTGTTTATGGTTTCCTGTGCTGTGCAAAAGCTTTTGAGTTTCATTAGGTCCCATTTGTTTGTTTTTGTTTTTATTTCCATTTCTCTAGGAGGTGGGGCAAAAAGGATCTTCCTCTGATTTATGTGGTAGAGTGTTCTGCCTATGTTTTCCTCTAAGAGTTTTATAGTGTCTGGCCTTACATTTAGGTCTTTAATCCATTTTGAGTTTATTTTTATGTATGGTTAGGGAATGCTCTAATTTCATTCTTCTACATGTAGCTGTCCAGTTTTCCCAGCACCAATTATTGGAGAGGCTGTCTTTTCTCCAATGTATATTCTTGCCTCCTTTATCAAAAATAAGATGACCATATGTGTGTGGGTTTATCTCTGGGCTTTCTATCCTGTTCCATTGATCTATCTTTATGTTTTTGTGCCAGTACCATACTGTCTTAATTACTGTAGCTTTGTAGTATAGTCTGAAGTCAGGGAGCCTGATTTTTCCAGGTCCGTTTTTCTTTCGCAAGATTGCTTTGGCTCTTCGGGGTCTTCTGTGTTTCCATAAGAATTGTGAAATATTTTGTTCTAGTTCTGTGAAATATGCCAGTGGTAGTTTGATAGGGATTGCATTGAATCTGTAGATTGCTTTGGGTAGTAGAGTCATTTTCACAATGTTGATTCTTCCAATCCAAGAACATGGTATATCTCTTCATCTGTTTGTATCATCTTTAATTTCTATCATCAGTGTCTTATAGTTTTCTGCATACAGGTCTTTTGTCTCCTTAGGTAGGTTTATTCCTAGGTATTTTATTCTTTTTGTTGCAATGGTAAATGGGAATGTTTCCTTAATTTCTCTTTCAGATTTTTCATCATCAGTGTATAGGAATGCCAGAGATTTCTGTGCATTAATTTTGTATCCTGCTACTTTACCAAATTCATTGATTAGCTCTAGTAGTTTTCTGGTAGCATCTTTAGGATTCTCTATGTATAGTATCATGTCATCTGCAAACAGTGACAGTTTTACTTCTTCTTTTCTGATTTGGATTCCTTTTCTTTCTTTTCCATTTCTGATTGCTGTGGCTAAAACTTCCAAAACTACGTTGAATAATAGTGGTGAGAGTGGACATTCTTGTCTTGTTCCTGATCTTAGTGGAAATGGTTTCAGTTTTTCACCATTGAGGATGATGTTGGCTGTGGGTTTGTCACATATGGGCTTTATTATGTTGAGGTAAGTTCCCTCTATGCCTACTTTCTGGAGGATTTTTATCATCAATGGGTGTTGAATTTTGTCAAAAGCTTTTTCTGCATCTATTGAGATGATCATATGGGTTTTATTCCTCAGTTTGTTAATATGGTGTATCACACTGATTGATTTGCATATACTGATGAATCCTTGCATCCCTTGGATAAACCCCACTTGATCATGGTGTATGATCCTTTTAATGTGCTGTTGGATTCTGCTTGCTAGTATTTTGTTGAGGATTTTTGCATCTATGTTCATCAGTGATATTGGCCTGTAGTTATTTTGCTTTCTGACATCTTTGTCTGGTGTTGGTATCAGGGTGACGGTGGCCTCATAGAATGAGTTTGGGAGTGTTCCTCCCTCTGCTATATTTTGGAAGAGTTTGAGAAGGATAGGTGTTACCTCTTCTCTAAATGTTTGATAGAATTCTCCTGTGAAGCTATCTGGTTCTGGGCTTTTGTTTGTTGGAAGATTTTTAATCACAGTCTCAATTTCAGTGCTTGTGATTGGTCTGTTTATATTTTCTATTTCTTTCTGGTTCAGTCTCAAAAGATTGTGCTTTTCTAAGAATTTGTTCATTTCTCCCAGGTTGTCCATTTTATTGGCATATAGTTGCTTGTAGTAATCTCTCATGGTCCTTTGTATTTCTGTAGTATCAGTTGTTACTTTTCCTGTTTCATTTCTAATTCTATTGATTTGAGTCTTCTCCCTTTTTTTCTTGGAGAGTCTGGCCAGTGGTTTATCAATTTTGTTTATCTTCTCAAAGAACCAGCTTTTAGTGTTATTGATCTTTGCTATTGTTGTCTTCATTTCTTTTTCATTTATTTCTGATCTGATCTTTATGATTTCTTTCCTTCTGCTAACTTTGGGGGATTTTTTGTTGTTCTTCTTCTTCTTTCTCTAATTGCTTTAGGTGTAGTGTTAGGTTGTTTATTTGAGATGTTTCTTGTTTCTTGAGGTAGGATTGTATTGCTATAAACTTCCCTCTTAGAACTGCTTTTGCTGCATCCCATAGGTTTTGGGTCGTCATGTTTTCATTGTCAATTGTTTCTAGGTATTTTTTGATTTCCTCTTTGATTTCTTCAGTGATCTCTTGGTTATTAAGTAGTGTATTTTTTGCCTCCATGTGTTTGTATTTTTTACATATTTTTTTCCTGTATTGATATCTAGTCTTATAGCATTGTGGTCGGAAAAGATACCTGATGCGATTTCAATTTTCTTAAATTTACCAAGGGTTGATTTGTGACCCAAGATATTATCTATGCTGGAGAATGTTCCATGAGCACTTGAGAAGAAAGTGTATTCTATTGTTTTTGGATGGAATGTCCTATAAATATCAATTAATAAGTCCATCTTGTTTAATGTATCATTTAAAGCTTGTGTTTCCTTATTTATTTTCATTTTGGATGATCTGTTCATGGGTGAAAGTGGGGTGTTAAAATCCCCTAATATGATTGTGTTACTGTCAATTTCCCTTTTATGGCTGTTATCATTTGCCTTATGTATTGAGGTGCTCCTATGTTCGGTGCATAAGTATTTACAATTGTTATACCTTCTTCTTGGATTGATCCCTTGATCATTATGTAGTGTCCTTCTCTGTCTCTTGTAACAGTCTTTTTTTTAAGGTCTATTTTGTCTGATATGAGAATTGCTACTCCAGCTTTCTTTTGATTTCCATTTGCATGGAATATCTTTTTCCATCCCCTCACTTTCAGTCTGTGTGTGTCCCTAGGTCTGAAGTGGGTCTCTTGTAGACAGCATATATATGGGTCTTGTTTTTGTATCCATTCAGCCAGTCTATGTCTTTTGGTTGGAGCATTTAACCCATTTACATTTAAGGTAATTATTGATATGCATGTTCCTATTATCATTTTCTTAATTGTTTTGGGTTATTATAGGTCTTTTCCTTCTCTTGTGTTTCCTGCCTAGAGAAGTTCCTTTAGCATTTGTTGTAAAGCTGGTTTGGTGGTGCTGAATTCTCTTAGCTTTTGCTTGTGTTTAAAGGTTTTAATTTCTCCTGCGAATCTGAATGAGATCCTTGCTGGGTAGAGTAATATTGGTTGTAGGTTTTTCCCTTTCATCACTTTAAATATGTCCTGCCACTCCCTTCTGGCTTGCAAAGTTTCTGCTGAAAGATCAGCTGTTAAACTTATGGGGCTTCCCTTGTGTGTTATTTGTTGTTTTTCCCTTGCTGCTTTCAATATTTTTTCTTTGTATTTATAATTTTTGATAGTTTGATTAATATGTGTCTTGGCATGTTTCTCCTTGGATTTATTCTGTATGGGACTCTCTGTGCTTCCTGGACTTGATTAACTGTTTCCTTTCCCATATTAGGAAAGTTTTCAAATATAATCTCTTCAAATATATTCTCAGTCCCTTTCTTTTTCTCTTCTTCTTCTGGGACCCCTATAATTCGAAAATTGGTGCATTTAATGTTGTCCCAGAGGTCTCTGAGACTGTCCTCAGTTCTTTTCATTCTTTTTTCTTTATTCTGCTCTGCAGTAGTTATTTCCACTATTTTATCTTCCAGGTCACTTATCAATTCTTCTGCCTCAGTTATTCTGCTATTGATTCCTTCTAGAGAATTTTAATTTCATTTATTGTGTTGTTCATCATTGTTTGTTTGCTCTTTATTTCTTCTAGGTCCTTTTTAAACGTTTCTTGTATTTTCTCCATTCTATTTCCAAGATTTTGGATCATCTTTACTATCATTACTCTGAATTCTTTTTCAAGTAGACTGCCTATTTCCTCTTCATTTGTTTGGTCTGGTGGGTTTTTACCTTCCTCCTTCATCTGCTGTGTGTTTCTCTGTCTTCTCATTTTACTTGACTTACTGTGTTTGGGGTCTCATATTCACAGGGTGCAGGTTCGTAGTTTCCGTTGTTTTTGGTGTCTGCCCCCAGTGGCTAAGGTTGGTTCAGTGGGTCGTGTAGGCTTCCTGGTGGAGGGGACTAGTTTCTGTGTTTTGTTGGATGAGGTTAGATCTTATCTTTCCGGTGGGCAGGTCTGCGTCCAGTGGTGTGTTTTGGGGTGTCTGTGACCTTATTATGATTTTAGGCCGCCTTTCTTCTAGTCGGTGGGGTTGTGTTCCTGTCTTGCTAGTTGTTTGGCATAGGGTGTCCAGCACTGTAGCTTGCTGGTCGTTGAGTGGAGCTGGGTCTTGGCGTTGAGATGGAGATCTCTGGGAGATTTTCACCGTTTGATATTACATGGAGCTGGGAGGTCTCTGGTGAGCCAATGTCCTGAACTCGGTTCTCCCACCTCAGAGGCACAGGCCTGACAGCTGGCCGGAGCACCAAGACCCTGTCATCCACATGGCTCAGAATAAAAAGGAGAAAAAAAGAAAGACAGAAAGAAAAATAAATAAAATAAAATAAAGTTATTAAAATAAAAAATAATTTTAAAAAATTAAAAAGTAAGAAAAAGAAAGAAAGAAGAGAGCAACCAAACCAAAAACAAATCCACCAATGATAAGAAGCACTAAAAACTATACCAAAAAAAAAAAAGAAAAGGACAGACAGAACTGTAGGACAAATGGTAAAAACAATGCTATACAGACAAAATCACACCCAGAAGCATATACAAACACACTCACAAAAAGAGAAAAAGGAAAAAAATATATATATTTATCATTGCTCCCAAAGTCCACCTCCTCAATTTGGGATGATTCGTTGTCTAGTCAGGTATTCCACAGATGCAGGGTACATCAAGTTGATTGTGGAGCTTGAATCCACTACTCCTGAGGCTGCTGGGAGGGATTTCGCTTTCACTTCTTTGTCCACACAGCTCCTGAGGTTCAGCTTTGGATTTGGCCCCACCTGTGTGTGTAGGGCACCTGCGGGTGTCTGTTCTCCGCTCAAACAGGACGGGGTTAAAGGGGGAGCTGATTAGGGGGCTCTGGCTCACTCAGGCCGGGCGGAGGGAGGGGTATGGAGTGCGGGGCGAGCCTGCAGCCCCAGAGGCCGGCGTGACTTTGCAACAGCCTGAGGCGCGGCGTGTGTTCTCCCAGGAAAATTGTCCCTGGATCACTGGACCCTGGTAGTGACGGGCTGCACAGGCTCCCGGGAGGGGAGTTGTGGACAGTGACCTGTGCTAGCACACAGGCTTCTTGGTGCCTGCAGCAGTAGCCTTAGCATCTCATGCCTGTATCTGGGGTCCGCGCTGACAGCCGCGGCTCGCACCCGTCTCTGGAGCTCATTTAGGCGGTGCTCTGAATCCCCTCTCCTCGTGCACCGGGAAACAAAGAGGCAAGAAAAAGTCTCTTGCCTCTTCCGCAGCTCCAGACCTTTTCCCGCACTCCCTCCCGGCTAGCTGTGGCACTAGCCCCCTTCAGGCTGTGTGCACGCCGCCAACCCCAGTCCTCTCCCTGGGATCCGACCTCGGAAGCCCGAGCCTCAGCTCCCAGCCCCACCCGCCGTAGCGGGTGAACAGACAAGCCTCTTGGGCTGGTGAGTGCTGGTCAGCACCGATCCTCTGTGCGGGAATCTCTCCCCGCTTTGGCCTCGCACCCCTGTTGCTGAGCTCTCCTCCGTGGCTCCGGAGCTTCCCCCTGCCACCCCACCCCGCCACCGTCTCTACCCGCGAAGGGGCTTCCTAGTGTGTGGAAACTTTTCCTCCTTCACAGCTCCCTCCCAGTGGTGAAGGTCCAGTCCCTATTCTTTTGTCTCTTTTTTTTCTTCTGTCCTATGCCCTACCCAGGTACGTGAGGAGTTTCTTGCCTTTTGGGAGGTCTGAGGTCTTCTGCCAGCATTCAGTAGGTGTTCTGTAGGAGTTGTTCCACATGTAGATGTATTTCTGATGTATTTGTGGGGAGGAAGGTGATCTCCGCATCTTACTCTTCCATTATCTTGAAGGTTTCCTGGTAAGAGTTTTTTTTATCACGAATGAATATTGAATTTTATCAAATGCTTTTTCTGCATCTATTGAGATGATCATGTGGTTTTTATCTTTTCTTTTGTTGATGTGGTGTATCACATTGATTGATTTACATACATTGAACCATTCTTGTGATGCTGGGATGAATCCTACTTGATCATGGTGTATGACCTTATTTATGTGTTGTTGGATTTGGTTTGCTAATATTTTGTTGAGAATTTTTGCATCTACAGTCATCAAAGATATTGGCCTGTAATTTTCTTTTTGGTCGTGTCTTTGTGTAGTTTGGTATCAGGGTCATGGCAGCTTCATAGAATGACTTTGGGAGTGTTCCCTCCTCTCAAGTCTTTTGGAAGAGTTTGAGAAGGTTTGGTATAAGTTCTTCTTTGTATGTTTGGTAGAATTCCCCAGTAAAGCCATCTGGTCCTGGACTTTTGTTTGCAGGGAGTTTTGTTTTGTTTTGTTTTTTTCAATAATTGGCTGATTTTTGACACCTTACAAGTTCTTAGTATTTGATAGAAATATTTTGGTATTGTAATATAATCAAGAGTTTATGATTCAATCAGTAATTTTAAGTTAAGCCTTATCACTGTTATTATACATTTGTATATAATAAGAATTATGTTGTAGACGTAAGAGATAGTTTATTGAATCTGTATGTGTCTTTTATGTGCCAGGCAATGTGTAAGGGATTTAATCCTGAACAGGATGCACTAACTGTGCCGTGTCCTCAAGTAATTTATATTCTGGCTCAGTGGTTCTTAAACATTAATATACTTGAAAATCACCTAGAGAATTTGTTTAAAATGCAGATGGCCAGCTCCTTCCACTCCTACCCCTGCAGAAATGCTGATTTGGTAGATCTAGAGAGAATCCCAAGAATCTATCTCCATTTTAAACAAACTTCCCAGTAGATTCTACTGCAGGCGGTCCATGGACATCACTATGAGAAATCCTGGAATATGACAGAGAATGAGGAGAAACTATGGGTCTCTGTCAGCCTCTCGGGGGCAACAACTGGTGACTAGAATCAGTATGACTACTTACAAACAAACAAGCAGGTATCCTTTGGTGGAAAGATTATTCTTAGTGAGTAGGAAATCTTGGATGATTCTTAGGAAAGGATAACTTCCAATTCCCAGGCTACAGTTTTTCAAAATATCTGACCTTGTGGGGGGCATTTACCCATCAAACACACACCAGACCAATCATTCCATTTACCAGGTACTCGCAACAGTACCTTCTACCTTGACCTGCCACATCCACCGCCTCTAGAGGGATATACAGTTAACCTGCCCCTACCTCTTCCCTAGCTGATTTGACTAAAGGTGAGTAACTCAAAGCCAGCCAATGTACTGGCAGCCAGAGAGCACATTTTTCTCCCTTGGATAATCTGAACTAAGAGACATAGGGTTGTAGTCACTGATTGTATGTTAAGCTAAAAGATCATGAGCAGTCGATATGAGATGATTAAACAGAAACCCAGCAAGAATAGAGATCAGAATACATGTGTAGAAAATAGCAGTGAAGCCACAAGAGAGACACAAATATGAAGGAGAACGCTTGACTCCTGAGAGATGTAAAGAATAACCACAGTTCCTGACTTCCCATTTCCCTGCTTCAGTTCCCTTGGACACAACTCTAATTCCTGTCCTTAGTGCCTTGAGGCTTCTTTGTGCTCTTTCAATAAAACTCATTTTTTGAGTCAGCTGGAGTGGGTTCTGTCTATTGCAACCAAATTATCCCTAACTAAGTTAAGCAGCGACTAGACGCTTCAGGGAAAAAAAACTACCCACTCATTCATATATAGTGTTTTGGTTAGAGATTTGAATTGCAAGCAACAGAAACTCTAAAAGATAATAAAACCTTTGGGAGGCTATTGGCAGTGCTTAGACTTGAGATTAGAGAGCCAGATTCTGAGATGAACAATAACCAAGGTAACACAACCTGATCCGGAAGCTGAAAGTGCAGCCACTGTCTCATAACTGCACATGTAGTTGGCATACTACCTCTGTGCTGAATGATGTCTAACTTTTTTTTTTTAACTCATGCCACATTCTCTTAAGATTAAAAAACTGAAGGGAAAGTTGACCAAACCTAGGACACATACTTATGCTGGTTTTATGAGGGCGAGGAAAGGAAAGATTTGCCCTTTGTTTCCAAAGTGGGAGGCAGGCACACGGGTTTTTTTCTTCCGAAAACCATACACCACGGAAGAGATATGATTTCCTAAAAGGAAATTGAGGACTTTTCTGAGTGGGAATGGATATCTCTGGAGATACTTTGAAACAGAGATAAGTAGCAAAAGACCATGTGCTTACCCCGAGACAGAAAAAATTACAGAGAAATGATTTGGTATTCAACATTAAAAATAAAGTTCTGATGATTAGAAAAATGGAATAGCCAGGTTTGTGAAATAGTGAACTCTCTGTCACTCTAACTATTCAAGCAAGAGCTGGATAACTATTAGTCAGTAACATGGAGGAGATTTCTAAATTAGATGACAAATGGGCTCAATGACTTGTCTGACTACTTACAATTCTTAATGGTATTTGAGGAAAAATACATATAAATATATATATCTATTTCACATCTTGGGGGTAATGAGTACCATACATATACTAAATACTTTATGAAATACCTTTGCCTTTTATTCACCTTGAAATTATTCTTTTAATCTTTAAACTGCTCTGCTTATGGCCCTGTCCCTGCATCTCTTTAATTGTTATCACTGAGATAGCTTCACCTTGAGCTAAAGGTATAATCTTGCCCAGCAATTTGGGATCAAACTTGTTCCTAGGCATAGGGAATGGCAGGAGCCACAAGAGCCCCAGGGCAGAGGTTTACCAACTCAACACACACGCTGTATTGCAACACAGCCTGTCCTGAAGTTGACTCTGGTTCCCTGAAAACTAGTGTAGTGCATTGTTTTCTTTGATAGAGACTGTGTCTGGCACACCTGTCTCTCCAGGGTCTTAATTTCTGTCCCTGAACTGGCTGTTTATTTCCACATCTGCCAATTACTGTTTGTTTAAACCTTTGCTGAATGTCTCTCCTGACTGTGTGTATCACAGTGCTGGAAAGAGATGCCACCTGAAGTATTTTAAACAGAAAGGGATTTATTACAAAGAATTAGATCATTTAAAAAAATCACTTGAAGGGCTGGAAGACTGAGTTATAAGCTGAGATCCAGGAATGACTCCTTAAGCATCACAAAACTGATCTCCCAGTGACGTTACCTCCTCTGCCATAAGCAGGAAGGTGGGGAAGCAGGAGTTTGCCACTAGGACTATTAAAGTTAAAAACAAAATAAAACCAACCAACCAACCAACAAAACACTGTAGCTGCAATCCAGAGGTCAGGAAGCTGATTCTACTGCCTCTTGAGAGCCATGAAACTGGAGACTGGACACTGCCGAAAACCCCACAGTTCCATGACTGCGTTTGTCAACAGTAAACAGCCAAAAGCGGCAGTAAGAGGACCTCCACTTTAGCTTCACGTTTTCTCATGTGTGTAGGTGTATCTAATTGGTGGAATCTAGCCAACTGTAGAACTCTGATGCCAAGGGAGTCTGGGAAACTTAGTATTTAGCTTTCCATCTACTCAGCACAGAAGGTCACACTAGAAGGAAGTGGGAATAAATGCCAAGTGCTGTATCCACCACATCATGCCCATGTTGTGGCATGTCCATGGAAGCCCATGGAAGTCCTAGCCAGTGTGTTAAAGCAAGAAAAATAAATGAAGGGCACACAGTCAGAAAGAAGGGAGTAAAACTAGTCTTATTCACAGATGACATGATTTAATACAAGGAAAATCATCAAGAACCTAACAAAAATTAAAAAAAACCTACTAGAAGTATTATTAAGTATATATATATCAAGATCCAGAATATATGGTCAGTATTTTAAACATTCAATTTTATTTCGCCATGTAAGCAGTTAACAACTGGAAATTTAAAATTTTTAAATAACAATAAATAATAAAAATAATAAATTTATAGAAGCATTATAAAACATGAAATACTCAAAGATGGATTTTATAAGATATGTGTAACATTTGTACATTGAAAACTATAAAATATTGCTGAGTGAATTGAAAAAAGACCTAATTAAATGGAGAGTTGTATTATGTTCACAAATTAGAAGACTTAATATTAAGATGTACACACTCCTCAAATTTACCTTTAAATTCAATGCAAGTTCAACCAAAATCTCAGCACGTTTTTAAAAAAATTTATTTTATTGAAGTAAAGTTGATTTACAATGTTGTGTTAATTTCTGCTGTACAGCAAAGTGATTCAGTTATATATTTATATACATTCTTTTCCATATTCTTTTCCATTATGATTTATCACAGGATATTGAATATAGTTGCCTGTGCTATACAGTAGGACCTTGCTGTTTATCCATTGTATATATAATAGTTTGCATCTGCTAATCCCAGACTCCCAATCGTTTCCTCCCCCAACCCCTTTGGCAACCACAAATCTGTTTTCTATGTCTGTGAGTCTGTTTCTGTTTTGTAGATAGGTTCATTTGTGTCATATTTTAGATTCCACATATAAGTAATATCATATGGTATTTGTCTTTCTCTTTTTTTTTTTTTTTTTTTTTTTTTTTTGCCGGTACGCGGGCCTCTCACTGTTGTGGCCTCTCCTGTTGCGGAGCACAGACTCCGGACGCGCAGGCTCAGCGGCCATGGCTCACGGGCCCAGCCGCTCCGCGGCATGTGGGATCTTCCCAGACCGGGGCACGAACCCATGTCCCCTGCATCGGCAGGCGGACTCTCAACCACTGCGCCACCAGGGAAGCTCTGTCTTTCTCTTTTTGACTTACTTCACTTAGTATGATAATCTCTAGGTTCATCCATGTTGCTGCAAATGGCGTTATTTCATTCTTTTTTATGGCTGAGTAGTATTTCACTGTATATATGTACCATTCATCTGTTGATGAACATTTAGGTTGCTTCCATGTCATTTTTTTTTTATAAAAGCTTTATTGAGATAAAATTAACATACCTAAAATTCCCCCTTTAAAAATGTACAATTCGATGTTTTTTAGTATATTCACAAGGGTATGCAGCCATCACCACTATCTAATTCCAGAACATCTTCATTACCCCAAAAAGAGACTCCATACCTAGTGGCAGCCAATCCCAATTTCCCTCTCTCCCTAGCCCCTGGAAACCACCAATCTATTGATACTTTCTGTCTGTAAAGATTTGCCTGTTCTGAACATTTCATATAAGTGGAATCATATAATATGTGGTCTTTTGTGACTGACTTCTTTCACTTAGCATAATGTTTTCAAGATTCATCCATGTTGTATCACTACTGAATTTCCTTTTTATAGCCAAATAATAGTTAATTGTATGGATATATGACATTTTGTTTACCCATTTGTCAGTTGACAGAAATTTGGGTTGTTTCCACTTTTTTTTTTAACATCTTTATTGGAGTATAATTGCTTTACAATGTTGTGTTAGTTTCTGCTGTATAACAAAGTGAATCAGCTATATGAATACATATATCCCCATATCCCCTCCCTCTTGCGTCTCCCTCCCACCCTCCTTATCCCACCCCACTAGGTGGTCACAAAGCACTGAGCTGATCTCCCTGTGCTATGCAGCTGCTTCCTGCTAGCTATCTATTTTACATTTGGTAGTAGTGTACATATGTCAATGCTACTCTCTCACTTTGTCCCAGCTTACCCTCCCCCTCTCTGTGTCCTCAAGTCCATTCTCTACATCTGTGTCTTTATTCCTGTCCTGCCCCTAGGTTCATCAGAACCTTTTTTTTTTTTAGATTCCATATATATGTGTTAGCATACAGTATTTGTTTTTCTCTTTCTGACTTACTTCACTCTGTATGACAGACTCTAGGTCCATCCACCTCACTACAAATAACTCATTTTTGTTTCTCTTTATGGCTGAGTAATATTCCATTGTATATATGTGCCACATCTTCTTTATCCATTCATCTGTCAATGGACACTTAGGTTGCTTCCATGTCTTGGCTATTGGAAATAGTGCTGCTATGAACGTAGGGGTGCATGTATCTCTTTGAATTATAGTTTTGTCTGGATATATGCCCAGGAGTGGGATTGCTGGATGATATGGCAACTCTACTTTTAGTTTTCTGAGGAACCTCCATACTGTTTTCCATAGTGGCTGCACCAATGTACATTCCCACCAACAATGTAGGAGGGTTCCTTTTTCTCCACACCCTCTCCAACATTTGTTATTTGTAGTCTTTTTAATGATGGCCATTCTGACTGGTGTGAGGTGGTACCTCACTGTAGTTCTGATTTACATTTCTCTAATAATTAGCGATGGTGAGCATCTTTTCATGTGCCTGTTGGCCATCTGTATGTCTTCTTTGGAGAAATGTCTATTTAGGTCTTCTGCCCATTTTTCAATTGGGTTGTTTGTTTGTTTTGTTATTGAGTTTTATGAGTTGTTTGTATATTTTGGAAATTAAGCCCTTATTGGCCATATCATTTGCAAACATTTTCTCCCAGTCCATAGGTTGTCTTTTCGTTTTGTTTATGGTTTCCTTTGCTGTACAAAAGCTTGTAATATGATTAGGTCCCATTTATTTATTTTTGCTTTTATTTCTATTGCCTTGGGAGACTGACCTAAGAAAACATTGCTACAATTTATGTCAGAGAATGTTTTGCCTATGCTCTCTTCCAGGAGTTTTATGGTGTCATATCTTATATTAAGATATCTTATAAGATATAAGATATAAGATATCTTATATCTTAAGTTTTTAAGCCATTTTTAGTTTATTTTTGTGTATGTTGTGAGGGTATGTTCTAACTTCATTGACTTATATGGGACTGCCCAAATTTTCCAACACCACTTAAAAATCTCAGCTGGTTTTTAAAATAGACATTAATAAACTGATTCTAAACTCTATACAGAAATACAGAGGACCTAGTATAGCCAAAACAATGTTGACAAAAACCCCACAAAGGTGGATATCTTACATTACCTGACTTCAAGATTCTTTTGGGTTCCTGGACCCAATTCCAAAGTATGACGTATGTGTGCATGCTCACTGGATAGGAGGAGTTTCTCACACAATGCCAAGCAATTCTCTGGCATCAACAAGGTGTCCAGGAATTCAACTCAATTCTGACACTACTTACCCAGAGATAGCATCAGATTCCACAGGTAAAGGGCTCAGTCACAGATGACTAACACCCCCCAGGCCCCCTCATCCCCTGCAATTCAGATGCCCATTGCAAGCCCAGATTGTCACTTGTGCTTCTGACCAACTGGCTATAGATTGGGGGTTCCAATGACTTCCCCCCACCTTGGACTTTAGACACCAGTCACGAGTTCAGGTTGCTACCAAACGTCTGACCAACTGGCTATAGATCAGAGGTTTCTAGGCCCCCTTCCCTGTGTTTGATTAATTTACCAGAGCAGCTCATGGAACTCAAAGAAACATTTTACTTACCAGATTGCTGGTTTAGTATAGTAAGATATAACTCGGGAACATCCAGATGGAAGAAATGCATTGGGCAAAGTATGGGGAAAGGGCATGGAGCTTCCATGTTCTCTCCAGGTGCACGATTCTCCCAGCACCTCCATGTGTTCACCAACCCAGAAGCTCCCAAACCATGTCCTTTTGGGTTTTTATGGAGGCTTCATTACATAGGCATGATTGATTAAATCATTGATGATTGATTCAAGCTCCAGTCCCTCTCTCCTTCTTGAGGTCAGACTGAAAGTTCCAACCCTGTAATCACATCATTTGTTGGTTCCTCTGGTGACCAGCCCCCACCTTTATGTAATTTAGGGGTATTCCAAAGATCATCTCATCAACATAACAAAAGACACCTTTGTCACTCTCAACACTTAAGTAATTCCAAGGGTTTTAGGAGCTCCCTGCCAGAAATATATATTTCTTATTAAAAATTGCAATATCACAAAGATACATTGTCAAGTTACAGTAATCAATACAGTGTGGTATCCATATAGGAGTAGAGATACAGATCAATGGAACAGAACAGTGGTTCCAGAAATAGACCCACACAAACTGTCAGTTGATTCTCTAGAAAGGTGTCAAGGTAATTCAATGGGAGAAAAGATAGTCTTTTAAACAAATGACGACAGAGCAACTAGATTTCCATTGGGGGAAATGAATTTCAATCCTTCCTCACACCATATACAAAAATGAACCCAAATGGATCACAAACACAAAAATAAAAGCTAAAATGTAATACTTCTAGAAGAAAACATAGGAAAATATTTTGACTTTTACATATACAAAGATTTCCTGGACAGGATACTGTATAGTATTTAAGATTCAAAGGGATTTGGAGTCAGGTAGACTCTAGTTCTGCTACTGATAATATTTAAGCATTTAGTCTACTTATTTTATTACTCAAAATCCAAGTTTCCTCTTCACTAAGGCTTTTTGTAAGGATTAAATGAAACATATGTGAAGTGTTTAGTACACTGCCTATTGAATATCATACACCCACAAAATGATACCTATTAATATAAACAAAAGTGTTTATAATATAAACAGAAGTCATATTCATGGACTTTTGTAAGATTTACCTAGATTCTAACCTAATTCTGCAATTTTCAACCATCCCAGGTGAATAACAGAAAGGTAGCAAATTGAAGCTGAGGCTTACATTTTCTTAAGCTGGAGTTCCTAAAGTTCTAGTCATATTTTTAAAAAGCGATTAATTAGATGTCATTAAAACTAAAAACTTCTGCTCTTTGAAGACCACATTTAGTAAAATCAAAAAGCAAACCACAGACTGGGAGAAAATATTCACAAATACATATATCTGATAAAGAACTTGTATCTCAAATACTTAAAATTCAATAAGAAGACAAACAACCCAATTTAAACATGGGCAAAGTATTTGAGCAGACACTTCTCAGAAGAAGATACATGAGTGGCCAATAAATACATGGCAGTATGCACAACATCACTAGTTATTAGAGTAATGCAAATTAAAACACAGTGAAATACAACCACACACCTACTAGAATGGCTAAAATTCAAAGGAATGATAACATCAAGTGTTGACAAGGATGTGGAGCAGCCAGTGCTTTCACACATTGCTGGTGGGAATGTAAAATGGTACACCCACTTTGGATGACAACTTGGCAGTTTCTCATAAGGTTAAACATATACTCACCATATAATCTAGCAATTCCACTTCTATATATTTGCCCAATAAAAATGAAACATATCCACACAAAGATTTAAATATGAATGTTAATGACCTAAAGGGACAGGAGAAATCCCCATGTGATTAGGTAGGTTGTGAGGGGGAAGGAGGGGAGGAGGAAAAGTGGAGGTGGGATGAGACTGGCACCCCTGAGGGGTGGCTGGGGAAGGGGAGGGGTTCCCACTATCAGAGGGGACCACCCACAGTGCCGGGATCAGTGGGGACAGGGAGGGACCTTCGGGGGATTGGGGAATTGGAGGGGAACTCAGCCAGTATTTCCCCTGCCCACTTGGGCCCTGGCGAGTCTGCTGGGGTCCGGGGCCTGAACCTCTGCCTTCCAGAGCCCCCTCCATCTGCAGTAAGCCTAAGCACTGCCCCTGCACTTCCCCCAGGGCCTTTTCCAGCCACGTAGGTCCTGAGCCTAGGCCCTGTCCCCACCTAAGTCCGTGCCCCACCCCCACCCTGCGCCAAGGCCTTTTCCGGCTTTTCTTTTTTTTCGTTGTTTTTGTCCTGCTCTTTTTTTTCTTTTTCCTTTCTTTCCTTCTTTTTTTTTTTTTTTTTTTGCCACACCACGCAGCTTGTGGAATCCTGGTTCACAGGCCGAGAGTTGGACCTGAGCTCCTGTGGTGGGATGCTGAGTCCAAACCACTGGACTAGCAGAGAACCTCAGACTGCAGGGAATATTAATCAGTGTGAGGTCTCCCGGAAGTCTTCATCTAGGCACCAAGACCCAACCCTACCCAGCTGCCTGCAGACTCCAGTGCTGGACGCCTCAGGCCAAACAACCAGTCAGACAGGAACACAGCCCCACCCATCAAAACAATGAGATGACAAAAAAATATGTTACAGACGAAGAAGCAAGGTAAAAGCCTACAAGACCAAATAAATGAAGAGGAAATAGGCAACCTACCTGAAAAAGAATTCAGAGTAATGAGAGTAAAGACGATCCAAAATCTCGGAAATAGAATGGAGGCAGGGATCGAGGAGAAATGTTTAACAAGGACCTAGAAGAACTAAAGAACAAAGGAATAGTAATGAACAGCACAATAACTGAAATGAAAAATACACTAGAAGGAGTCAATATCAGAATAACTGAAGCAGAAGAATGAATAAGTGAGCTGGAAGATAGAATGGTGGACATAACAGCCAAGGAGCAGAATAAAGAAAAAACAATGAAAAATTTTGAAGACAATCTCAGAGACCTCTGGGACAACACTAAATGCACCAACATTCGAATTATAGGAGTACCAGAAGAAGAAGAGAATGAGAAAGGGTCTGAGAAAATATTTGAAGAGATTATGGTTGAAAACTTCCCTAACATGGGAAAGGAAATAGCTACCCAAATCCAAGAAGCTCACAGAGTCCCATATAGGATGATCCCAAGAAGAAACACACCAAGACACATATTAATCAAACTAACAAAAATTAAATTCAAAGAAAAAATATTAAAAGCAGCAAGGGAAAAACAACAAATAACATACAAGGGATCCCCATAGGGTTATCAGCTGATTTTTCAGCAGAAACTCTATAGACCAGAAGGGAGAGGCAGGTTATATTTAAAGTGATGAAAGGGAAAAACTTTACTCTACCCAGAGTACCAAGATTACTCTACCCAGTAAGGATCTCATTCAGATTCAATGCAAAAATCCAAAGCTTTACTGACAAGCAAAAGCTAAGAGAATTCAGCACCACCAAACCAGCTTTACAGCAAATGCTAAAGGAACTTCTCTAGGCAGGAAACACAAAAGAAGAAAAAGACCCACAAAAGGAAACCCTGGGGCTTCCCTGGTGGCTCAGTGGTTGAGAGTCCGCCTGCTGATGCAGGAGACACGGGTTCATGCCCCGGTCCAGGAAGATCCCACATGCCGCGGAGCGGCTGGGCCCGTGAGCCATGGCCGCTGAGCCTGCGCGTCTGGAGTCTGTGCTCGGCAACGGGAGAGGCCACAACAGTGAGAGACCCGCGTATAGAAAATGGTAATAGAAACATACATATCAATAATTACATTGAATTTAAATGGATTAAATGCTCCAACCAAAAGACACAGACTGTCTGAATGGATACAAAAACAAGACCCATATATATGCTGTCTACAAGAGACCCACTTCAGACCTAGAGACACATACAGACTGAAAGTGAGGGGATGGAAAAAGATATTCCATGAAAATGGAAATCAAAAGAAAGCTGGAGTAGCAATACTCATATCAGATAAAATAGACTTTTAAAATAAAGAATGTTACAAGAGACAAAGAAGGACACTACATAATGATCGAGGGATCAATCCGAGAAGAAGATATAATGATTATAAATATTTATGCACCCAACATAGGAGAACTTCAATACGTAAGGCAAATGCTAACAGCCATAAGAGGGGAAATTGACAGTAACACAATAATAGTGGGGAACTTTAACACCCCACTTACACCAATGGACAGATCATCCAGACAGAAAATAAATAAGGAAACACAAGCTTTAAATGACATGTTAGACCAGATAGCTTTAATTGATATTTACAGGACATTTCACCCAAAAGTGGTAGAATACACTTTCTTCTCAAGTGCACATGGAACATTCTTCAGGATAGATCACATCTTGGGTCACAAATCAAACCTTAGTAAATTTAAGAAAATTGAAATCATATCAAGCAAATTTTCCAAGCACAACACTATGAGATTAGAAATCAATTACAGGAAAAAAAAAAAACTAAAAAACACAAACACATGGAGGCTAAACAATACGCTACTAATAACCAAGACATCACTGAAGAAATCAAAGAGGAAATTAAAAAATACATAGAAACAAATGACAATGAAAACACGACAACCCAAAACCTATGGGATGCAGTAAAAGCAGTTCTAAGAGGGAAGTTTATAGCAATTCAATCTCACCTCAAGCAACAAGAAAAATCTCAAATAAACAATCTAACCTTACACCTAAAGCAACCAGAGAAAGAAGAAGAACAACAACAGAAATTCAAAGTTAGTAGAGGGAAAAAATTCATAAAGAGCAGAGCAGTAATATATGAAATAGAAGCAAAGGAAACAATGGTAAAAATCAATAAAACTAAAAGTTGGTTCTTTGAGATGATAAACAAAATTGATAAACCATTAGCCAGACTGATCAAGAAAAAAAGGGAGAGGATTCAAATCAATAAAATTGGAAATGAAAAAGGAGAAATTACAACTGACACTGCAGAAACACAAAGGATCATAAGAGACTACTGCAAGCAATTATACACCAATGAAATGGAAAACCTAGAAGAAATGGGCAAATTCTTAGAGAGGTACAACTTTCCAAGACTGAATCAGGAAGAATTAGAAAATATAAACAGACCGATCACAAGTAGTGAAATTGAAACTGTAATTAAAAATCTTCCAACAAATAAAAGTCCAGGACCAGACGGCTTCACAGGCTAATTCTATCAAACATTTAGAGAAGAGATAACACCTATCCTTCTCAAACTCTTTCAGAAAATTACAGAGAGAGGAACACTCCCAAACTCATTTTACAAGGCCACTACCACTCTGAGACCAAAAACGTATAAAGATTTCACAAAAAAAGAAAATTACAGACCAATATCACTGATGAACATTGATGCAAAATCCTCAACAAAATTCTAGCAAACAGAATCCAACAACACATTAAAAGGATCATACACCATTATCAAGTGAGATTTATTCCAGGCATGCAAGGATTCTTCAATATACACAAATCAATCAGTGTGATACACCATATTAACAAACTGAAGAATAAAAACCATATGATCATCTCGGAAGATGCAGAAAAAGCTTTTGATAAAATTCAACACCCATTTATGATAAAAACTCTCCAGAAAAAAAAAAAAAACTCTCCAGAATGTGGGCACAGAGGGAAACTACCTCAACATAATATAAAGGCCACATACGACAAACCCACAGCAAACATCATTCTCAATGGGGATAAACTGAAAACATCTCCTCTAAGATCAGGAACAAGACAAGAATGTCCACTCTCACCACTATTATTCAACAAAGTTTTGGAAGTCCTAGCCACAGCAATCAGAGAAGAAAAAGAAATAACAGGAATACAAATTGGAAAAGAAGAAGTAAAACTGTCACTGTTTGCAGATGACATGATACTGTACATAGATAATCCTAAAGATGCCACCAGAAAACTACTAGAGGTAATCAATGAATTTGTAGAGTTGCAGGATACAAAATTAATGCACAGAAATCTCTTGCATTCCTATACACTAACAATGAAAGATCAGAAAGAGAAATTAAGGAAGCAATCCCATTCACCATTGCAACAAAAAGAATAAAATACCTAGGAATAAACCTACCTAAGGAGGTAAAAGATCTGTATTCAGAAAACTATAAGATACTGATGAAAGAAATCAAAGATGATACAAACAGATGGAGAGATATACCATGTTCTTGGATTGGAAGAATCAGTACTGTGAAAATGACTGTACTACCCAAAGCAATCTACAGATTCAATGCAATCCCTATCAAATTACCAATGGTATTTTTCACAGAATTAGAATAAAAAATTTTACAATTTGCGTGGAAACACAAAAGACCCCGAATAGCCAAAGTAATCTTGAGAAAGAAAAACGTAGCTGGAGGAATGAGGTTCCCCAACTTCAGACAATATTACAAAGCTACAGTAATCAAGACAGTATGGTACTGGCACAAAAACAGAAATATAGATCAATGGTACAGGATAGAAAGCCCAGAGATAAACCTATGCACCTATGTTCACCTAATCTATGACAAAGGAGACAAGAATATACAATGGAGAAAAGACAGTCTCTTCAATAGGTGGTGCTAGGAAAACAGGACAGCTACATGTAAAAGAATGAAATTAGAACACTCCCTAACACCATACACAAAAATAAACTCAAAATGGATTAAAGACCTAAATGTAAGACCGGACACTATAAAACTCTTAGAGGAAAGCATAGGAAACACTCTTTGACATAAATCACAGCAAGATCTTTTTTGACCCACCTCCTAGAGTAATGAAAATAAAAACAAAAATAAACAAATGATACCTAATGAAACAAAAGCTTTTGCACAGCAAAGGAACCCCTAAACAAGACGAAAAGACAGCCCTCAGAATGGGAAAAAATATTTGCAAATGAAGCAGCTCACAAAGGATTAATCTCAAAAGCAGCTCAATATCAAAAAAACAAACAACGCAATAAAAAAAAATGGGCAGAAGACCTAAATAGACATTTCTCCAAAGAAGACATACAGATAGCCAAGAGGCACATGAAAAGCTGCTCAACATCACTGATTATTAGAGAAATGCAAATCAAAACTGCAATGAGGTATCAGCTCACACTGGTTAGAATGGGCATCATCAGAAAATCTACAAACAATAAATGCTGGAGAGTGTGTGAAGGAAAGGGAACCCTCTTGCACTGTTGGTGGGAATGCAAATTGATACAGCCAGTATGGAGAACAGTATGGAGGTTCCTTAAAAATCTAAAAATAGAACTACCAAATGACCCAGCAATCCACTACTGGGCATATACCTTGAGAAAACCATAATTCAAAAAGACATACGGGGGACTTCCCTGGTGGCGCAGTGGTTAAGTATCCGCCTGCCAGTGCAGGTGACATGTGTTCGAGCCCTGGTCTGGGAAGATCCCACATGCCGTGGAGCAGCTAAGCCCGTGCGCCACAACTACTGAGCCTGCTCCCTAGAGCCTGTGAGCCACAACTACTGAGCCCGCGTGCCTAGAGCCTGTGCTCTGCAAGAGAAGCCACCGCAATGAGAAGCCTGTGCACTGCAACAAGGAGTAGCCCCTGCTCGCCTCAACTGGAGAAATCCGGCGCAGCAACGAAAACCCAACACAGACAAAAATTAATTTAAAAAAAAGAGGAGTACACCAGTGTTCATTGCAGTACTATTTACAATAGCAAGGACATGGAAACAACCTCAATGTCCATCGACAGATGAATGGATAAAGAAAATGTGTTACCTGTATACAATTAAATATTACTGAGTCATAAAAAGGAACGAAATTGGGTCATTTATAGAGATGTGGATGGACCTAGAGTCTGTCATACAGAGTGAAGCGAGTCAGAAAAACTAAAAACAAATATCGTATATTAACGCATATATGTGGAATCTAGAAAAATGATACAAATGAATCTCTTTGCAGGGCAGGAATAGAGACACAGCTGTAGAGAATGGACATGTGGACAGTGTGGGGGAAGGGGAGGGTGGGACGAATTGGGAGATTATGATTGACATATACACACTACCAGGTGTAAAATAGATAGCTAGTGAGAACCTGCTGCACAGCACAGGGAGCTCAGCTCTGTGCTCTGTGATGACCTAGATGGGTGGGACGGGGGTGGGGGTTGGGGGGGGAAGTACAAGAGGGAGGGATTATATATATAAACATAGCTTATTCACTTCATTGAAACTAACACAACATTGTAAACAACTATGTTCCGATTTTTTAAAAAGTTAAGAGAGAAAATGAATGTTAATAACAATTTTATTCACAATGAGCAAAAACTGGAAACAGAATCTATCAACAGGTGACTATATAAACAAATTTTAGTGGAACTAATGAAATTGGAACTGTATTGGAACTACTCAGTAATAAAGAATGAACTATTAATGTACATCAATCTGGAGACATTTGAAAACTTTTCTTTAGTTACAAATGACACAAAAATTACATACCATATGATTCCATTTATTTGAAATTTTGGAACAGGAAAAATAATCCGTGGTGACAGAAAGCAGAATCATGTTTATGTTTGGGGAGGGCGTTAGAGAGAAAATGACAACAAAGGGATATGAGTGAATTTGGGGGGTAATAAAGTTTTTTTTTAAAGAATCTAGATGAGCTTACTGTCCTTCAAATATTTTATAGAAAAAGGAATGCAGCAATCCGGTTAGGGTAGCATGAAAAAAAAAAATGCAGGTTTGTACGCGGTGCTGTTTACATCCGGGAGTGGGATCTGCCTGGCATCAGGGGCAGTGGTTGCACTTGTCCAGTGCTGCTGTGCAGACACAGCCATGGGTACGCTTGGCACAGCCCATGGGGCAGCAGGAGTGGCAGCCCTTCCTTCAGGAGGTGAGTTTGCAGGAGTTAGCACAGGTGCAGGATCCACCAGTGGAACAGGAGTAGCTGGGGTCCACTTCAAGCCAAGGTGACGCCAGAGGTCCAAAGCAGTGGCAGAGAGGCATTTGGGCTGGTGCAAGGTTTGTACAGAGTTTCCTTTATTTTAATTGGAGTAGTAGTTACGTGGGTACGCTTTCATCAAAATGTACCTAACAATACACTTAAATGAATGTATTTTATCATATGTACATATCAATAAAGTTGACTTAAACTGTAAAACCCCGAAGTATATAGTATATGTACCTCTAAGTGTAAAATCTAATTCCCAATTTATACTCCCCTCCCTCAGGAGCACATAACCATATCTTTCTTTTTTAAACATACCTGTTATCTACACTGATAACAATACTGCAGGTGATAAATTCTTTAAAATTTTATTCCATTTGCTACACAGAAAGAGGTATCTAACTGGCTTGCATTGCCCAGATATCAGTGACTTGTCTGAAATGCTAACTTTTAAAGGACAAACAAAGGAAGAGAAACCAACATATAGGACTAAGAAGGAACAATGAGGGAAGTAAGAAGAAAACCTGTTTTCACAGGAGTAAAGGAAATAAAATTAGCATTTCCAGCTCCTCTAGGATGTTCTCTCTCTCTCTCTCTCTCTCTCTCTCTCTCTCTCTCTCTCTCCCCCCCCCCACATTATTACTGTCTGTCTGTACTCTCCGAGTCAAAACTTGAGGAGCTATTTTTGGTCTCCTTACCCTGATCATCGTAATCATTTTCAGGTCACTTGCTAAGTCCTTTGTAATAGTTCCTGCATCAGCATCCTTTCCCTCCTGTCCATTACTTCTGCCACTTTAGTGCATTTGACCTTTTTCTACTCTAAGTAGACCAGCTAGGTCCTTACCTCTAGGCTCTCTTTCCAATCCAAACTACCCTCTGCTCTGCAGTTAATTTTCCTGAAGCACATTTCTATGATGGTGCTTACAGGATCAAGCACAAACAATAAGAAACAACAACAAAAAATTTCCATGAGTTGCTTACTAAATAAAATCCCGATACCAGCATTCCAGGTCCTCCAGAATTCGGCTGCAATCTGCATTCCTAGCCCTATATTCCATTATTTTCTCCCCTCTACTCAGGCTGTACAGTGTAGTGTTTGAAAGCTGTTGTTATCTCTGTATTAACAAAAGTAACATGGAGAGCCAAATATCTCTAAATAAGCTGTGTGCAAAGAGCACCTCTGGCACGTCATCAAATATTCAGAAAGACCTTTATTCACAGGCCACAGGTGTTTCTGTGGCCTGGTGTCTCTGCAAAGTACGTGTTTCTTTCAGGTCTACTGCCATAAAAATTGTGTGTGCCTTGTCTTGTGTTGTTCAGAGACATATTTAGCTAGTTCATTCTCTCAGCAAAGATTTACATATAGTAAATAGACTTTTGTACTTGAACAAGCCTTTATTTTACATAGTCTGCTTAAGAAACCTTGGTCATGCTTTCAGAATAACTTTTTCTGTCTTAAATTGTACAATCTTTATTAAATTTAACAAATATTTATTGAGTACCAACTCTGTGAAATATGCTATACAAACAAGGGCCTACAGAAAATTAAAAGATAAGTGGGACAAAACCCTTTAAACAATTTACGATCTGGTAAAACATCAAGATAACAAATCCTGAGAATCTTTAATTTAAAGAAAAACATTTTCATCACTATTAGAGGCATACAGAATTCTACAGTGGCTTGAAGAACAGGTCATAGCTGGTGCGTGAATCAAGGCTTTTTGACAAGGGTGGTTTCTGACAAAGTCCTGGAAGGTTAGATAGGGTTTGACAGGCAGAGATGGTTCAAGAACACTTTCCAGGCAGAAGAAATATCAAGGATAAAACTAGAGAGTTCCAAAAATGTTTGGGGTTATTAGGGAGGGGTCCATGTGCCAGGTCAACTGAGCCATAGTGTCCATAAAGGCGGCAGTTGGTGATGTAGGTTAGACCCATGTCAGTAGAAAGCCTGGCATGATGGGCTGACAGGTTTAGACTTATGTTCAAAACAAGGAACCTGTTAGTTAACATATAACAGATGCATGATTGGCACGATGTTTGAGGAGGATTAATCTGTAAGGATAAAAGAAGGGAGAAGAAATTGGAAAATAAGGAGGAAAACTAGGAGTCTAACTCAATACTAGTGAAAAGTAATACATTGGAAGGAGGGAGTCATAAAAAGGAAGGTAAACACAGCGGCATTTTTTTTTTTTTTTTTTTTATGCGGTACGCGGGCCTCTCACTGCTGTGGCCCCTCCCGTTGCCGAGCACAGGCTCCGGACGCGCAGGCTCAGCGGCCATGGCTCACGGGCCCAGCCGCTCCGCGGCATGTGGGACCCTCCCGGACAGAGGCACGAACCCGTGTCCCTTACATCGGCAGGCAGACTCTCAGCCACTGCGCCACCAGGGAAGCCCCACAGCGGCATTTTTACAAATTTTTTTTTTACAGGGCTTAACGATGTATTAAAGTTAAAAGAGGATAGGGAAGTAGACCGGCATGGACTGTGCAGCTGCATGATCCAGGCACTGGGCTCAATTATCTTGCTGAGGGATGCGGGCAACGTAAGAGGCGCAGCAAAGGTTTCCAGATTAGGGAATGGGGAGAATGCTTGTTCCATTAACAGGAATTAGGAAATTAGGAGATAGTTTAATTTGGATGCGTTGAGCTCCATGTGCTGGTGGAATATTTAAGCGGTGATTTGTACGAGAAATTGAAAGTAAAACAAGGAAGCCCAGGAGTGGTGTCCACGTAGGTGACATAGGTTTGGAAATCATCCAGGTAGTTGTGATAGTGAAAGCTGAGGATAAGACCACGAAAAGAGAGCTTGCAGAGAGAGAAGGGCTCTGTGTGGAGTGATAATAATATTGATAATCCTCCTCACCATTGCAAACACTGTTGAAGGATTAGTATGTGCGAAGCATCATGCCAAATACTTTTCATGCATTAGCTCATTTAATTATCACAATAAAGGAATCTGTAAATTTTATCACTATGACTAATTTGTTATTAATACACAATGTAAAAGTTAATTTTCCAGAAGTAGAATTCCAGGTGATTTCAAGATGTTAAGTAGTGAGGAGGGGGCCTTAGAACTGGATTTATTTTCCATTGGAATCTGAGTCTTTGACTTTTTACTAAAAATATTAAACTCATTTACATTTATAGTCATAAATCTTACATGTATGTATTTAGTTTTAAGATGTAGAAATTCATCTTGAATTAACTTAGGCAAAATGGAAATTCATTGGCTCCTGTAACCAGAAAGGGCAAGAGTGCAGCTAGAGACCCCCTGAGCCAGAGACTTGAGACTACCACGATTTTCTAGCTCCACCTCCCTTCTTTGCTTCTCTCTGACTACTCTTTTTTTTGGCGGTGCCGACCAGGGATCAAACCCGCGCCCCCTGTAGTAGAAGCGCAGCGTCTTAACCACTGGACCGCCAGGGAAGTCCCTCTCTGACTACTCTTGTCCACACATACTTCTCCACCCATCTTCCCAGCTTTATCTTCAAAGTTAAAAAAACCCATTTGCACAAATCCTGTTGAACAAACCCTGGAGAAGTAATATGATGTTCATAGTTTGTGCCAAATGTCTATTTGCCTATGAACTCAACCAGTATACAAGACTGGGTGGTGAGTGGGTGGGGATGATGAGGTTCTAGAAATGACCCAGCTTAAGTCAGATACTCGCTTCTGCATAATCTAGACCAGGTACATAAGATCATGTAAAACGATGTTATCTCCATTTGGAGTCTATGGTTAGAGTGGGGATGGGGGAATGGGGTTCTTTTCTCAGAAAAATGCAGATACTGGGCAGAAAAAGAGGTAAATGACCATTTTAATTGTTACAAAAATTAAAAGCTCTTATTTTATACTTCCTGGGTTTTAATCCCTTTCCTCTTTTAGACATGGATTGTTAGTTTGTTCTTATTCTCTGCAATAATTAAGAAGGAAAGCATCCTGTTTCAGTTAAACCATTCTTAGACTTTTGCCATCTAATTAAAATCAAGAGCAACATAAGAACTTTACTCCCCATTATGAAGGATGTGAAACCCAGGGCTTTTGTTTCCTTTGGTGAAGCTTCTCCTTTCTCTCCAGTGTTTTCTTTGGTGGTAGGGGGAGGGGTGGTTTCATTTAGACTGAGGTCATAAACTGCATCACTGACTTCGTGTTAAATAGTATAAATCATCTGTTTCAAGTAACTTTATTTCAAATTTATACACTAGTTGTAAAAATTCAACTTCTCTCTAGATATTTAACTTACCTTATTGATTACCCCAATTCCTTTAGCCACCACTTTTGTTTTCTTGAATCTAAATTTTTATTAATATGTTGGGGTTCTGAAGCAGACCTTCAGGGCATTTATTTGGGAAGACAATCTGGCTTCTGTGTTCTTAGACACCTAAAAATGTCATTCTATGGCTTTCTCACCTGATAATAAATGGCCTAGGTAGCTCAGAATGAATGGAACACCAGTTCCTTTAGTTACTGAGTCATGGTCACTGTGGCAACAAGTAATGAGCAAGAACAAGGTTCTTCTATTTCAATCCTACTTCACAGAAAGTTAGGCAGGATTATTTTGTCTCTTAACAGAATCTGACTATATCTTTTATTTTACCACGTTCATAGATGAGTTTTCTCATTTAAGGTACTCTCCTGGTTAATCAGGAGGGAATTTGGAAGACATTTTTCATTGTGTCCTTTATCACCATTGTAGGCAGAAGACGAGATTAGTTCTGTGATTCTACAGCTGGGTTTGGCAGCTTCAGAGTATGAGCAAAGAAAACAGACATTAGAGATTCCTAAGCTCGAGGTCTGGCCAAACAGACTATGGCACAAGTGTACGTATCGATGAGAGAGTCCAGTCTAGTGATCAAACAATCACCACTGGCATAGCGTCACATTGGGTAGGGAGATAAATGAAGCTGCAGCCTGTAGATATGCTGAAAGAACAGGCAAATGTAAAACTTGAATTTATTATTTGGACAAATAGGACATTCAGTAGGAGTGAAAGAATGGGATGATTAGGATGCTGTGATCAGAGAAGGAAATGTCAGAATTGGAAATCTGATCGCATCTTAGTTGCTCATATCCCTTTTAATTCAGCATTTCAGGTTTATCCTACATTCATATTTTATTCGAATCCCTCAGTCATTATCAGTTTGATGCCATTCGTCCATTATTGGGTTGTCTTTCTTCCCATTATATAATTAAAAAATAATTTTATCTCTGGCTCATACAAATGTGGGATTGCTTATTTTCTGTAAGCTAGATTCCTAAACAGCCTTTCCAGTTTTCTTTATGGAAACATACTGTAATTAAGAGTCAGGGACAAGATACCCATTTTCCTGTCTAAGAATAATGCTACCTCTGTTTTAACCATCAGCTCTGGCTTTTGAATGCTCATTCTCACTGTGACTAATATGCCAAAACTTTCATAATTATGCATATGCAGGGAGAACAATATGCACGTTTGTTCTGAAGTAGAGAAGGATTAGAAGGATAGACTAATGTTAGCTCCAGCTTAGTAAACACATACTTGCTATGCATGTCACAGAGCATTCAGACTCTGATGAAGAAGCTTTTTGTGATTCCCTGATTACATAATTGAGCTTTATAATTTATGTTCTACTATATATTTTGCAGCAGATTTCATGGACTGCTTGATTGTGGTTGTGACAAAGCCTAAAATCAAATTCTAGTGTTTTAATCCCAAGTTGCGTTCTTTCCACTATCCCACATTGGTCTTTGTGTCTTTTTAAAAAAACTTTATTGAAGTATAGTTGATTTACAGTGTTAATTTCTGTTGTACAGCAAAGTGATTCAGCTATACATATATATTCTTTTTCATATTTTTCATATTCTTTCCCATTATGGGTTATCCCAGGACACTGAATATATCCTATGCTATACAGTAGGCCCTTGTTGTTTATCCATTCTACCTAATAGTTTGCATCTGCTAATCCCAAACTCCCAATCCTTCCCTCCTCCACACCCCTTGGCAACCACAAGTCTGTTCTTTATGTCTGTGAGTCTGTTTCTGTTTCTGAGATATGTTCATTTGTGTCATATTTTAGGTTCCACATATAAGTGATATCACATGAGAGATATCACATGAGTGATATCTCTTCCTGACTTACTTCACTTAGTATGATAATCTTTAGGTTCATCCATGTTGCTGCAAATGGCATTATTTCATTCTTTTTTGTGGATGAGTAGTATTCCATTGTATATATGTACCACATCTTCTTTATCCATTCATCTGTTGATGGACATTTACGTTGTTTCCATGTCTTGGCTATTGTGAATAGTGCTGCTGTAAACACAGGGGTGCATGTATCTTTCTGAATTACAGTTTTGTCTGGATATGCTCAGGAGTGGGATTGCTGGATCATATGGCAACTTTATTTTTAGTCTTTTAAGGAACCTCCATACTGTTCTCCATAGTGGCTGCACCAATTTACATTCCCATCAACTGTGTAGAAGGGTTCCCTTTCCTCCACACCCTTTCCAGCATTTATTATTTGTAGACTTTTTGACGATGGCCATTCTGGCCAGTGTGAGGTGATATCTCACTGTAGTTTTGATTTGCATTTCTCTGATAATTAGAGATGTGGAACATCTTTTCATGTGCCTGTTGGCCATCTGTGTGTCTTCTTTGGAGAAATGTCTATTTAGGTCTTCTGCCCATTTTTAAAAATATATTTATTTGGCTGTGCTTGGTCTTAATTGCAGCAGGCGGCTTCCTTAGTTGTGGTATGCGAACTCTCAGTTGTGGCATGCATGTGGGATCTAGTTCCCTGACCAGGGATCAAACCTGGGCCCCCTATTAATTGGATTTACACCTGTGGTTCAAAACATTCAATCAGAAAAATACAAATATACTGGCAAATCAAATCCTCATTCAATAAACTACTCTCTCCAATTTCATCTCAGTTCAAACCTTATACAAGCACATCCACACAAAATTATAAAAATTGTGGACATTCACTAAGTATGGTTTTACAGTTCATTCTCACTTAAACGTTGCTTTATGAACATTCCCTAGGTTAGTCAGTACAATTATGCAGTTCGCCATTCACAGCTGCCTCATATTCCATCTTTTCCCTTGTGTTGGCCATGCACCTTGTTTCTAATGTTTTTGCTGTTGTAAATTATGCTGCAAACAACATTCTTGCCCCTAAGTCTGTGTCTGCACCTTTGATTATTTCTCAAGGATAAATCCCTATATCAGCCAGGGTTTTAGCAGGGAACTGATGGCATATTCCAAATGTTTAATTCAAGAGACTTTCATGAAGGGACTGATGACAAGAGGCGTGGACAGGGTTGAAGAATCAACGAGGAATGGTGAAGTACTCAGAGACTGGCAAACACACCCTTCCCATGCCTAACCAGAGAGAGAAAAGGGCTACAGTGTCAATGTCTCACAAAGAAAGTCTCAGCTGAGCAACTAGGGCTCCGCTGAGCAACTAGGGCAACAAGGAACCGTGGCCTTAAAGCTGTACTTCTCAAAGCGTGATCCCCGGACCAGTAGCATCAGCAACACCAGGAAACCTATCAGAAATGCAAATTCTCAGGCCTTAGCCTGTCCTACCAATTTGGAAACGAGGCTCCCAGATGATTCTGATGTGTTGAAGTTTGAGAACCACTGGCTTTAAGGAACAAAATTGCTCACAAAACCATGGCAGCAGTGGGGAAACAGGTGGTGGGAAGTAGATGTCCCCAGATCTCTCATTTTCTGACCTCTCTTCTCCTTTCACTGCTTTCACTGGCTAAAGCCAACTAGAAGCTAGAAAGCAAGGGAGCTCAGGGATCTTCCCCTAGACAACATAGAGTAGGACCAAAAAGGGTGGAGTGGTGACATGGAGGGACAGAAGGAGAAAAACCAGCCAATCCCTATACGTAGAACCACTGGAGCAAAAAGGTAAACATTTTTATTCCTTTTAATACATATTAGCAATTTTTTTTCATAAAGTACTCATAAATAAACATTTTTACCAGCAGTGGCTATGACTGCCAGTCTGGTGGAATTCTTGCTAACTCTGAATATGAGTTTAAAAAAAAGTCTGTTCCAGTTTTGTCAATTTGAAATGGTATCTTGGTTGTGTTTTAATTTGCATTTCTTCATTTAAAATGAGATAATTTTTTATTTTTATTTATTTTTATTTTTTTTAACATCTTTATTGGGGTATAATTGCTTTATAATGGTGTGTTAGTTTCTGCTTTATAACAAAGTAAATCAGTTATACATATACATATGTTCCCATATCTCTTCCCTCTTGGGTCTCCCTCCCTCCCACCCTCCCTATCCCACCCCTCCAGGCGGTCACAAAGCACCGAGCTGATCTCCCTGTGCTATGCGGCTGCTTCCCACTAGCTACCTATTTTACGTTTGGTAGTGTATATATGTCCATGCCTCTCTCTCGCTTTGTCACTTCCCCCTCCCCATATCCTCAAGTCCATTCTCTAGTAGGTCTGTGTCTTTATTCCTGCCTTACCCCCAGGTTCTTCATGACATTTTTTTTCTTAAATTCCATATATATGTGTTAGCATACGGTATTTGTCTTTCTCTTTCTGACTTACTTCACTCTGTATGACAGACTCTAGGTCTATCCACCACATTACAAATAGCTCAATTTCGTTTCTTTTTATGGCTGAGTAATATTCCGTTGTATATATGTGCCACATCTTCTTTATCCATTCATCCGATGATGGGCACTTAGGTTGTTTCCATCTCCGGGCTATTATAAATAGAGCTGCAATGAACACTTTGGTACATGACTCTTTTTGAATTACGGTTTTCTCAGGGTATATGCCCAGTAGTGGGATTGCTGGGTCATATGGTAGTTCTATTTTTAGTTTTTTAAGGAACCTCCATACTGTTCTCTATAGTGGCTGTACCAATTTACATTCCCACCAGCAGTGCAAGAGTGTTCCCTTTTCTCCACACCCTCTCCAGCATTTATTGTTTGTAGATCTTTTGATGATTGCCATTCTGACCAGTGTGAGGTGATCCCTCATTGTAGTTTTGAGTTGCATTTCTCTAATGATTAATGATGTTGAGCATCTTTCCATGTGTTTGTTGGCAATCTGTATATCTTCCTTGGAGAAATGTCTATTTAGGTCTTCTGCCCATTTTTGGATTGGGTTGTTTGTTTTTTTGATATTGAGCTGCCTGTGTATTTTGGAGATTAATCCTTTGTCAGTTGTTTCATTTGCAAATATTTTCTCCCATTCTGAGGGTTGTCTTTTGGTCTTGTTTATGGTTTCCTTTGCTGTGTGAAAGCTTTGAAGTTTCATTAGGTATCATTTGTTTATTTTTGTTTTTATTTCCATTTCTCTAGGAGGTGGGTCAAAAAGGATCTTGCTGTGATTTATGTCATAGAGTGTTCTGCCTACGTTTTCCTCTAAGAGTTTGATAGTTTCTGGCCTTACATTTAGGTCTTTAATCCATTTTGAGTTTATTTTTGTGTATCATGTTAGAGAGTGTTCTAACTTCATTCTTTTACATGTAGCTGTCCAGTTTTCCCAGCACCACTTATTGAAGAGTCTGTCTTTTCTCCATTGTATACTCTTGCCTCCTTTATCAAAGATTAGGTGACCATATGTGCATGGGTTTATCTCTGGGCTTTCTATCCTGTTCCATTGATCTATATTTCTGTTCTTCTGCCAGTACCATACTGTCTTGATTACTGTAGCTTTGTAGTATGCTAATCAATGGATTTGGTAGCGTATCAGGATACAAAATTAATGCACAGAAATCTCTTGCATTCTTATACACTAATGATGAAAAATCTGAAAGAGAAATTAAGGAAACGCTCCCATTTACCATTGCAAGATAAAGAATAAAATACCTAGGAACAAACCTACCCCAGGAGACAAAGACCTGTATGCAGAAAACTATAAGACACTGATGAAAGAAAGTAAAGATTATACAAACAGATGGAGATATATACTATGTTCTTGGATTGGAAGAATCAACATTGTGAAAACGACTCTACTACCCAAAGCAATCTATAGATTCAATGCAATCCCTATCAAACTACCACTGGCATTTTTCACAGAACTAGAACAAAAAATTTCACAATTTGTATGGAAACACAAAAGACCCTGAATAGCCAAAACAATCTTGAGAAAGAAAAATGAAGCTGAAAGAATCAGGCTCCCAGACTTCAGACTATACTACAAAGCTTCAATGTATCTTTTAAACCACATAAAAATCTCTCTTGAAACAGTCGGGTATAAATTAAAACGAATAAAACCACGTTTGTGTTCATGAAAGTATTTGACACAAATAAGTGTTAGTGTATTACCCTGTGTAAGTATGGTTTCATAAAAATATAAGATATAAACATTATAACAAAAAATGCTTTATGTTTAAGGTGTTATATATGGGTAAAATTCTGTTAAGTATTATCCTTCAGTTTCTGTTGGAAATTTATTGAATGTTACCCAGTGAATTAGGGAAGAATATGCATAGACTTGTGAATATGAGAAAAATAGCTTAATGCTTATCTACAAAATCTTGTCTGAGAATGGAAATTATGTATACCTGTGATAAACTGTCTGAAGCTCCTGTAAGGATGATAAATAATAATGGAGAAGATGGAAGTTAAATGACAAATCTTTTCTATACTGGGCTAAATGCCATTTATAGCAGTTCTCTGTGAAATGTTTTATTGTCATGTAAATTATATGCCATTTTCAATCTGGCAGTTTTCAAATTGCTTCTCTTTTTTGCAAAAAAAAAAAAAAGAAAAAGAAAAGTATTCTGTTAATAATGGAAAACATTCTTTTCTGTTCTGGAGGGTTTGAAGATAATAGCTCTAAAATGTGAAATGCAATACAGTGTTCCAAATATGTAGTAACTCTGGGAACTCTATAAAAGTGAAATCCATCTACAGCTTTCCAGAACCTAATATCCACATCCACCAGGGGAATTATTAACCTTCTCTAATATCCCTAAGTAACTTTATTTCAAAAATATGTATTATAATCATTTTAGGAGAAATTAAAGTAATAGAAAAAGGAAAAAGTATGTCTCTATAGTACTGAAGCTGGTAATGCAAACCCACAGCATAAGCTATTTTTGTTTCAAAATGGGTAAGTGAAATAAGGGATGGGTATATTGTCTACACAGAAAAAAAAAACAACCTTGTTTTAACACATATTTCTCTTCTTTCAATTTTTAATGTTATATTTGAAAACTGTCAAGCATATTCAAAAGTAAATAGAATAGTATAACCAACTGGCATATATCCATCACCCAGCTTCAACAATTATCACTAATATTCACTATCTTGAAGTCAATTTTCTCTGATACTAATAATGCCTCTATTTCTTATGAATAGTTTTTCCTTGGTATACATTTTTTCGATCCTTTTCTTTTAACTTACCTGAATCTTTATATTTAAAATACTATTTTTGTAAGCAGCATTGTTGAGTCTTCCTTTTTAAAATCCAATCTAACAATCTCTGCTATTTAAATGGGGTATTTAGACATTTATAGTTAATGTAATTAAAGATATAGTTAGCTTTAAGTCTACAATTTTGCTATTTGTTTTCTACTTGTTATATTTGTTCTATATTATTTTCCCCCTCTTTTAGATTGAGTATTTTTAGTATTCTATTCTATCTCCAGTATTGTTTTGTTAACTATACCTCTTTGTTTTATTTTTTAGTGTTTTTTCTAGCATTTACAACATTCATCTATAACTAAGCACAGTCTACCTTCAAATAATATTGTACCACTTCACATATACTGAAGAACCTTATAAGACTACACCTCTGTTTCCTCCCTCTCAATCTTTGTACTATTGCTGTCATATGTTTTACTTTTACATATTATAAACTTCACAATACTATTTTTGCTTCAAAGAGTTAACTGCTTTTAAGGAAAATTTTTTAAAAGAATATATTATTTTATATTTATCCACATATTTAGCTTTTCTGAGTTCCATCTTGTATAATCTTCCTTTCTTATTTCTTGTAATGCAAATTTTCTAATGACAAATTTTTTTCAACTATTGTTTTAAACATTTTCATTTCATTTTTAATTTACTGAAGGACACTTAAATGAATATAGCTTTCTAGGTTGCCTTTTTTTCTTTCAGCATTGTAAAATCCATTTTTTTCTACCTTGAATTGTTTCTAAAGAGGTCTTAAGCTTATTCCTCTATAAGTAATGTGTCTTTTATTCTCTGCCTGCTTTAAAGATTCTTTTATCACTTGTTTTCAGCAATTTTATCTTTATTATAGCTGCCATCTCTCTCCTCATTATACTCATGTTTTTCTTTAAACTCTTGAGCATATTTAAAGTAGTGCTTGAAAGTACTTACCTGTGAATTCCATTATTTCTATCATTTCTTGATCTTTTTCTATTGATTCATTTGTCTTCTGGTTTATGTATTACCTTTTCCTGCTTCTCTGCATGCCTAGTAATTTTTTATTGGATTCTGAACATTATGAATTTTAGGCTTCAAATGTCTGGATTTAAACATTTTTCTTTAAAGAGTGTTGAGTCTTGTTCTGAAGGAAGTTAACTTACTTGCAGGTTAGGTTGATCCTTTTGAATCTTGTTAAGCTTCATTAGAGTCGATCTAGGGTAATTTTTATTCTAGAGCTAGTTTAACCCTACCATTAAAGAATTATCCTTCTGGGGTCTCCACCAAGTACCTCAATGTTCACCGAAGTCTCTACAGTTTGCTTGGTTGGAAATCAAATGTCTCCCTGCTTTGCATGAGCTCTGGGAACTTTTCAGCTTATTGCTTTTGAGTAGTTTCTTAACCAGCCTTGTGAAGTTTCCCCCTATGGATTTTCATCTTAGTATTCAGAAACAGACTCAAGGAGACTTCTATGAAGAATTCTTGAGCTTTTTTCCCCCCATAATCTTTCTTCTAAGTTCTTTGCTTCACAAATTCCAGCTGCCTCGGCCTCCTCCGTCTCTGTCTCCTCAGAGACTACCTTGCTCTGCTTGGATTCCCTCTCCCTACTCCATAGTCAGGAAAGTGCCTTCAGAAAAACAGCCAGAGTGATCATTGAGCTTAAATAACTTGTCTTCTTTCTTTTAGGATTTACAAACTTTAACACTTCCTATCATTCAATGTCTTCAAACAGATTTCTTATATTTTGGCCACTTTTCTAGTTGTTTGCAATAGGAGGACAAGTTCAGCACCATTTACTCCATCATAGCGTCAGAGGACGTTTCAGTTCCAATAATTATCTACTCATGGCCAACCTTATTTTGTGTATACCTCCACCTCCACTCCCACCCCTCCAATTTTAAGTTGATGGTGGATGGGACAATTCCAACCACAATTATGAGTAACTAAAATAGGATTACCACTTGAAGGTTGATGGTGTGCCACAGATGCTAGAATGTACAGTGTGAACATTGGAACCTTCATCTTGACTTCAAATCCATGGTTCAGCTTATAGTCAATAGAGGTATATTTTGGGTTTTGTTTTTAAGTCATTTGAATTCACAATTCCAATGTCAGTTATTGTGAAGCAAATTTATTAAAGTGACATTTATTTAGTTCTTCTTTTAGAAAGCCAGCATACTGGATATGAATTACAGATTCTTAGCACAAGTATCAATTAATGATTATCTAAATGTTATATTCTTGTTACTTATTCATATAGCTTAATTGGGTAAATAGTTGTTAGGCAAGAAAATTTAAAAAGCTAGTAATTCATCATTTTGACATCTGTTCTTTGGATATTACCCAAATTAAGGCATTTATTAGGTAATGTTCCTTCCTTAACCATTTTAATCACCTACAATAAGTGAACTAAACATTTCTACATGTTAAAATTTCCCAGTTTCAGAAGGCTGCAGAATAAATACTGTTAAATGGCAAAAAGTCTTTAACACCCCAGCCAAAATGCTGACCAATTGTAAACACCTTATAAAAATACAAGAGACTTGTATTTTCTCTCAGTAGAAGTGACATTTTAGTACACTTTTCTTCTAGGAAACAAAAGCAATTTTTTTTTAAATTCTTAGTAAACTCAGGAGGTAGTATAATGTGAGTCCTGGTATTTTTTTTTATTTTACTTTATTTTATTTTATTTTAGAGTTGTAATATAGCAATGAATGGAAAAGCTTAAGAATTCACAGCATTCTTCCATTTAAGCACAAAACTAGTGAGGCAGTATGGTGTAGTAAATGTTCACTAGAATTAGTGGCTAGGTTTTAATCCTAACTGCCATTAACTTGCTGGCTTTGATTGAGCTGTAGTTCATTCATTGTCATGAATCCTATTAAAAAATAACTTATATCTCTCCATATATCTGACACTATTCACAGGAGAGTGATGAGAATGAGTAGTTCAATCACTAGAGATGTGAACTGTGGGAGCATAAATGTCATCAGTGTCTATGGCCTAGTTCAGTGGTTCTCAACACTAAGACCCAACACTACCATTTAAGTTGCTTTATTTTCTGTGTTTCGTTTGTGGGTTTTTCCCCCAAGTTTTTAAACATTTAAAAAATTATATACAGTAAAATTCAATTTTTTTGGTATACATGTCTATAATGTTTGACAAATTCATGCAGTCATATAGTAATCACTACCATAGTCAAGATTCAGAACAGCTAACATTGCCCCCCAAGAAATTCCCTCATGATGCCTTGTTATAATTAAACCATCCTGGAAACCCACGGCATTTGGTAACCATTGATGTATTCCCTGATTTTCTACAATGTCACATAAATGGAATCACATAGTATATAGACTTTACAGACTGACCCAAAGCTGCCTTCTGTTTTCCCCCCTTTATGATCCTTAAATAGAATCCAAATGGATGCTTGCATCTACTTTAATGAAAAGTTTGGTTTCAAGGGAAGTAAGATCAGAAGCTATTATATATAAAAGTACAGGAAAATGAGAAAAGCAGAGGTGTGATGTGATTTTTCCAAAACGTGGATAATTCTTGGTAAAGATCCAAGCAAAACCAAGTACAATCTTACTCTTCGCAGAATCTTACTATTGCCAGTAGTTGCATTTCTGGAAAATTCAGTGTATATTAAAAACTGTATGTTTATATGTAAAATGGAGCTAGGTTTCTAGGTTCATATAATTATAAACAGGTTTTCATCTACATGAATCTCCAATGGGGTCATCAAAAGATGTGTAGACTGTGGGACAATTCATGTGTGGTCCTGTCTCGTGCATAGCAGGACATCTACTATCCCTGCCCACACCCTGTAAGAGCCCAAAGTGCCCTCTAGTCGTTGTAACAACGAAAAATATCCCCACAAGGCATTTCTAAAATGCTTCCTAATGGGTGGCAGTTGAAACTCACTGGCCAAGATGAAGTAACTCTCATGCCATCCCATACTGTCAGCTGGGATCAATGTTCACCAATCTTGTGATTACCAAGTGAATTCTGCAGATACCTTCATACCTTCATAGGAAAGGGAAGTCTTGGAATGCTGACTTTTGTATTCTAATTTCCAAAATTAGATTCCGCCTGTTAGAGATTAACAAATTATCATTTTGGTTTATCCCGCTTCTGTTTTGAGTTTATCCTGAAACAGTCTCTGAGAACCTGATCAACTTGAAAGTGACAAAATTGAGATTTGTCTGCCCCAAATTAATTTCCTATTTTGTGTTAACTCTGCCAAGGAATTTTTCCCTCATTAGGTCTTACTTTCACAATTAGCTGATGTCCCTTGAAATTTTGAATGTGTCCTTTCAAAAATTCACAAGTGCATATTTTTAAAGGTTACTACAGGCCAAATGTTATTCAGTATTTTACCTAAATGAAGCCAGTCACATAAACTGGCATTGTTTGATTGTGATTATTCCCATGAACGGAAAGAATATGTATCATGTTCAGATGGTCCAGAGAAAAATGCCTCAGGAAACTTGAGTATTCTCAAGAAGGAGTGCAAGATAGAAGAATTCAACCCTCATTGTGATTATCAGTTATTAGTAAGGCAACTTCCACAATATATTTTATAAAAAGCCTTGGGAAAAGTTTTTTAATTATAAAGATAATTTTTTCACATGTGAGAAGAGTTTTTAGAGTCACAGTGCTTTCTAAGATGCTAGTTGATGCTGCTAGGGTTGCACAGATGATGAAGCTAGACCTATGCCCCCCATTGTCTATTAATGGTAGTTTTTATTGCCATAACCAAAGGGCAGAGCAAAATTTCCTCTTGGGCACAAGTTATATGGCTTCATGTAAATTAATGATAAATATTCAAGGCATTTGTGCCATTAGAATAAACTGTTAAGAGTAAATTTTTGCAGACAGCCTGTAGTAACTTGGAAGAAGCTAGTAATTTACAAGAGGGAACCAACCATAGCCATGTGGATCCAAATATTGCATTAAGTCTTTCAGTGTATATTTTGCAGACGTTCATGAAGTACCTATTGTATTTCAGACGCGTTAAAGTGCCAGAAGCATTCCTTAAACTAAATCTGAGTTGAAGTAGCTAATCAAAGTGTCCTCAAATATTCAATTGGTGGGGTGTGGAGAAGTGAGGAGGCTGTCTTGTTTCCACAATCCACATTTTTTCCATAACTCTACATTGCCTCCCAAGTGGCATTAAAAGCCCAAAGGAAAGGTGAAATTTTGTGGGAACTATAAATATATGATAAACAAGGCTCCAAACAGCATGTAATCCCTTGGTATTCTTGCATAAATGAGAGCGGTCTTTGTAAAACCTGATTTTAATCAAGATTGTTGATAGCTAACCTCACATAACGCTATGGCAGACTCCAAAACAGTCATCATTCATGGAGGTACATGACATTTAGATTCAATCTCTTTGCTTGAAAAAAAAAGCCATTAAATATTTTTCAAACACAGTGAACTAGCTTTACTACTTTTTCTTATTAATACAGCTTTATTGTAAAAGATTTAGATAATACAACTAAACAAGATAAAGTGAAAATCTGTAGTAACATAATCATTTAGAGTTAATCACTGTTAACGTAAGTAGTGTCCAGATGTACACAAATATGTTAACATGCATAGACATATTTTAAACCATTCTGTAATTATACTATTGATTATACCACGATCATTCATGCTTTTTTCAGTTAAAATAATGAGGATTTCTTTTAATGTCAACAAATTCCATTAGAACCCATTTTAACTTACATCGTGGCATTCTACTGTGTACTTGTTTGTTCAGTTTCGATGGGAATTATTTCTAATTCTTTAATATAGTAAAGTTTGTCAAGAACATTCTTGTTCATATACATTTTATGCATATCTAATTATTTCATAAATTCTCAGAAGTAAACATTTCTGTTAAAGAGTATGCATATTGGGACTTCCCTGGTGGTGCAGTGGTTAAGAATCCACCTGCCAATGCAGGGGACATGGGTTCGTGCCCCGGTCCGGGAAGATCCCACATGCCGCGGAGCGGCTAGGCCCGTGAGCCATGGCCGCTGAGCCTGCGCGTCCGGAGCCTGTGCTCCGCAACGGGAGAGGCCACAGCAGTGAGAGGCCCGCGTACTGCAAAAAAAAAAAAAAAAAAAAAAAAGCTCTATGTCAAAACTGTCCTGCTGCTTTTTTGAGGCTCATTCTGAATGTAGCTCCTTCACATAGTATTTCTGTTACCCATGGAATTTTCCATTGCTTTAGGAGTCTGTGTTCTATGATGTCTGTGTCTGTGATGACTTTCTGGCTGTAGGAATGGGTCAAGGACTGGAACTCAGATTAGCAAATAAGCTGGAGAGAAGAATCAAGGGAGGAAGGTTCATAGTGTTCTGGAGACTTCAGAGATCAGTGATCACAACAAGAAAAGCCTCCCACTCCTCTGTCCTGAGGACAGCCTCAGACACAGAGGTGAGCGAGCAGCTCCGCACCCAGGCCTTGAGTCTTGGCTATTCAGACCACTGCTGCTGGAACTCATAAAATACCAGCTACGAGTGGGGCTTTGCAGGTTAAAAAGTGCTTTCACGTGAACTATCCAGTTATTGTTGAAACAACATATTTGTATTCTGAGTTCCTTTTCAGCAATTCTGTCTCTTGCCTGAGAAAATTACATTCCTGGATGGGTCCAACCTTTCTGTCCATCTCTCAGTCAACTCCCAGCTCCTACTTCATATCTCAATGCCTTCGTTCCTGACACAATTTCTCATACAGGGAATGTTTTCCTAGACTATCTGGGAGGAATTTTAATTAGGAATTTCATTGGGACCTGACTCTTTAATAATTTAAAAGGCCTTTTCAGCAATTCTGTCTCTTGCCTGAGAAAATTACATTCCTGGATGGGTCCAACCTTTCTGTCCATCTCTCAGTCAACTCCCAGCTCCTACTTCATATCTCAATGCCTTCGTTCCTGACACAATTTCTCATACAGGGAATGTTTTCCTAGACTATCTGGGAGGAATTTTAATTAGGAATTTCATTGGGACCTGACTCTTTAATAATTTAAAAGGCCACAGTCATAAGCTGTATGTGTCATGGACACAGACTTGGAGTTAAACTTGCCTGAGGTATTTCCTTAGCTCTGCGGAGTTTTAGCTGTGTGACCTTATACACAGTACCTAACCTCATTGAGCCTCTTATATGAATATGCATAGTGACCCCCTGACAGAACTTTTGTGAGGAGTAAATTTATAAAACCAATGCTTCTTATATAGAAGTGACTAATGTGACTGTCAGTGTCCTTCATTCCTTTCACAAGAGTCCATAGCTACTATTTTAGCAATAATTTTCGATATATAAGTAACTTTTTTGTAATAGAAATGTTAGAAAATAATGACGAGCAAAAACAAAGTAAAAATAAGAGGAGAAAATAAAAACGAGATAGCTACTATTAATATTTTAAGGTTACATTAAATATTGAAATATTCACATTGTTATGCAACCATCACTATCCACGTCCAGAACTTTTCATCACCCCAAACTGAAACTCTGTACCCATTAAACAATAATCCCTCATTCTCCCTCCCTTCCTGGTATCCACTGTTCTACTTTCTGCCTCTATGGATTTGCCTACTCCAGGAATATCATATTAGTGGAATCATACAATATTTGTCCTTTTGTGTCTGTCTTATTTCACTAAACATAATGTCTTCATGTTTCATCTATGTTGTAACATGCATCAGAATTGAATTCCTTTTAAGAAATTTGTTAATATTCCATTGTATGTTAATACCACTTTGTTTATCCATCGAAGGACATTTGGGATATTTCTACCATTTGACTATTGTGAATAATGTTATAAACACTGGTGTTACTGTTAACATTTTGAAGTATTATCCCTGCAGTCATGTATTTTCACACACACACACACACACACACACACACACACACACACATTTTAAGTAGGTTCCTACAGTACATAATATTTTTAGTGTGATGATTTTTCATTCAACAATATATCATAGATGTTGTTAAATGTGATTATGTAACTTTCCAATACTCCTAACTGTGCATAGTTTTTTTTAAATTTGTATTTAAACTAAAACTGATGATTGGACATTTAGGTGGTTTCTAGTTTTTTACTACTATATGTAAAATAGCAGTGAACATTGTAGTTAAGTTTAAACATTTTTCTCTATGCTTTCTGCCTTCAATTCCTCCTTTTCTCAGGTAAATACTAACTCATATTTTTTTCTAGTATTTTGTTTCCTCTTTTATATTTAAATATATATAAATATTTACATTTATACATAAATATATGTATAACCTATCTGACACTTATTTTGGAATGTGGTATGAAATAGAGATCTTTTATTTCCCAGCAGAAACCAGTTACCTCAATATCATTTATTCAATATTCCATGGTTTTCCTGCTGATATTCTGAGTGTCTGTCTCTAGTCTGCTTCTCCCTACTATATAAGTACAGGATGGTTCTGGTTATTCCATCGGGGCAAGTTTCTCATTTCTCAGTAACATTTCAGAGCATTTTTATATTATTTTTGTGTGTTTATGTTACACATAATATATTACACAGAAACATTCTTTTCTTGGGGTTTTCTCATTCAAAATTATATTATGAGCTATCAGAAAGTATTTGGAAATGTCATTTAAAAAAACATTTCTTAGACTTTTATTTTTGAAAACAGAAAAGCAAAGAGAAGAAAATTTAAATGGCTCATAGCATGTTACATAAGTAATTTCTATTAACATTTCAAAAAGTAGAAATCAACTGTATGTCTAAAAAATTTCAAATAATAGAGAAAAATAGAATTAAAAAATCCTCTCTCCCCAAACTCTTCCTAAACCATAGTTCTTTTCACCAAAGGAAACTAGCATCAAGTTTCCTATGTATTTTTCCGCAGATAAATTTATGTGTGTGTGTGGCTGACTACGTGTGCACGTGATGATGATGTCTGTGTTTTTGTATGTACATGTACATCTGTGCTTAAGTGTTTGTGTGTGTATTAATTTTTTATGTACACTAAGGAACACATACTACAAACACTGCTTTGCATCTTGCTTGCATCTTCTTCACTTCATAATGAATCTTGGAGAACTTTCATAATCAGCACAGAGTTTCTTTTTTCTGGATAATGGCTGCCTGATATTCCACTGAATACTGTGCCATAATTTGTTTGACTACTTTCCTATTAATGGATCTTTAGATAGTCTCAAGTTTCTTGTTTCTTTGTCTTTTACCATTACAAAGAGAATATCTTTGTAAATGTATTTTGGTGGTGTTTTTCCATGTATAGTCATGGAATAAATTCCTAACAGTGGAATTATTGAGTCAGAGAATATATGCATTTTGAATTTTTGATGGATATTGGAAAATTAGAAATTATTCTCCCAAACGGATAAGTTGATTAACACATTCATTAATAATATATGACAGTTTCTGTTTGCCTATTTCCTTGACTATACTTTATATTCAGTTATTTAAAAATTTATCTAATTTTTAATTTATCTATTTTATATTTGTCAAGTTTTATATTTTTGACATCAGTAAAATAAAACAATATCTCATTGTTTTGGTTTGCACCTCTTCCATTATGAATGAAGTTAAGCACCTTTTAGCCTTTTGTATCTCTATTTCTGTGAAACAGAAATCTATATTGTCCATTTTTCTTCTAGCTGATATGGTAGGCATAAGCATTATTGGTAAGGATAAGCATTTTGGAAATTTGAAAATTATCCGTCTGTCTGTCATATGTTTGCAGATATTTTCCCCAGTAATCTGTTTATGGTGTAGCTATTTTTATATTAATTGCTACATAGCTATTTAAAACATTTTTTCTGGCCAAATTTATTTATCTTTTCTTTTATAGCTTTCAAGTGTCTTGCTTAGAAAGGTCATTCCCACTCTAAGCTTATACATACATTCACCTATGTGTTCTATCTTTTATAATTTTTTTTATATGATATAATAATTTTTAGTAAATGTTTTATTGAAATATACACATAGAAGAGTGAACAAATCATAAATTCGTTCAATGTAACGAATTTTCACAAAATAAACATTCCCATGTAGCAAACATCCAGATCAAGAAACAAAACATGTGGCGCAGTGGTTGAGAGTCCGCCTGCCGATGCAGGGGACACGGGTTCGTGCCCCGGTCCGGGAGGATCCCACATGCCACGAGCGGCTGGGCCCGTGAGCCATGGCCGCTGAGCCTGCGCGTCCGGAGCCTGTGCTCCGCAACGGGAGGGGCCACAGCAGAGAGGCCCGCACACCGCAAAAAAAAAAGAAACAAAACATTACCAGCACCCTGAGGCACCTTTTACATCCCCTTCCAGTCATTACTGGGCTCCAAAGGTAGTCCCTTCATTATCTTAACTTCTAATATTAGTTTTTCCTGTTTGGGGAATTTTAGTAATGGAATCATGCAGTATGTACCCTTTCGGTTTATTTAGCTCATCCTGATGTCTGTGAGAGTCATCTGTGTTGTGTGTAATTGTACTTTGCATATTCTCATTGCTGTGTAGTATTCCATCATACCAATAATAATAATTTATTAATTCATTCCACTGTTGATACTTGAGTTGTTTCCATTTGGGGGCCAAGATAAATAGTGCATGTCTTTGGATGGATAGGTGCACATTTTTTTTTTCTTGGGCTTATCCATAGGAGTGCAATCACTGAGCTTTACTAGCTATTTCCAAGCAGTTTGCCACAATGATTGTACTAATTTACACTTTCATCAGCAGTATAGGTTTCACTTCTTCACCAACTTCATATAGTCTTTCTTTTTTAATTTTAAGCATTCTGAATGCAGTGAACCGGTTTCACTGTAGTTTTAGTTCTGATTGCTAATGAAGTTCAGCAGCTTTTCATGTGTTAATTGGCCATTTAGATATGCTCTTTTGTGAAGTGCTTATTCAAGCCTTCTGCCCATTTTTCTACCAGATTGTTTGACCTTTTTCTTATGAACTTATAGAAATTCTTTATATATTCTGGATAAGAGTCCTATATGCCCAAGTATCTTCCCCTACTTTATAGCTTGTCTTTTCATTCTCAATGCTATCTATTGATTTAAAAAAGTCTTAATTTTAATATCACCTAATTTACCAATTTTTTCTTTTATGGTTAGTGTTTTTTGTGTCCTGATGAAACATCAATATTTGTTATTTCTTGAAAATTTTTTAAACAGATATAATTAAATGCAGTTGCCATATAATAAATTGCACATATCTAAAGTATATGATTTGTTCAACTTTTGGGAGTGATGGATAATGGATTTTATCTTGACTGTGATGATAGTTTCATGGTTGAATACGTAGGTCAGAACATTAATTTTAATAGTTCAATAATAATTCATCTTATGAAAGTATTCTAATTCGTTTTCCATTTCTCTAATATTGGGCAGTACAATTGTTTTCCTTTTATTCCCAATTATAAAAAAATAGTGCTGTTAAATGTCATAGGGATGAAACAGCATGGATGAACAGAAAATAATGGGTATGGTTTGTGGAAGACAAGATATGCTAGGTTGCTTGGCAATGCCATCATGTGAGGAAAGAAGAGCAGAAGTGTTACATGCGCTGATGAGGAACCCTCAAGCTGTGCTGTGCTTCAGTAATGAGCTGTCATGTGTTGTGATGTACAGTTCTTAAGTGATAAAGTATGCAAGCAGCATAGCAAGAAGTGCTGGACTAGGGTGGTGACAGCTGCCTACTTTGAGAGAAACTGACTGAGCAGGAGAGAAACAACCTTTCTTCTTCGAAGTGGTTTTTAATTACAAGAGCATCTGCCCATTAAAAAAAAAATCAGAAAATATTTGTGCATAAAGTGAAAAATAATTCCCTCATCCCAGTCTCACTCCTCATAGGTTACCCTTGGAAATATTTTGGTATGTAACCTTTTAGACATTTTCTCGGCATGGTTTTATATACATATTAACTAGATAGATAGATAGGCAGATAGATATTGTGTTTGGTTTTTAAAAACAGGGCTGCATTAAAACAATGCTTGGCAACTTGCTCTCTTTACTTGCTATCTTGTGTCTTGTGGCTCCCTTTCCATACCAGTGTGCTACAGGGCTGCCTGCTCCCCTCTTTCTCCAAACGCAGCTCAGGGTGCAGCTGATATAACCTAGTCTCCGTCCCAACACCTGTCATCACCAAAATAGCTCTGGCGGAGACCACAAGGCAGAGTGGTCAGCAGGATGTTAGTTTGCTGGGGTGAACGGGTGGCTGGGCAGTGACAAGATCCTCCTCTACAGCAGGCTTTGTCCTTGTTCCCACACAACTGCACTTCCAGGCTAAGGGATGGCTCAGCCCCCTCAGGCACCTTCCCACTCCCTGTCCCATGGCCTCTCCTCCAGGCCATGAGTAGCGAGTAGCAAACTTCTGGGCCTCCAGAAGCCCAGCAAGTCAAGTAAATGAGTGGAGCAGGCTGGAAAGAGGAGTATTGTAACTGTACTTACAGCACTACTCACACACATCCTCTTGGGAGGGAATACTGCCAGATGTCTCAGTTTTACTTGAGTAAGCCACAAGAAGCCAAAAAAAAGCCTCAAGAACCTGAAAAATCCAAATTTTTATGAAAAATCCTTTGATTTTCAAATGTCAGCACTTTAGTATTTTTGTTATTGGAATATAGTTGATATTTATTTTCCAATGTTGTGTTAGTTTCAGGTGTACAGCAAAGTGAATCAGTTATACATGTATATATATCCACTTTTTTTTTAAGATTCTTTTCCCATATAGGCCATTACAGAGTATTGAGTAGAGTTCCCTGTGCTATACAGGGGATCCTTATTAGTTATCTATTTTTTGTATAGTAGTGTATATATGTCAATCCCAATCTCCCAATTTATCCCCCTTTGCCCCCCGGGAACCATAAGTTTATTTCTACATCTTTGACTCTATTTCTGTTTTGTAAATAAGTTCATTTGCGGTACGCGGGCCTCTCACTGTTGTGGCCTCTCCCGTTGCGGAGCACAGGCTCCAGACGCACAGGCTCAGCTGCCATGGCTCACGGGCCTAGCCGCTCCGCGGCATGTGGGATCTTCCCGGACTGGGACACGAACCCGTGTCCCCTGCATTGGCAGGCGGACTCTCAACCACTGCGCCACCAGGGAAGCCCACATGTATCTTTTTGAAATATGTTTTTTTCCAGATATATGGCCAGGAGAAGGATTGCTGGATCACATGGTAATTCTATATTTAGTTTTATAAAGAACCTCCATACTGTTCTCCGTAATGGCTGTACGAATTTACATTCCCACTAGCATCGTGAGAGGGTTCCCTTTTCTCCATGCCCTCTCCAGCATTTATTGTTTGTAGATTTTTTGATGATAGACATTCTGACCAGTGTGAGGTCATACCTCGTTGTAGTTTTGTTGCATTTCTCTAATAATGAGTGATGTTGAGCATCTTTTCGTAGTATTTTAGTATTTTTGAATGTATCTAGGTCTACCATTTATTTTTAAAATAAACTTTACTTTTTAATTTTTTTAAATAAACTTTATTTTTTAGAACAGTTTTACATTTACAGAAAAATGGCAACGATAGCACAGAGTTCCATAAATCCCGCACCCAGTTTTCCTTCAATTAACATTTTACATTAATATGGTATATTTGTCACAGTTAATGAGCCAATATTGATACATTATTATTAATAGTTTATTCAGATTTCCTTAGTTTTTATCCAATGTCCTTTTTCTGTTCCAGAATCCCATCCAGGATACCTCATTACATTTACTTGTCGTGTGTCCTTGGGCTCCTCCTGGCTGTGACCATTTCTCAGACTTTCCTTGTTTGTGATGACCTTGACAGTTTTAAGGATTACTGGTTAGGTATTTTGTAGAATGTCCTTCAGTTGTGTTTTTCTGATATCCTTCTCATGATTAGACAGAAGTTATGGGTTTTTAAGAGAAGACCACAGAGGTGAAGTTACCATTCTCATCACATCTTATCCAGGGTACATACTATCAACATGACTTATCACTGTTGATGTTGACCTTGATCACCTGGACAAGATCACCCATGTCTGTTAGGTCTCTCTGCTGTAAAGTTACTCCTTTTACCTCTTTCCATATGGAACTCTATGAAAGGAAGTCACTATGCATAGCCTACGCTTAAGAGTGGGGACAGCCATAAAAAGAAACGAAATTGAGCTATTTGTAATGAGGTGGATAGACCTAGAGTCTGTCATACAGAGTGAAATAAGTCAGAAAGAGAGAGACAAATAGCATATGCTAACACATATATATATAGAATTTAAGGGAAAAAAATGTCATGAAGAACCTAGGGGTAAGACAGGAATAAAGACACAGACCTACTAGAGAATGGACTTGAGGATATGGGGAGGGGGAAGGGTAAGCTGTGACAAAGCGAGAGAGAGGCATGGACATATATACACTACCAAATGTAAGGTAGATAGCTAGTGGGAAGCAGCCGCATAGCACAGGGAGATCAGCTCGGTGCTTTGTGATTGCCTGGAGGGGTAGGATAGGGAGGGTGGGAGGGAGGGAGACGCAAGAGGGAAGAGATATGGGAACATATGTATATATATAACTGATTCATTTTGTTGTAAAGCAGAAACTAACACACCGTTGTAAAGCAATTATACTCCAATAAAGATGTTAAAAAAAAAAAGAGTGGGGAGTTATGCTCCACCTCCTTGAGGACAGTGTCTCTCCATAAATTATTGAGAATTCTTCTCAGCACAATTTCCATAACCAACTCCTACTTCCCTTTTTGGCTTCATCCATCCCTCTCTCCCCCACTCCAGGCTCATCACATTGCAGATCAGTACATTCAGGTTCTGGATGGTACCATTCCTTCTCTCATCTCTGTTCTCACTATTGCTGGACATCCCTTGTCTCTCTCCCTTACATGTTCAATTCCCCTTTAACCTTCAGAACTGCTTACTCAAGTACCCTGGCCCCTAGGAAGTCTTACCAGAACCCAGTCTGCATTAGGGGACTTTTCTCCCAGTCCCAAAATACCCTGTGCACATCCCCATCCTGGCATTCATTCTTCTTTATTGTTCATTCTTAACACTCTCCCCTGTTAGACCGAGAGTTCAAGAGCAGGGGCTGTCTTTTTACTTGCCTTCCTATCCCCTGTACCTGTACAGTGCATACATCAGACACACAGTCAGTGTTTTTTTTAATGAATGAATGAATGAACTATAAAACTTTCAGAATCCCAGATATGAGATTTCTCCTTTGAATTTCCAGTCCTTTTGTCTTATCAACAATCACTGTATTCTGCCTTGAATTACGGTTACTTGGGTACTTATCTTATTCATTTAAATAGCTCCAGTGGTCTTCAAGGGCTGGGATCGTGTTTTGTTTCTCATGTAGTTTCGTGATATTTTTCACTGGCTTTGTCTCTCCTGTTGTTTCTAGGACAGTGTCTTGCACAAAATGGGTGTTTAATAAATATTTGTTGAATGAGTGAATGAGTTAATGAACAAATACATGAAGTTGCCTGCAAATGTAATTCACAAGAATTAATTACACAAGGAAAGGAAGGATAATGGACTGGAAAAATAAATGGTCGGATTTTCAACTAAATGAAGTTAACTCGCAACACCTCCTAGCATATTATTTCCAACATTTTATCATGTGCAAATATTGTTGCATTTCTATTTGAGCAGAGAAATGTTAAAACATGACTTTTTTCTGAATGAAAAAGCCTCTTTGCTCTTTAACAATAGAAGGGAGAGTCCAGCCTGATTCAACTCTTAGATGGACCTTCCCCCCAAAGAGACACCATATTACTCTTGAAAATAGCTGACTGGTTCCTTCCTTCCCTTTAAAACCCAAAAGAGCCCAAATCCAATATTTTTAAATGACACTTTTCTCTATCATAAAATGTAATTTTTGTAAGTGTCCACTGCTGGGGAGAAGCGAACAGAGACCCGTTGTTCTGGAAAAAAAAATTCCTTACAGCACGATATACTACCAGTATCACCAACACCAAATTCAACTGTTGCAGAAAGACCTCACTCAGGGGAAGGTGAATTAGGGAGAATTTAGTCCCTCTTTTTCTCTACATAAAAAGTAAATTTTATGAAGGCTATTTCTCAGTTAGTATTTGATTAGAACAACCTGTAGAGGGCGTCCTTGCATCAAGAGCCGTAGGGGTTTGAACACTACTGAGGGAAAAATATATTTTCAATTAAAACGACAACTTTCTGGAGTAAAGGAAAATGTCCATTGTGTTGCAAAAGTATTATCTTTAACTGGGGGACAACTGGCATTACAATGCTAAAGTGCTTTAAAGGTTTCGGAATGTATATGAATACATTACATAAATGAATATTCACTGAAATAAAAACTCATGAAATCTTTGAAAAGAGGTAAATGTTATTGTAAAGAAGAATGGCTGTGAAGCTTTGGATGCAAGCAGACTTAATTATGATTTACTTATCAGTGGAGGTACAGTGGTTAAGAGAATAGGCTTTGAAACCAGAGTGCCTGGAAATTTGAACCCTGACTCTGCCTCTGACCCGGTAAATAACCATAGTTACCACTGGGTAACCACAGTCAACTAACTTACTGGATCTTTTTGAGCCTTGTTTCCCCGTCAATAAAATGGGAATAATAATAGTACCTATTTAAAAGACTTGTGAGGTTTAAGTAAGCACTTTAAAGTACTTTTACAATTAAAACACAAAGTTCAAATCCATTGTAGATTTCGTCTAGTTCTTTTCAAAGATCAACAGTTGCACGGTTGAAAATATTTCATAATTGGAAATACACATATTCTGTTCTTTTTAGTAACTTCTCATGACCCAACGCTTAGCTGAATTCATGCACGTGTTCCGCTTCTCTTCCGTTGTTGCCGGTTTGCTCTCCCCTCTTGAGGTATCCACTTCTGCAAGGGACTGGGTGAAACAACACGCCCAGCCCCAGATGCTCAATCCTTGGGACATTTGTCCAGCATTCGGATGCCAAAAAATACAGAAGTAAACAACTCTTTTCTGAGTCTGAAATCTAAGTTAAAAAAATTTTTTTAAACCTTTGCTTCCGTTTTCATTGCTCATCCAAGGGATTAGGCAGGGGGCAAAACAAATCCTCTCTGCTGGGGTCGAGTCGGTGTGGCTGGGCTGGAGCCCACTGCCAGCCACCTACTCTTCCCACAGGCAAGGCCAGATCCTTGGTGTTGCTCTAAAGCGCCTGCGATTTCAGTACCAGCGCGGCACGCCTCCAAATTTCTTAAAATACCGGCAACTATGAAGATATTCACAACTTTTGGGAGCCCTACCCCAGCAGGTCAGGTAAGCCTGTCATCCAGAGCTCAGGGAACTCTTCCAAGTGCTTCCGGTGATCAGGGAGAAGAGCCTCCACAGCTGTTAAAAAGCATCCTCCATGGTGTCAGGCAAGTGGCAATGAAACCCCACGCCCCCGCCAACCTGAGCGCCAGCCATCAGGGAACCACTGGACGGTCGAGTCTTGGGTTTTAAATGGATGGGAATGCGCCGTGTCAGCTTAGCGCGGATGGATGAGGATAGGGTTTGCAGAGGGAAGAATGGCAGTAGCGGAAAGGGAGAAGTGGAGGAATATGCGCCTTCATTTAGCCCCGGAGTACAACTGGGAGTTATCATCATCATCACCTGCGCTCAGTTAAGCCCTGTGAAGTCAGTTCACCCCACTTCCCTCCATTCATGCCTCGTCTGGCCAGAGGCAGAAGCGAGGGACTTCCCAGAGGCGCCTTTGAGCGCCCTTCTCCGCATCTCCCTCCACCACGTGCGCCTTTCGTGCGTGCTCCCACGCGGCGCACAGCGGCGTGGACGCGGCCTCCGGGGTCCCCTGCCGCCCCACCCCCGTGCGTCTCCCCAGCGCCGCCCAGTGGCGGCCGACTGGGCCGAGTGCCTCCTCTTTCGCACCGCACTTGCGCTGGCCCTTCCCGCTCTTCCTCTCCCGCTGTATTTAACCCTCTGACTGTTGGCCTCGCTCGGCGGGCTGGCATCTCCTGCTTTGCCAGTCTTGCGTCTCTGCTCTCCCCTGTTCCTCCTGCGCCCCCGCCCCCGCCCCCGGTCTTGCCCCGCTCTCGCCGGTTCTTCCACTCCCTTCTCTTCCTCCTCGCGCTCACCCGGGCTCACTCGCATCAGAGCCGAGAGGCTACACGCCCAGCTGACTACGCGGGAACGGCTCCGGTTGAGAGACAGCTTAACGGCTGCAGGTTGGGTAGGTGCGGCAGGAGTTTCAGCTGCGAGAGCCACCAGCCAGGAGGTCCGGAGTAGTATGGCCCGGAGAGGCGCCTTCCCTGCCGCCGCGCTCCGATTCTGGAGCATCCTCCCGTGCCTGCTGGTGCTGCGGGCGGAGGTCGGGCAGCCGCCGGAGGAAAGCCTGTACCTGTGGATCGATGCTCACCAGGCGAGAGTGCTCATAGGTAAGGTTTCGCGCCTAACACGGGAGCTTCTGCTTCTTCCCCTGCCTGGGTCTTCACTCTCTGTCCAGCTTTTCCATTAAAGGAGGAGAGATGCATACATTTAGTATGTTTTCAAAGCTTAATTTCCAAGGAAGATTGGTCTCTCCCTTTTAATTAGCTATTTTCCATCTAAAAGCGTATAAACTTCTCTCTCAAGAAACCTAAGCTGATCTAGTGTTCTGATCATGCTGTTGCTAGTTTCTACAATCCTGCGTTTTTAGGTGGACCCAGCATTTGCTAGCACCAGTTAACTCCACGTCCACTCCTTTTCCCCGAAAGCATGCGTCTTTGGCATCATTCTTATCACCCACAGGAATATCAGTTGGTACGAAGGCAGGTGCCTTGTGAAAAGAAATGACCCATTACTAATTCTTTGGTGTTCTTTTTGCGTGCAAGTTCTCATTTGGATGCTTTTAAGTCCAGCTAGTTTGATAGTTTTATTTGTTTTTTTAAAACCAGGATTTGAAGAAGATATCTTGATTGTTTCAGAGGGGAAAATGGCCCCTTTTACACATGATTTCAGAAGAGCACAACAGAGAATGCCAGCCATTCCTGTCAATATCCATTCCATGAATTTCACCTGGCAAGCTGAAGGGCAGGTGAGTTATGTTAACCAGAAAGGTTGAAGAAAATTACCCTTTAATATTTACAGCACCTGATGGCAGGTAGAAATAATACTATATAGTGTGTAGTCGGCTACATTTTTTACCATTTTAAGAGTGATTTTTATGTAATTTCCCAAAGCATATGAAGAGTTAACTCCCATTTATTTAAACATGTCACATAAATTAAAGATTCCCAAAAGAAAGGGGTAGGCAAAGTGCCTAAGATCACTATTTTGATAAGTCTCAATGTCTTCAGGCTGCTGGAAATATGACCTCAAATACCAACATTACTTTTTTTTCTGTGTTCACTGACATTGAAATTTAGCATAATATTTAAGAGTTTTTTCTGTAGTATATACCAACCACCTGTGACATTGTTTACAACAATGTCATTGTTTAGAACAATGTCACAGGTGGTTGGTATATACTACAGAAAAAACAAATTTTAAAGTCGATAAGTATTTTTGACATTGTGCCTTTGAAAAAAATTGGTATGTTGAGTGTTATTCACTGGAATGATGTGAACACTATATATTTCTGGCAAGAATTCACAGACTCAGAAAGTATCATATAAGAATGTTTGTAACATATTGCAAGCTACTGTTTTTTAAATACTTTCATATGGAAAAAGAAAACCACTATATTTTTATGAAGTGTTCCTTTTATTTCTTAGCACATTAGCATCTTTTGTATGTTACCTTTTGTAGAGGTTCAGTATTACATAAATGACCTAATTTGGGAAGGAAAGGGAGAATAAACATTATGTGAGTTTAGTTTCTTTTGTGCAGTTGGAGAATTTACTCTAGAGGACAAATGGTAAGTAAATTCTTTTGCTCGTTAGTTGGTAAAGTGTATCTACTTAGGAAAATCATTGTAGTTATAATTAAAGTCACATTTTCAGGTCTTTTTATTCTAAAACTGTTTAAATGGATATCTTCATAAAGAATGTGATCCAGAAAACACTTTATAAAAAGTAGCTATTTTGAATTGAGACACCACTAGTGTTCCCTCTAATTACCTGTTGTAGTATGGGCGTGACCATTTTAGCTGCCTTTTTTCCTTCACGTCTGTTCTCTCATTTTTCCTTTCTAAAACAGATCAAATCTAGACCCTTCAACACTTCCATTGTCATAAAGGAATAGATGTTCTGGATCCACCAAAGTTCCTAACAGGAAGGTCATCTATTCTAATACCCCCATTCTGCAGATAAGTTCACTGAGGCTCCTGTTGCTCTATAGGGAGAGTATTCCTCTTTTTTTTTTTTTTTCTACAGTTTCCTCTTCATAGATACTTTATGGACAACTAATTTTGAAATATTATGAAATCAGTAATAAATCAGTGAATGACCTTTTATTATCGCCTTTTCTTTTTCACCTGAATCTATTGTGTTTGACCACTTGTCAGCTGGGATCAATATTTTTAAAGAGAACATTTTCTTTACTTCTAAAGAAAATGGATTTGTAAGAACCATTAGAAGGTAGTTTGACTTGCACCCCTCCTTAGCTTAAAGGGTTCAGTAACTGCACTTGAAGTAGAAAATGTCAGTAGCTCCAATAAATTGATCAATTTATTTATTTTTCCTCTGAGTTTGTCTTCTGAAGAATGAAATTTGAAGCAAAGACTTAAGTTCCATGCTCTCTCCCCTTTGCAAACGTTGGCATATTGTTGAGTACAAAATGGATTGCATATCAAACAATCTCAGGACTATTTCTTGTAGGGGATTAGAGAAGATGGTAGAACTGGCATGGAGATGAAGCTTCTAGAATCTTTCCCTCTCTTGTTTAGGTGTTGATTACCCATGTGGATTATGCAGGCCAATATTAGCACCTCAGTTATCTTACTCTCTATGTCCAGTCTGCTCCAGATAGGTTACCACAGGTAACTGTGTGAAATCTGGTATGTTTTTTTTGGAGCAGTGTGGCGTACTGGGAAGGGGGAAAGGATCTACACAATGCCAAACAGCAAGATGTTTTAAAATATTATTTAAATTTGACTAATGCCAATAAAGTTCTGTGATTCCAGCACCATAATTTTTGAAATGCATGGAAATTTTGAATATGGGAAAAATGACTTCAATGTCAATTAGGTATTTTGAAAGGCATCTTTGGCTAAAGCCAAACCACGTCAAAATATCTACATGGAAAATGAAAAGTTCATTCCATTATCTAGTTATTTCATTCAAAAGAATATCAAACATTTAGGGATTTCAACACAAGCAAAATACATAGCTGATTAATGAAATTTTAAACTTAATATTTAAGTGTTTTGGAAACATGTGGGAAAAGTTAAAATAACTTTAGGATTAAGATCTAGCAGAGGCAGTAGGTGTTATCTACTTCCAATAAAGTATTGTCCAGTAACCCAAGGGGTTCTTGGAGCCATTTAAAATAACTTTCATGTTCTACTTCAAACAAATGCAAATAAAAAGTACAGTGAGAATTATTTCCTCACATCACATTGGTCAAGTTTTTTAAAAGTGTTTTTAGTATGTGGAGAATTATGCATACTTATTTGTAGCTGATGCGTATGTTAGCCTTTCTGCAGGGCAATTTGACTTTGATGGCAAAAGGCTTGACATAGATCCCTTGACTAGGAAATTTTACTTCCAGAGATTCCTCCTAAGGAAATAATCATGGATATGAATAAAGTTTTTGGTGCAAGCCTGTTCCTGGTCATGCTATTTATAAAAGTGAAAAACGGCAGAACCTAGAGGTCTGTGATAGTGGCAAGAAGCATTAATAAGAATATTCTAGACATCCACTCAATGCTAAGGAAGGATGTTCATGACAAATTAAGTCAGTCGTCTATAACAGTATATTCTGTTTGGTTCCATTACAAAATATGTGGGGAGACATAGGAAAACATGTCTGATAAAAGTCTAATCCTCCAAGGTGTTCACATTAGTTATATCTACATGTATTATGTTTTGGTTTTTTCCACAGTGAATGTGTATTGGTTTGTAATTTTAAAAATTATTTTACATTAAACACATGTAAAAAGTTGTACTTTAGAGTTTAAAATTGTACGATGTTCTGTATTGTAAATAGTTTATTTCATTTATTATCCAGTATCATTTATCCACTACATATCACTCACAAAATGGTAAAAGAATTTGATTTCATGGCTGATTGTAACCTATGTAGCCCAAATTTGCTAATGTTTACCTTATTCTTACCTACCAGTTTCTTATGAAATCTTCAAAAATCTGCTTTGCAAAGCTTTCCTGCCTGAAATCCAATTCCCTGGCCTCTTCCTCTTGCTGTAATCCTCATTTTCCATGGACAACCCCGTCTCCTCTTTATCTCCCAAAATCTGCTTTGCAAAGCTTTCCTGCCTGAAATCCGATTCCTTGGCCTCTTCCTCTCCCTGTAATCCTCATTTTCCATGGAAAACCCTGTCTCTACTTTATCTGCAATTTAAAATATTCATTTTCTGACATGCTCCTTCTCAAGGCTTTTTTTTTGGCTGCACTGGGTCTTCGATGTGGCGTGTGGATTCTTCTTTGTTGTGGCGTGCGGGCTTCTCTAGGTGTGGCACATCTCAAGCCCTTTAGATTAGAGAAGAATTTCTACTACAGAGGCTGAGGCTTAAAGGATTTTTGGTAATTAAAGTGAAAATACTCTTTATTACTGTACATAACTTAACAATAGTTGATATTTTTCAATGAGGCATTCCTTATTCTAATTTTCCCCTAAATTTGAGACAAACAACAAGGACCTACTGTATAGCACAGGGAACTATATTCAATATCTTGTAGTAACCTATAATGGAAAAGAATCTGAAAAAGAATCTATATATCTGAACCACTTTGCTGTACACCTAAAACTAACACTATATTGTTTTTTTTAAGTGTGCACTACAGTATTTTATTTTTTTAAACAGCTTTATTGGAGTATAATTGCTTTACAATGGTGTGTTAGTTTCTGCTTTATAACAAAGTGAATCAGCTATACATATACATACCTCCCCATATCTCCTCTCTTGCATCCTCCCACCCTCCGTATCCCACCCCTCTAGGTGGTCACAAAGCACTGAGCTGATCTCCCTGTGCTTGTGGCTGCTTCCCACTAGCTATCTACTTTACATTTGGTAGTGTATATATGTCCATGCGACTCTCACTTCATCCCAGCTTTCCCTTCCCCCTCCCCATGTCCTCAAGTCCGTTCTCTATGTCTGCGTCTTTATTCCTGTCCTGCTCCAGTTTCCTCAGAACCATTTTCTTTTTAAGATTCCATATATATGTGTTAGCATATGACATTTGTTTTTCTCTTTCAGACTTACTTCACTATGTATGACAGACCTTAGGTCCATCCACCTCACCTCATTACAAATAACTCAGTTTCGTTTCTTTTTATAGCTGAGTAATATTCATTGTATATATGTGCCACATCTTCTTTATCCATTCGTCTGTCGATGGACAGTTAGGTTGTTTTTATGTCCTGGCTATTGTAAACAGAGCTGCAATGAACATTGTGGTACATGACTCTTTTTGAATTATGGTTTTCTCAGGGTAAAGGCCCAGTAGTGGGATTGCTGGGTCATATGGTAGTTCTATTTTTAGTTTTTAAGGAATCTCCATACTGTTCTCCATAGTGGCTGTATCAATTGACATTCCCACCAACAGTGCAAGAGGGTTCCCTGTTCTCCACACCCAATCCAGCATTTATTGTTTGTAGATTTTTTGATGATGGCCATTCTGACCGGTGTGAGGTGATCCCTCATTGTAGTTTTGATTTGCATTTCTCTAATGATTAGTGATGTTGAGCGTCCTTTCATGTGTTTGTTGGCAATCTGTATATCTTCTTTGCAGAAATGTCTATTTAGGTCTTCAGCACATTTTTTGATTGGGTTGTTGGTTTTTTTGATATTGAGCTGCATGAGCTGCTTATAAATTTTGGAGATTAATCCTTTGTCAGTTGCTTCATTTGCAAATATTTTCTCCCATTCTGAAGGTTGTTTTTTCGTCTCATTTATGGTTTCGTTTGCTGTGCAAAAGCTTTTAAGTTACATTAGGTCCCATTTGTTTATTTTTGTTTTTATTTCCATTTCTCTAGAAGGTGGGTCAAAAAGGATCTTGCTGTGGTTTATGTCAGAATGTTCTGCCTATGTTTTCCTCTAAGAGTTTTAAAGTGTCTGGCCTTATATTTAGGTCTTTAATGCATTTTGAGTTTATTTTTGTGTATGGTGTTAGGGAGTGTTCTAATTTCATTCTTTTACAGGTAGCTGTCCAGTTTTCCCAGCACCACTTATTGAAGAGGCTCTCTTTTCTCCATTGTATATTCTTGCCTCCTTTATCAAAGATAAGGTGATCATATGTGCATGGGTTTATCTCTGGCCTTTCTATCCTGTTCCATTGACCTATATTTCTGTTTCTGTGCCTGTACCATACTGTCTTGATTACTGTAGCTTTGTGGTATACTGTGAAGTCTGGGAGCCTGATTCCTCCAGCTCTGTTTTTCTTGTCAAGTTTGCTTTGGCTATTCAGGATCTTTTGTGTTTGCATACAAATTGTGCAATTTTTTGTTCTAGTTCTGTGAAATATGCCAGTGGTAGTTTGATAGGGATTGCATTGAATTTGTAGATTGCTTTGGGTAGTAGAGTCATTTTCACAATGTTGATTCTTCCAATGCAAGAACATGGTACATCTCTCCATCTGTTTGTATCATCTTTAATTTCTTTCATCAGTGTCTTACAGTCTTCTGCACGCAGGTCTTTTGTCTCCCTAGGTAGGTTTATTCCTAGATATTTTATTCTTTTTGTTGCAGTGGTAAATGGGAATGTTTCCTTAATTTCTCTTTCAGATTTTTCATCATCAGTGTATAGGAATGCCAGAGATTTCTGTGCATTAATTTAGTATCCTGCTACTTTACCAAATTCATTGATTAGATCTAGTAGTTTTCCGGTAGAATCTTTAGGATTCTCTATGTATAGTACCTGTCATCTGCAAACAGTGACAGCTTTGCTTCTTCTTTTCTGATTTGGATTCCTTTTATTTCTTTTTTTCTCTGATTGCTGTGACTAAAACTTCCAAAACTTTGTTGAATAGTAGTGGTGAGAATGGGCACCTTGTCTTGTTCCTGATCTTAGTAGAAATGGTTTCATTTTTTTTCATCATTAAGAACAATGTTGGCTGTGGGATTGTCATACATGGCCTTTATTATGTTGAGGTAAGTTCCCTCTTTACCTACGTTCTGGAGGATTTTTATCATAAATGGGTATTAAATTTTGTTGAAAGCTGTTTCTGCATCTATTGAGGTGATCATATTGTTTTTATCCATGTTTGTTAATATGGTGTATCACGTTGATTGATTTGCGTATATTGAAGAATCCTTGCATTCCTGGGATAAAGCCCACTTGATCATGGTTTATGATCCTTGTAATGTGCTGTTGGATTCTGTTTGTGAGTATTTTGTTGAGGATTTTTGCATCTCTGTTCATCAGTGATATTGCCCTGTGGTGTTCTTTCTTTGTGACATCTTTGTCTGGTTTTTGTATCAGGGTGATGGTGGCCTCATAGATTGAGTTTGGGAGTGTTCCTCTCTCTGCTATATTTTGGAAGAGTTTGAGAAGGATAGGTGTTACCTCTTCTCCAAGTGTTTGATAGAATTCGCCTGTGAAGCCATCTGGTCCTGGGCTTTTGTTTGTTGGAAGATTTTTAATCACATTCTCAATTTCAGTGCTTATGATTGGTCTGTTTATATTTTCTATTTCTTCCTGGTTCAGTCTCAGAAGGTTGTGCTTTTCTAAGAATTTTTCCATTTCTTCCAGGTTGTCCATTTTATTGGCATATAGTTGCTTGTAGTAATCTCCCATGATCCTTTGTATTTCTGCAGTGTCAGTTGTTACTTCTCCTTTTTCATTTCTAATTCTATTGATTTGAGTCTTCTCCCTTTTTTTCTTGGTGAGTCTGGCTAATGGTTTATCAATTTTGTTTATCTTCTCAAAGAACCAGCTTTTAATGTTATTGATCTGTGCTATCATTTGCTTCATTTCTTTTACATTTATTTCTGATCTGATCTTTATGATTTCTTTCCTACTGCTAACTTTGGGGGTATTTTTTGTTCTTCTTTCTCTGATTGCTTTAGGTGTAACGTTAGGTTGTTTATTTGAGATGTTTCTTGTTTCTTGAGGTAGGATTGTATTGCTATAAACGTCCCTCTTACAACTGCTTTTGCTGCTTCCCATAGGTTTGGGGTCATCGTGTTTTCATTGTCATTTGTTTGTAGGTATTTTTTGATTTCCTCAGTGATCTCTTGGTTATTTAGTAGTGTATTGTTTAGCCTCCATGTGTTTGAATTTTTGACAGATTTTTTCCAGGAATTGATGTCTAGTCTCAGGGCGTTGTGGTAGGAAAAGATACTTGATACGATTTCAATTTTCTTAAATATACCAAGGCTTGATTTGTGACCCAAGATATGATCTATCTTGGAGAATGCTGCATGAGTGCTTGAGAAGAAAGTGTATTATATTGTTTTTGGATGGAATGTCCTATAAATATCAATTAAGTCCATCTTGTTTAATGTATCATTTAAAGCTTGTGTTTCCTTATTTATTTTCATTTTGGATGATCTGTCCATTGGTGAAAGTGGGGTGTTAAAATCCCCTACTATGATTGTGTTACTGTCAATTACCCATTTTATGGCTGTTAGCATTTGCCTTATGTATTGAGGTGCTCCTATGTTGGGTCGTAAATATTTACAGTTGTTATATCTTCTTGGATTGATCCCTTGATCATTATGTAGTGTCCTTCTTTGTCTCTTGTAATAGTCTTTATTTTAAAGTCTATTTTGTCTGATATGAGAATTGCTATTCCAGCTTTCTTTTGATTTCCATTTGCATGGAGTATCTTTTTCCATCCCCTCACTTTCAGCCTGTATGTGTCCCTAGGTCTGACGTGGGTCTCTTGCGGACATGATGTATACAGGCCTTGTTTTTGTATCCATTCAGCCAGTCTGTGTCTTTTGGTTGGAGCATTTAATCCATTTACATTTAAGGTAATTATCGATATATACATTCCTATTACCATTTTCTTAATTGTTTTGGGTTTGTTATTGTAGGTCTTTTCCTTCTTTTGTGTTTCCTGCCTCGAGAAGTTCCTTTAGCATTTTTGTAAAGCTGGTTTGGTAGTGCTGAATTCTCTTAGCTTTTGCTTGTCTGTAAAGGTTTTAATTTCTCCGTCAAATCTGAATGAGACTCTTGCTGGGTAGAGTAATCTTGGTTGTAGGTTTTTCCCTGTCATCACTTTAAATATGTTCTGCCACTCCCTTCTGGCTTGCAGAGTTTCTGCCGAAAGATCAGCTGGTAACCTTATGGGGGATTCCCTTGTATGTTATTTGTTGTTTATCCCTTGCTGCTTTATTTTTTCTTTGTGTTTAATTTTTGATAGTTTGATTAATATGTGTCTTGGCCAGGTTCTCCTTGGATTTATCCTGTATGGGACTCTCTGTGCTTCCTGGACTTGATTAACTATTTCCTTTCCCATATTAGGAAAGATTTCAACTATAAGCTCTTCAAATATTTCCTCAGTCCCTTTCTTTTTCTCTTCTTCTGGGACCCCTATAATTTGAATGTTGGTGCATTTAATGTTGTCCCAGAAGTCTCTGAGACTGTCCTCAATTCTCTTCATTCTTTTTTCTTTATTCTGCTCTGCAGTAGTTATTTCCACTATTTTATCTTCCAGGTCACTTATCCGTTCTTCTGCCTTAGTTATTCTGCTATTGATTCCTTCTAGAGAATTTTAAATTTCATTTATTGTGTTGTTCATCATTGTTTGATCTTTAGTTCTTCTAGGTCCTTGTTACATGTTTCTTGTATTTTCTCCATTCTATTTCCAAGATTTTGGATCATCTATCATTACTCTGAATTCTTTTTCAGGTAGACTGCCTATTTCCTCTTCATTTGTTAGGTGTGGTGGGTTTTCGCCTTGCTCCTTCATCTGCTTTGTGTTTCTCTGTCTTCTCATTTTGCTTACCGTACTGTGTTTGGGGTCTCCTTTTTGCCGGCTGCAGGTTCATAGTTTCCGTTTTATTTGGTGTCTTCCCCCAGTGGCTTACGTTGGTTCAGTGGGTTGTGTAGGCTTCCTGGTGGAGGGGACTGGTGCCTGTGTTCTGGTGGATGGGGCTGGATCTTGTCATTCTGGTGGGCAGGACCACATCTGGTGGTGTGTTTTGGGGTGTCTGTGACCTTATTATGATTTTAGGCAGCCTCTCTGCTAATGGGTGGGGTTGTGTTCCTGTCTTGCTAATTGCTTGGCATAGATTGTCCAGCACTTTAGCTTGCTGGTTGTTGAGTGGAGCTGGGTCTTGGTGTTGAGATGGAGATCTCTGGGAGATTTTCGCCGTTTGATATTACGTGGAGCTGGGAGGTCTCTTGTGGACCAGTGTCCTGAACTCGGCTCTCCCACCTCAGAGGCACAGGCCTGACACCCGGCCAGAGCACCAAGACCCAGTCAGCCACACAGCTCAGAAGAAAAGGGAGAAAAAAAGAAAATAAATAAAGTTATTAAAATTAAAAAAAATTAAAAAGTAATAAAAAAAGAAAGAAGAGAGCAGTCAAACCAACAAAAAATCCACCAATGATAACAAGTGCTAAAAATTATACTAAAAGAAAAAAAAAAAAAAACGACAGAACCCTAGGCCAAATGGTAAAATCAAAGCCTATACAGACACAATCACACAAAGAAACATACACATAGACACTCACAAAAAGAGAAAAGGAAAATAATAATATATATATCTATATTAAAAAAAAAAAGGAGAGCAACCAAATCAATAAACTAATCTACCAATGATAATAAAGTCTAAATACTAAACTAAGATAAACATAACACCAGAAACAAATTAGATGCAGAAAGCAAACCCCAAGGCTACTGTTGCTCCCAAAGTCTACTGCCTCAATGTTGGGCTGATTCGTTGTCTGTTCAGGTATTCCACAGATGCAGGGTACATCAAGTTGATTGTGGAGCTTTAATCCGCTGCTCCTGAGGCTGCTGGGAGAGATTTCCCTTTCTCTTCTTTGTTCGCACAGTTCCTGAGGTTCAGCTTTGGATTTGGCCCCGCCTCTGCGTGTAGGTCACCTGAGGGCGTCTGTTCTTCGCTCAGACAGGAAGGGGTTAAAGGAGCAGCTGATTCAGGGGCTCTGGCTCACTCAGGCCGGGGGGAGGGAGGGGTACGGACGCGGGGCGAGCCTGCAGCCCCAGAGGCCGGCATGACGTTGCACCAGCCTGAGGCAAGCCGTGTGTTCTCCCGGGGAAGTTGTCCCTGGATCCCGGGGCCCTGGCAGTAGCGGGCTGCACAGGCTCCCTTAGCGTCTCATGCCCGTATCTGGGGTCCGTGCTGATAGCTGCGGCTCGTGCCCGTCTCTGGAGCTCCTTTAGGTGGTGCTCTGAATCCCCTCTCCTCGCACAGTGGTCTCTGAAACAATGGTCTCTTGCCTCTTCGGCAGCTCCAGACTTTTTCCCAGACTCCCTCCCGGCTAGCCGTGGCGCACTAGCCCCTTAAGGCTGTGTGCATGCCGCCAACCCCAGTCCTCTCCCTGCGCTCCGACCAAAGCCGGAGCCTCAGCTCCCAGCCCCCGCCCATCGTGGCGGGTGAGCAGACAAGCCTCTCGGGCTGCTGAGTGCCTGTCGGCACCGATCCTCTGTGCGGGAATCTCTCCGCTTTGCCCTACGCACCCCTGTTGCTGCGCTCTCTTCCGTGACTCTGAAGCTTCCCCCCTCCACCCCGCCGCAGTCTCCACCCGAGAAGGGGCCTCCTAGTGTGTGGAAACCTTTCCTCCACGGCTCCCTCCCACTGGTGCAGGTCCCGTCCCTATTCTTTGTCTCTGTTTTTCCTTTTTTCTTTTGCCCTACCCAGGTACGTGGGGAGTTTCTTGCCTTTGGGGAAGTCTGAGGTCTTCTGCCAGCATTCAGTAGGTGTTCTGTAGGAGTTGTTCCACGTGCAGATGTATTTCTGATGTATCTGTGGGGAGGAAGGTGATCTCCACATCCTACTCCTCCACCATGTTGAAGGTCTCCCCACAATATTGTAAATACACTACACTTCACATTTTTAAAAAAGCTGAATTTGGGTGCTACTGACTGGAATCATTCACAAAGACACAACTATCCAGGCAAAGTTCTCAGGCTTTCCTTATACTTGATTTTGTATTATTATTGTTGTTATTTCTTTTTTTTTTTAACATCTGTATTGGAGTATAATTGCTTTACAATGGTTGTTCTTGTTATTTCTGGCACTTTTCAATAATTCAAGAAGTTGTCTTTAATTGATAGGTAGCTAGTAAAGTTTATGAACACATTTAAATTAACCTTACATGTTGGAAAATATTTCACTTTCTACACTGTATCTTCAGTATTTCTAATATTTTCTATTTTCAGTGATCACACATCGAACAAAGGAGCACGTTTCTGCAGTTTAACCCGATAAAGTCAATTGTCCACAGTATACATGTGTGTATCTGTATCCAAATTCAGTTTTAAAATGAGGAAAGTACCACTGGAGAAAAGAAAAGTTAGAAACAGGCCATTTTGCCGAACTCTGACTCACAGTTTTGCTAATTTTTAAAAAAAAATAGAATCACTCTACTGGCATGTACGTGTAAGATCAACTGGATAATCTAGTTTCGTCATTCAAATACCCCTAAAGCTCCAGATAGCTTGTTTTTGCAACGTTGTGTTTGATATGATGTAACACTGGCCCCCTTAAACTAGCTGCAGTTTGAGGTCTCAAATTTCCCCTTGGACTGGTTGAGTTAAGGAGACCTGTATTGAAATGGTTTTTTCCTTCCTTTCTCCCCTTGACAAAAATCAAAGAAAAACAATTGAGAGTGAATTTTCATTCAAGTACTTCCTCTCCGTCTTCAAAAGAACTGCCAAATGCCCTGAAACACCTCCTCCCAACTCTGAAGTTATGGTAACACTTATTATTATTATTTAAATCCCTTAATGTGTACTGTCCACATTTTTTCCTAATGGAGTTATGATTGTGTTGGTAGTTACAGCCGAGTAGTTGCATACCTTTGTACTCCTGGGGTTTGCCATCATACCTTTGCAGTGGTTTTATGTCATGGAATGGAGGAAATGCCTCATTTTTTGACCCCTGTTCCATGGTTTCAAAGTGGGAATGTGAATATGTTTACATACTGTGAGCATGATTTTTTTAAAAGAAGGTACTTATATCAAAAGCACAGCTTTAACAAACCTCCCTTTTTTTAAAATATATTTGATGCATTTTATTCCACTCGAATAAATCCATTTTCTACAAAAAAAAAAACCCACAGCTTTAAACCTTTAGTGTTTAGATTCTGCTATGCTGTAGTATTTTGCATTGTGGTGTTGTGGACATGCCACAAGGGAATCAAAGAGTAATTCTGCAGAGGGCCCATTTCATTTAGCAAAGCAGGCATGTGCCAGCCATCTGTCGTATCTGCTGATAGAAAACAGCAGTAAGTTTCTCAGACTTTTGCAAGGAAAAAAAAAAAAAGGCTTTATAGCTTAGAGGAGATGAGTTACAAGGTACCTTGTAAGCCACATCTGGTTCTAGAGCGATTTACATGGTATAAATGTAAACTGTGCTTTGTCTTCCTTACACAGTGGTGTAAAGGCACGTAAACAAACCATTTGCCATTATCCTCTATCTTTGTTTCTGACTTTTAAATGCTTGCACCAGTAGAAATCTTTTAAATCGTTGTGGTGAAGTGGAAAGGAATGATGTTCAATAAAGCATTTTATTTTGGATTAAACTCATTTAACTTAAATGTCCCTAATGAACAGGATGGGTGTCGTGAGGAAAAAACTTTGGGGATTGAGAGTATAGTGAAAATGCTTTTCATCCTTCAGCTGGATCTCTGGAAGAGGTATTGTCAGATCAGGGCTTCTTTTGCTGCAGTTTTTTAGCCAGCTTTCTCCATTTGCCAACCTGGGATGAACTTGGTTACATTCCCCTGAACCTTAGTGGATGGGGAGTTGTTCTCCCATGCAGGAGAACATGTTCTCTGCCTTCAGTACACAGTCAGTCAACAAACACAGACACTCAGTCAGTCACAGGAGCATACAAAGAGGAGTAAACATGCTCCCTGCCCTCAGGTAGCTTATAGTCTAGGAAACAGATATCCATCACACTCAGGCAAATGACGTTAGAAAGTCTAGGATTGGCAGAGAACACAAAGAAGGCCATACTTTTCCCTGTCTGGAGGAGGAAAGGAGCCAGGAGCTGAGCATGTGATGTCCGAATTCATTCCTGCAGAATGAGTAAGCTTTCATCAGACCAGCGAGAGAGGAAAATGCCTTCCAAGAGAAGAGCTCAGGATGTTCAAGTGCATGGAGGTCTTAAAGGGAAGGCATGTTCTAGGTGATCATGATGGACCTTGTGTCTCATCTGCGAGGTAAGGGAAATTCAGTCAAGGGGATGTCAAGGTCAAACAATGGAGAATGGGGGAGGAGAAGAAGGTAGGTTTCTGTCTTCTCTGCTGTGAAGAGAATGGACTCAACATTTTGCAGCTTTGTCCCAGGGATGTATTAAGTAAATCTTTGGTTTCTCTGTTGGGTAGACAGTGGCTTTTCTTTTCTTTTTTAAAAATTTATTCAAGTATAGTTGACTTACAATGTTGTGTTAATTTCTGCTGTACAGCAAAGTGGTTCAGTTATATATACATATATATGTATATACATTCTTTTTCATGTTCTTTTCCATTATGGTTTATCACAGGATCTTGAATGTAGTTCCCTGTGCTATACAGTAGGACCTTGTTGTTTATCCATTCTATATATAATAGTTTGCATCTGCTAATCCCAAACTCCCAAAACATCCCTCCCCCAACCCCCCTCCCCCTTGGCAACCACAAGTCTGTTCTCTATGTCTGTGAGTCTGTCTCATAGATAAGTTCATTTGTATCATAGTTTAGATTCCATGACAGTGGCTTTTCTACAACCACCATTTAGCTCTTCTTTCTTACTAAACTTTTGGAAGAGTTTGCAATGATTAGTCTCAGCTCCAGGTTACATTTTTTTATGTGATTAGGGCACAGAACTATAAAAAAATCACTTATGTGAGTGCATAGGAAAAATTTTTTCTAATGGAATCTAGAACTTTGAACTTACTGTAAAAGGATGCTTGAGTAAAGAAAGTAATGTTAATTTGAAGAAGAATCGACTTAGCATCTATTCTCAACTCCCATACTACCTTTCTGATTATCAAGAAAACTTTTCTAAGTATCAAGAAAAGTGTAATAAAGATATAGAAATTACACTTGGCAGGTGATCTTTCAGTTAAAATAATGAGAGGTCGAACACTGGAAATGGGTTAACTCAAACTAAGCCTGCTTCTTCAAGTATATGACTTTCTCTGAATACCTAATAGTTAAAACTCTAAAGTCATAGGACACATTTTCTTCTTCCCTGTTTTCCTCAGGTAGAGATACGGCTGTCTATGCCTCTGCGCTGTACATTTTGTCTTCTTTTTGGATTTTATGGATGAATCTGATTAAAGAATCTTGGAAAATATCAGGCATCTTTTGAAACCCATTCACCTGAACAGAATCTCACAGGGCAGCAGTGTGTTGTGGGCCTGGGACAACGGGACAGATTTGGGGAGTGAGTTCTTACCTGGCAGTGATGAGAGAAAGGACGTGAACCCAGTCCTTGCGTAGCTGCTCTTTGGCCAGAGCTCGGATCATGCACTGCGTGCAAAACATGATTAAGAACCAAGTCCGTGCCCTTGAGAAAATTAGAAGCTAACTGGAGAGGCAGCTATATATAAACAGATCATCTTAATAATTCCTGGTAAGTGGTATTGTAGAAGTACTGAGGCATTCCCAGGTTGGAATGAGAGTACATAGGAGAAGTAACTCCAGCACTGGGTCTGACTATAGAGTTGGACAAGCACAAACATGGAGGAGGGGATGATTTTTAGGGAAAGGAGACAACATCAGACAAGGCAGAGAGACCAGAGATATGTTATCTGGGGAACTAGTACTTTGGTGTGGCTGGAGTGTATATGCAAGGTAGGGAGTGGAGAGGAAGGCAGGGGGTAGGTCTAGACGACTTTGTCCTTCATGTTAAGGCATCTGAGACTTACTCTATAGGCCATGTTGAGTCAGTCTGTGAAAAAGTATAAAGCAGAGGACAACAGAGTCAGAGTTACAGTCTTTAGATCATCCTGTCAGCAGAATGGAGGAGAGCTTTGAGGGGGGTTGACAGCAAGGAGAGAAATCAGGGATAATGAGATACAAGATCAAGGATGAAGAGAAGGGAAAATGGATTGGGGAAACATTTAAGAGATAAAAATCTGAAAGTCTTGGTGCTAAGAATAAGGAGTGCCTCATTTCCTCCACTTTCTGCTTCACTAACTTGGCAGTAGCCCTGTTAGCCTTTCTGTCCCCTACCCCCAAGCTTACCCTTCCTGCCTCAGGGCCTTTGCACATGAAGTTTGCTCTGCCTAGGTGCACTCCTGCCAGATTTCTGTGTGGCTTGTTCCTTCGTCTCCCCCATGTCTGATCAAATGTCACCCCCTCTAAGAAACTTATCCTGACTCCCTCCTCTAAAACAAGAGCTACCCACCACCCAGCACTCTGAGTCTTCTGCTCTGCTGCATATTTTTCCATGGCACCTAAAATAATGATAATACTTGATTATATTGGACTTTAATTGTTTGACTCTCCCAATAAATGTAAGTTCATGAGAGCAAGGACTTTGTGTCCTATTCACCATATAACTCCAGGTCCTGGAACATCTGATACACAATAGGTAGGCAATAACTATTTGTTGAATGAATGAATATACTATTGTTCCCATTTGATAGATAAAGCAACTGAGACACAGAGGAGCAAAGGAAACACAGGGAGCAAGGGACAGAGCTGGGATTTAAACCTAGGCAGGTGAGATCCAGAGCCCTTGCTCTGATAAGTGCTAAATAGAGGTATGAACACACAGCGAGCTCTGGGAACACAGAGGAGGAAGCAACTAATTTTGGCTGAAGAAGTAGTGGAAGGCTTCACCAGAGAGGATACAGTAATCGAACTGGGACTTGAAGGATGTGCATGAGGTGGTTTAATCAGCTGAGACGGGAGCAAGGCACAGGAAGGAGGGCTGTCACAGGCAGAGGCCAAAGAGTTGTGCAAGTGCATTCTGGGAGAGGCTGGTGGTGCCCGAGACTGAGGGCTGATGAGTGGAAGGGAGAATACTGGGGGCTAGGGATGGGGGGAGATGAGGCAATAAAGCTGGATATTTGGTAAGGGCCAGATGGAGAAACACTAGAACCCATGGAAAGGTCACTTGACCCAATTCTTAAATCTATAAAAAAAAGCAGTTTAGATGACCTCTAAATGCCTTCTGAATTCTGAAATGTTATGATTCTATGTCTTAAGTAGAACATCTTCAATCATTTAATATTAAAGGTAATATATATATATATATATATTTTTTTTTTTTTTTTGCGGTATGCGGGCCTCTCACTGCTGTGGCCTCTCCCGTTGCGGAGCACAGGCTCTGGACGCGCAGGCTCAGCGGCCATGGCTCACGGGCCCAGCCGCTCCGCAGCATGTGGGATCTTCCTGGACCGGGGCACGAACCCGTGTCCCCTGCATCGGCAGGCAGACTCTCAACCACTGCACCACCAGGGAAGCCCATAATGGTAATATCTTTATACAAACTAACGTCTGTCTCTAGATTTTTTTAAATCAAGGCAGAAAGATTCTTCCTCCAAAATGATCTTGTTGTCAAATTTAAAAAGATTCATCTGAGAATACTTTCTTTATCCTATGTTAATGATAACAGCCAATACTTACATAAAGCATACTCTGAACTGGGCACTCTTCTAAGCACTCTACAGATATTATCAGATCCTCACAACAGTCCTGAGGTAGGTACTATTATTATCCGCAATTCATGGATGAGGAAACTAGGGCATAAGGAAGTCAAATTACTTGCCCAAGACTATACAGCTAAGAATACTTATGTACACATTTATATACTTCACAGATGTTTCTTTGATGATTTTTGGAATATCTTCTCATTCCAAAAAATAGCAATTCATAGAACACTCATCAATGTTTACATGTCATAGGTTCTGAGAGTACAAATTTTGATTGATCTAACTGCCTTCTAGGAATTCACCAGCTGGTGGTGAAGACTGTGACATCAAAAAGGCAATCATAGGGCTTTCCTGGTGGCGCAGTGGTTGAGAGTCCGCCTGCCAATGCAGGGGACGCAGGTTCGTGCCCCGGTCCGGGAAGATCCCACATGCCGCGGAGTGGCTGGGCCCGTGAGCCGTGGCCGCTGAGCCTGCACGTCCGGAGCCTGTGCTCCACAACGGGAGAGGCCACTACAGTGAGAGGCCTGCGTACTGCACACACACACACAAAAAAAAAAGCAATCATAATCATTGTGATAAGTTCTCAGGGCGACCATGTACAGCTGAACAAGGTTTTTCATTGCATGAGGGAACCTGACCAAGCTGAAATCCAGCCCATGTTTCACTTGTCAAGTCTTATAGCCTGACACAAAGCTGCCTCTGCCCGCGGCGGGGTGGGGTGGGGGGGCACTTATACCTAATTTGCACAGAGCCTTCATATGGGCTAGCTGTAGCCCCCATTAACTGCCCTAAGAAAAGTGCTGCTGGAGCATAAAGCCAGAGGATTTTGTCATTGATCAGGTAAATTTGCAGTTGCTTATATTCTGGAATAGACATCACAGAGGAGGTAACATCTAAACTGGGTCACAAAAAATGTTCAGTAGGCAGAGAGTGGCCAAGGCGGGTAGGGATTGGATGGGCATTCTAGGTCTGCTGAATGACCTGTGGGGAGGCACACAGGATTGAGTATCGTTGGTGTGGTTGGAGAATGACAATTAGCTCAGAATGGTTAGGGTTTATGGAACACACCTGAAGAATATAGATCTAAAAAAGTAAGTTGAGGAACATTATGATGACTTCTGTATGCCACAGTTGTCTTGTAAAAAGTGGGGAGCCATTGAAAGTTTAAAAGTAGATGAAAATGTATCTGTATGGAGGATAACTTCGGTGGCAGATGGAGGATAGATGATGAAGTACCTGGCTGAGGACAGGAGCCAGTTAGGAAGTTACTTAAGACACCACAAGAGGTGACGAGGATGTGAACTAAGGCAGGTAATTGGGGGAGAGAGGGAGGAGAGAGGAAGATACAACTGAGAGGTCTCTCTGAGTGTAATTGACAGGACTTATTGAATGTGGGTATTACGGAGATGGGGAAATAGAGGATGACTCAGATGGTTGGGCAGATAATTATGTCTTAACTGAGAAATTAATTACAGGAGCAAAAGCGGAACAGTTTGAGGTACAGAGACAGTAGGGTCCATTTGAAAATTGCTGAACATGAAATTTCTGCTGAACCTTTCAGATGGCAAAGTCTGGTGTTCATTTGAAAACTGGAGTCTAGAGCTAAGACTTCAGGAGTAGAATAGAAATACTGATTTTGGAGACTTTGGAACCTTCTTTTCTTCCTCCCTTTCTTCCTTCTTTTGACCTCAACTCAATAAATATTTATTGAGGGCCTACCTAATGCCAAACATGTGTTGAATGCTTAAAAACAAAAAGAAAATGTGAATTACATATGATGCTTGCCTTCAAGGCGACTACAATCTGGTACAGAAACAGATATGAACCAAAATAACAATAATACAATATCAACCATGTAATAATGCAATATGAACAAGATTCTATGAAAGTACTGAAGAGGGAGCATTACCTCTGTTGGGAGAGGAGTGAATTACCAGCATAGGGTCCCCAGTGTTCTTCAGGGCATAGCCTGAGACCTGTGAAACTAAGATATGCACATTTGGAACAACTTCTTTGCTTAACTTCATGGCTTTTATGTACTTGAGATAATTTGGCCTAATGTATTCTGCCTTCCACTTGCCATATATATATATATATATATATATATATATATATATATTTTTTTTTTTAATGACTACAACAAATGTCACTATACTACTAGGTGATAGAGTAAGTCAGCTCTCCCAAATTAAACATTTAAAACTACTTTTAGGAAACTATCTGTGGGAGCTGAAGATACACCTGAATAAACCTCCAATGTAGGACTTGTTAGGGTGCCTCATTTCAAAGGGTTATTTCAGTACTGGTCATGGATGCACCATTGGGAGGATTCACAAGTCCAAGTAGGACATCGCCTAATCAAGGCAATAACCAGACGGATCTCCAATAGACTTGTAAAAGTACTCTGGTATTTATTTGGCTTTTGAGTACTTAGTGAAGTCATCTGATTTCTATCATTTGTAAATTCAATCAATATTCCTATTTCCAGTTGGAATCTGGTTAGGATTTGAGAGTGTATTATGTTGCCGTCACTTATAGCAGTAGCCAGTAGCCAGCAGATGGCAATGTAAAGGTTACTCCTTTGTGGAATTTTCCACCCCAATACTTTTAAAGGCTGTAGGGGTGCTCTCTATAACAGAGACCCATTTTGAGTAACTATGATCTTTATGTAACTCATTTCAGTAGATCTTTAATATATTCAGCAAGTGAGAAAACACCTTGCTCAAATTCAGTGCCCCTGAAAACATTAAAACTCATCCTATGTTTGAGAACTCATCCTAAATAACTAAAAATGTGCATGATTTCATTATACACTGATTACCCATTTCTTCCTTTGAAACAGTTGCTCAATTTCAGGAAGGAGTCAAGCTTTGAGTTACGTGTCCGTGTTCATCCAATTTTTTCTTTGCTTTCTCTGGCTGTATCTTTAGATGTCACAGAATAGAGTTGGAAGAGATCTCAGAACTCATCCGTCCCATGAATCCCACCCTTTCTTTGAAGCATCCAGGAATCGTGATCGCTCAACCTCTAGTTGAACATGCTCAGTGGCAAGGAAGTTATTAAGGCAGATTTTATTTAGTAAATTTGATTGTGTTAATTATAGAAAGTTCTTCGTAATAGGCCAAAACCTGTCTTCCTGTTGTAACTTGAATATACCAAGACTCTACCAGTCTATGGACTCACATTTGATGAGTCCTACTTTGCATTTATACCCTAAAATTTACTGACTTGTCCCCTCCGTTGCTGATGTAAGGCCTCTGGTTCATTTACTCCTACTTCTTCCCCAGCAAAGACCAACTATTTCTGTGAGTTCTTGCAAAGGCTCTACCCATGCCATCCTGGAGGGGAATGTCTTGACCTCTGCTACAGCAGGGCGGCACTGAGAGGAGTCTGCTTCTCAGGTCTAGGTTCAGCCTCTCCCTGCTCCCCAAGCTATACAGACTCAAGGGGTCAAGCTGGGCTATATTCTCCACAAGGCTTACAGCCTCAGAGCAGCTTGGTGTTCTGTGCAAAACTGAGGAATCTACCCCTGTCCACAGTTTGGCATTGAACTTTGTCACTTGCTACTTAATGCAGCACAACTTAAGACCCTGACATCAACTGAAGCCACCAATATCGAGTTCCCGCAGCCCATGTCATTTAGAGAGTCCTACTTTACAAGGCAAAAACCAAATCATCTAAGTCAAGATCTAGTTCAGATGCCAAATGGCACTTGACTCCAGACTGGCTGAATGTCTTTGGTTCCCAAAGTTTGATCATTAAACTTACCTGATTTCTTGGATATCTGCAGATATCTGGATATCTTGGATATCTGCAGATATATTTCTTGGATATATTGCATGTCCTATGTTGTCCACGGTTTGAGGAAACATTACTTGTTAACTGAGGGAGAGTGTATGAACTGATACAGCTCTCCTGAATTGAGGTAAGAGGTTGTTCTATCATTCTGCTAATAGTAGTGACACTTTTCTATATTGCACTTAATAGTTTAAAACATGTTTTCATTTATATGATCTCATTAGGTTCATTCAGTCCTCCCATAACTGTGAAAAAATCATGCATCAGTGAAACTGTAGATAACCAAATGTGTTATAACTATGTGGAATAAATGTGGAATAACTATGATAATTTGCAATGAGTGGCCTTTAGCCAAAAGTAAAATAATTCAAACCTAATCTTTAATAGCTATGCATTTTTCTATAATACACAGAAGATCTGTGTGTTTGTGATTTTGTAGAAAGGCTTCTGCCTTTCAATAAAAATAAATGAGGCCCCATGCAATAAATACTATTTAAATTATAAGGCAACATTTTCAGTGGAAAATGTAAGTGAGTTATCATTCCATTCCATAGTAAGTGTAGAAATAATTACCCTTCTTCTGTTTCCTTATTTGGTATTTCAGATATTTTTTGCTATCAATTCCTTGAGAAACTCTGCATACCCAAGACTTTTCTAGAATGGTATTTACGTGATTGTAGAAAGTTGTTCCCCAGTATAAAACACTTCAGTTTAAAAAAAGTAATCAAATCTGCCCTTTTGAGTGGAACATGGGGCCAGGACCGGGGCGCAAGAAGTAAGGCACCCAGGGTGCTTGTGGAACTTGGGTGAGCGCCTCCATAAATTTGTGCTCTGGGTGCCTTGCTTACCTCCCCCTAGTCCAGGCCCTCAACATACTGAAGGATACGATGGATGATGGTTACTTTGATGTGTCAACTTGACTGGGCCACAGGGTACTCAGACATTTGGTCAAACATTACCCTTGATAGATCAGTGAGGGCGTTTTGGATGAGATGGACATTTGAATCAGTAGACTGAGAGTGTGTGGCCCACATACATTGGGCCCATGTGTGTGGGCCCCATCCAGTCAGCTGAAGGCCTGAATAGAACAAAAAGGTTGACCCTCGTGAAGGAGTAAGGGGTAGGGGGAACACCTCCTACCTGCAGCCTTCAAATGGAAAGATCGACTCTTCTTGGGCCTTGAGCCCGCCTTCTTTCAGACTGGAAACATTGGCTGTCTTCATTCTCAGGCCTTTCGACTCTGGCTGGAAGAACACCACTGTCTCTCCTCGGTCTCCAGCTTGCTAAGTGTCAGCCTCCAAAATCACATGTACCATCTATCTAACTATTTATCCTTCTGGTTCCTTTTCTCTGGAGAACTCTAACACATCAGTTTTCTGTGTTAGCTGCCTAACAGTGGGAGAAGTTGCCATCAAAGAGAGGCAAAGGGCAGCCCGGGCCAAGTCTTGATCCCTTAAACTCCTGGGGCCTTGGTTTCTTCAAGTACTAAAAGAAAAGAATTAATTTACTTCGTACAGTGGCAGCAAAATGCAGTTACATAATGTGTACAAAGTACTTGACACATAGTAGACACTGAAAAAGTAAGGTCTTTTCTTTCCTTTATATTAATGAGCTGTTAGTGCTAAATGGGAGCCATGAGGCCAAAGGAAGGTAGTCGGTCAGATCCCAGGCAAGGGAGTGTACTGGCGGGATGCCCAAATGCCACTCCAAGTGATGGCGTCCAACTCTCTGAACCCAGAGTGTCACACTGAGCTAGCCTTGGGAGGCCTGGCTTCCTGCCTGGCTCCTACACCATTTCTCTGGGACCTCAGACAAGTATTTCATTTTCTTTCTCATCTGTAAAATAGGAGGGTTCCTTTCAGTTCTGAAATGTCTGTGATTTATTATTTGTCATTACCATTTCCGCATTGTTCTTGGTTTTGTGTCTGAATTCAAATCCCAGGAAGAAAAACAGTTTGGACAGTATGGTTTATTGTATCAAAAAAATAAACTTTGAGCAGAATTAACTTTTCAAATCCTGTTTGCCTTCATAAGGCTGATCAAATCTCCTAAAATTGATTTTAGACAATTTTTCTCTCGTTTTCTTATTAGCTTGGTTTCAGTCCTTTCAGTTTGACCGACTTTTGGAGTTAAACTCTGAGGCAGGTAAGGCAGGACAGCTATGTTACTAATATTTATCCTGTAAGACCTTCTAATTGTAGCTCCTTTCTGGATATCATAACATTTATTCCTGCCTTGGCTCTTCACAAAGAAGCGAGGAATCAGCTCTGAGATCTTGTCTCTCTGTTACAAACTGAGATTTTTTTTAAATTGCAAACTGTCTTTGTAGTGATTATAACTTGCGAAACCCACTACTCACTCAGGAGCATAAACTGAACTTCATTAGAGTTTGTAGTACTTAATTTCCTGGGTATAACTGTTTCATTTTATGAATCCTTACAGAGTTTTATTTTAAGTTCATTACTTTTTTTCCATCATAAACCAGTATACCCTCTAAAAATTTTTGGAAAATACAGAAAAAGAGAAAGAAGAATGGGGAAGTCATGTATAGTTAAGAAATGTTAATATTTTGGTGTTTTTTCATCTAGTTGTTTGCACTGAAGTAATGATTTGTGTCCTTTTCTGTTTGTTGTTTGCTTAAGGACAGTGGGGCAGTTCCTCATGTTATTACGTTTATTCTCTGGTTTATTTAAACATTCTCCTATTTTGATTATGTCTTTAGATAATTTTTCACTATATAAATAATACTGTGAAGAGCAACTTGATGAATAAAAGTTTTTCCATATTAGGATTAATAATATTAATAATAGTTCCTTAGGACTGAGTTCCACAAGTGGAACTTCTGAGTCGGAGTACCTGGGATCATTGTACAGGCTCTTGGCACATACACTATTGCTGAATGGCTTGCACTGGCTACTCCATACTTCCAACAGAATTATGCAAGGGTGTCCTTTTCAGTATTCTTTTGTGGCTTATTTCTAAACCTCCAAATGAAGCTTTCCAAACGGTACTGATGGTTGTTGATTTGTGCCTGCATTTTGCTAAGTTCTGACTAGTTCATCTAGTGGGAATTTCATACTGTAGGGGGCAGTGGGGGATCAGTAAGTGGCTCTCGCTTCCCATACAGGGATGTTAAGTCCGCCAAGGTAAAAAGCTCTACCTAGGGATGATTATTAATTGTGAAAATAGGACTCTTCAAATATATATTAATTATAAATTATACTTCTAGTCTACAAATACAACTGGTGGGCGATTTCTAAAGAATAAAACAGGTAATTCCTTTTTAACATAGCAACAAAACACATTTTCTACTAATTTTAAGTGAATGTGGATAAATATGTTTCTCTTCGTGTTTCGTATACACATTTAGACATATCTATCCAGAAGTATTTTGAAATAACAGTGATTGGAACATTTATTTTTGCATGTATACTCTTAAAAATTTTTTTTAGTATATTAAGTAATTTAGTCTCCCAACACTCAGCAGTATAATTTTCTCACTCTTGACAGGAACAAGGCAAAGAGGGATTAGCAAATAGATCAACTTCAAAGCCTAGAGAGTTATTGTCATCAGTGGCTAGAAGATAGCACTTCTAAGTGCTATCTTTCTAAGAGGAAGAATGTTGTATTTTGCTACATTTATCAAAATAAGGGAATTCTTATGGGTGTTCTGTAAAAGGGAGGACCTATTACTTTGTAATCAGAGCTGAACATCCAAGGGGGTAGAAGGGGAAAGAGGAGAAGGGGAGTATTTAAGAGAAAGTCCTCAAGCAGCTAAAGAGCTGGTTTCACTTGGTCCAGCAGTCTTGATATCTGAGTAAATACTCTGCATTTTAGCCTTTGACGTGTCCGCTAACTTCTGCTGAATTTGCTCTCTGTGGAATAAAATGTTCAGGGGGGAACTAAAGCCTGGAAGGTGGACTCCAACTATTGTTTACAAACTGCTGGCTTCTCTGCTGCTGAGCGTCTTCTGCAGCCACTTCAAAGGCAGGGCCCTCACATGCTTCTTTGAATGAGATCTGCCGTGAACACGTGGTGAACAGAAGGGAAATGGGCAGGTCTGATGGAGGTAAATCATTCTCAACCATCCCACTGGCTTGCCCTAAGTAATCTCATCAATTCCTTCTCAAAACGTATCTCTGCACTTCGAAAACATCAGATATTGATAAAGAAAAAAGTGTCATCCAAGGATGTTGCTGCGAATGTCCAGGTTTTCATATGCTTCTGAGATTAATGAGTAATGAGTCTTAGATCACTAAGAGCACAGATCTAATAGGCCAAGACTTTAACATTGAGAACCAACTCTTTATTGAGCCCAGTTCTCCACCTGGTTATCTATGCAGAATGAACTATATTCTTCCCAAATGCTCGGACTCTATGTTAAACCTTAGAAGAATTTGTCAAGGGCTGCCTCCACTTAGAATTATAAACTCTTAAAAGGGAGGGAGTCTTAAAGATTCCTTCAGACACCTTCCTTTTCAGATAAGAAAACCAGAGATGATGACTGACTTTCTGAGTATCACAGAGAAACCTGGCCACAGAACTGGCAAAAGAGCACGTATCTTCTGACAGCCAGAGCAGAGCTTTCCACTTTGTTTTAGTCTGAATGTTTAAGCTGTGAGAAGGTGTAGCATCACCACGTCACAATTCAACGGTCCCATAAAATGTGGAAGGAAAGAATTGCCTACAGTTTTTCTCCTGGAATGGAGCTGAGGAAGTCTGTTGATCTGTTCTTGTGTTTTCCAGTCCCATAAGCACGTGCGTGTGCATGTGCGCGCGCGCACACACACACACACACACACACACACACTTTAATGTTCAATCTGGGGGCAATAGCTGGATGGGATGCTTATAGGCACCACTCAGTTCTGGCCATGGTATTTTTTACCCAGCACAGTGCCTAGGACATGGTAGATATTTAACAATGGTAGTCCCCCAAATCTCAGGCTAATGTCATTGTGGGGTTTTCCCCTTTAATTTCAACATTAGCATAATGGAAATGGTTGGTAGGGAGGCAATGTGGTATTATGGAAAGCATGCTGGGCCAGACCTGCCTGGATGGGCCTTGGAACTATAACTTAACCTCCATGGCCTTCAGTTTCCCCATATGATCTCCTAGAATTTTCCAGCTCTAGAATGTCACCTTCTACCATTTTACCTTAGAGGGGCTTTGTGAAGCCTGATCTGTTTACAAAGCTCTCTGAGATCCCGAATTGTGGAAATCCCAACAGCATCAAAAGGAACTACAGATACAGATTTTTCAATGAGAGTTGAAAAGTGTTTAATAGTCAGATAATATAAAATAACACTGTTTTTACATGACTTTGAAAACTTGGCCTGGGTTCATAAATTGGCTTTGTCTTTTGTCCACTACCTAAGAAGGAAGAAAGACATTATGTTAGCACAACTTGTACTGACCCTTATGTTCTGTTGTCCTCTCAATTCATTTTAGAATGTTGGCTCTTTTTTGGGTTTAGTTCTTTCCCCTAGAATCCACTGATCTTAGAATTACAGCTTCTCTCCCTTTCCTTCCCTCTTCCATTTAATAAACATGATTTTTCCTCATGGTCTTAGAACTTCTATTACTTTGATTTCCTCTAATAGTATGAACCAAAGTGATATAGCACAGCCAGAGAAAATTGAGGGAAAACACTAGAGATAGAAATACATAAGAGATAATGCCAAGGTGATTCTTTAAAAAAAAAAAATTGCTGATGGAAAGAATTCTGTGGGAGGGAGATAACTCAGAAATAAATGTTATGGAAGGTTTGTGTTTTTTTTGTTGTTTTTTTTTAGAACAAAGCAATTTTGAAGAAATTAGAGTGATACAGAGTAGCATGAACAAATGATAAAGTCTGGGCATGGAAAAAGTCGAAACAAGAAGTAGGCAAAGCACCAGTCCAGAGCATGAGGAGTGGGGAGGAAATGTTGACAGGGAGGCTGCTTGTGAATGAAGAGACTTTCAAGGTCAACTGTAGATTAGCAGAGCTGGAAGGAATCTCAGCCTATCATAGGAAGCATGTAGGGCAGATTTTTAAGTGCCTTGTGTTAAGAACTCACCTGTCAGTTTAGCTATCCAGACTTTCATCATGTTGATGGCTCTCACTTTCTATCCATCCAGAATCTTACTTGCTACAGTGAAATCTCATTTCTTTTTGTTGTTCCTTTGAGGACTTGAGAACAGCCGTGTAGCAAAAATTCACTGAAATCAGAGACTGGTATTCCAGACTGATACGTAAAACAAAAACAAAGAACAAAAACAAACAAACAACAACAACAAAAACCTACCAAAAATTAAAGACAAAAATGAAATTAGAAAAGTAATCAATCTGGATACTTAATTTTCAAAAGCAGTCCTTCATAAGCCGTTTTAAATGGTTTTAATAAGCTTTTGGTATGCTTCTCTGAATCCCTGGGATTCATTCATATCATTTAAAATAAATACTAGTATTATATCTAATGCATGGCATGAAGGAAGGATTTTACACACAATAAGTTTCATAATCAAGTTGACTTTTTTCAGATAGCATAAAATTGCTTACTCAAATCCAGGTTATGATAAACTATGGTTTTCTAGATTGATTTGCATAGTTTCAGTTGCCCCAGTATGCTTCAGTGGTTGGCATATTTTTTTTTAGTTTTAATAGTGTTGTATTTTAATTGGTTAAGATTTGGATATTTCTGTCTTCTAGAGTATTAAAATCTACTTAATTTAAGAAAGTCTACAGCTTTTGTGAGCAACTTCACATTTTGTTTATAAAAGTCACTAATAAGAATATCTAATAAGTTGGGTTTCTAAGACCATTCTGAATGAAACACCATCCAGTATGCAGACCAGGCTGACATAGGTTTATGCTTTGGGTGTGGCTCTTAATTTGATTGTTTTGTCATCCCGTAGAATGGTAGAAAGGCTGGACGTCCCAATTGTGGGAAGGACTCAATAGTAATTTTGAAATAGAGGTGGACTCACTCCGTTGCTTCTTGTCCTCTCTTTTGAGGAAGGACATCAGTTTAGTCAGGCACTGTTTGTGTCATGTGACTCTGTGTTGATGTTATTCTTTTAGGTATTAAAAGAGATACTGATGCTGACCAGTCTATAATTTCCAGAGCCATCCTTTTTTTCCCTCCTGAATATAGGAGACCCATTTCTCAGTGCTTTTTAATTTCCACATATTCACACAAATCATGATTCAGATCATATCAGCTCTGCTGATTTGCATCCATACAGTTTTCCCATTGGCCTATTTCTTTGCCTCTTTATGTAACGTGTTATTCTCTGTCACAACTGGGGACAAAACTAGCTCACTGATATTTTCTTAAAAAACAGTCAAGCTGAAGATGTTAATAACAAAAAAGCCTGATCCTTCTTCCCTCTGATGTTACTGGTCTTTGGTCATCCCTTTGTGTGTGTGTGTGTTTGTTTGTGTGCGCGCACACAGATATTTGAATTTACTTTTATAAAATGACATTGGACCATTGAAAAGAGATTGGTAAATAGTTATGGTCTCAGCCTCTAGGAATTATAATCAAATAGATATGAAGCCAAATATTACATTTCTCTGCAGATGGGTACAATGAATGCACTGAGTCAGTAATTCAAATTTTAATTTGAAAGCTGGTAACATATTTGCAAGTGGAGAAGTTCTATATAGTAACAGTAGAGTTACAAAGATTTAGCAGTGCTATTTTGAACTAAGGACTCTAAAGGCATATACATTTGCTGGAAATTAGGTTTCCAACTTTCAAATATGTTCCAAAAGAAAAAAATCGTGATAACAGGTAACAAAACTGAATAGGTGACACTGGGGCAGGGGTAGTAACAGTTGTGAGGGAGGGGGTCAAGATGCCAAAATAATTCCTGTGATGTGTCCTCTCTTTACTTTATATACTTATCTCTCTTTAAAGGTCTGGTGTTTAGTACGAAAGGATGGGGCTAATCTTTCTGTGGATATCTTTTATTCTGTCATTAAGTGTTCCTTCAATTTAGACTTCTTCTTTGTCCCTTACATAGATCAAAAAACTCTGTTTGGGGTTTTTTTTTGTTTGTTTGTTTTTAGCTGCCATGGCCCTGGATTAGGTACTTTTCTTCCCAAATCTTCTCTTTTCTTGCATGCTTACTGCCCTTCTTCCCAAAGTGAAGCTAATTAAGCTACACTAAACACCCACATTTTAAATTTAGTAAAAATGTAATTTAGTTCAACGAGAGAGAGAGATAGAAGTAAATATAAATCTTAGATAATGTAGATAATGACGTAATGGCTTCCTAGCCCGGTCCCAGTCATTTGAGAACTTCACATGAGAGCATGCCTTTTGCTAAATGAATATATTTTCCATTTATATTTTAACGGTGATTTGTTGGAAAAGTCTTTTATTCCCCTGATATATTTTTTTAAAGCACACAAGTCATGCAATTAAGTAAAAAGTTACTGGCTCTGATTAAATTGCTTTGCACAAATGAGTGTCTATTGGATTTGCGGGAAGTATCCTTTTAAACTTGCCAAAAATTCCTGCCCGTTAGGTACCCACACACTAGCTTAAGGGCCTGAAGAGTTCAAGGCTGAACTCTTTTCAGTAGCTGTGAAAAGTTTCATGGCCTTTTAAGAAAGTTCAATGGCTATGTTTGGGGAAGAGATATATGTATTATGCAAGACTGATAGCTAATGCAGAGATTGTAACATATGGAATTCATAAAGGTCCAATTACAGGACCATCACTGTTTGCCATGGTTTTAACTTATGTAAGTTATTGATTATACTTTCATGAGATCATAATCAAAAGGTTATTCTTTGGTAATGGTGTGTTAGAAGAGCTTTATCCTGAACTTCAAAGCCATCCTCTGAGCCCCAAGAACAAAGGCTTAGAAGTTTGAACCAGGCCCAGAATCAGTCTGTATGAGTTAACGATGTCCCAGGCCATCCGGGAGCAGAATCGACCCATCCACGTGCGTGAACTTTCTCTCATCACATCAGATCAACAGTCATCACTAAAAGATGACAGTTGATTCAGCTTTAATGTGCCTTTTTTTTTTTTTAAATGAATCAGCTTGACTAACCATGGTGTCTGCTCGCATCTGCCTCAAACTGCTTAACTGTAAAGCACTGTCACTCACTGTGCTTTTGGAAAAGAGTGATTATCATTAAGTAGGTTCACCTCTAGGAAGAGGAACTGCAAGTACGAAATAAATAATCTACAGGAAATAATTTTTAGAAATGAGAAAGCGAATATGTAATGTAACAATTAAAAAGTAACAAGGGAAGGTTCAGATTGGCCCTAATATTCTGACATGTTTTAAGTGGGCAAAATAGAGAGGCCATGAGGTTGGCTAACATTCAGATGGAAAATATGGTGCCCTGTCTTTGGCTCTTAAAAATCCTCCTGTAAGAATTTAAGGGCTTAAAACTATTACACTAAATAAGCAAAACACCACAGAACTATCTTTTTCACAACAGCACCTCCACACTTACTATGTAGGCTTCTTTCTCCTGAGCCTTTGGATCAATCCTCAGGCAGATCCTGGAATTTCGCTAGTCAGCCAGAGATATAAAATGTCCTCTGAGTATTTTCGTGCTAAGACTATTCTCATTTCAGTAACTAAAATATCCATTTCTATATAGTAGTAAAAATTCTGATCTTTATTCACAGTTAAAACTCCTCTCCTCCCTTAGCTGTGACCTGGAAGGCACCATGGCTGACTCTTCTCACTAGACCACTTCCCTCACCTCCAAGGCTAGACTGGGGCAAGGGGGTACAGGCTGGGGCGGGGGGAGCACGAAGAAGTGAGAGGAGATAAGCGGCAGGGTGTGACGTAACCCACAGTGTTTAACTCTGGCCCCAGAGGATGTTTAGAGCTGATCTTGTTCTTACGAGCAGCTTTCCTGGGTTCCTCCACTGGGAGGATCTGACCCCTTTGCCTGTGACAGGGCAATGCTTCCCCTCCAGCCAGGTGCTCATAATCACAGTGCCCTATCCACTCTGGTCCTGCCACACTGGCCTCCGTGCTGTTTCCTGATTGTCCCAGGTACCATCCCACCTGAGGGACTTGGCACTAACTATTCCTTCTGCTGGCTTGCTCTTCCCCCTAATATTTGTTCAGTTATTTACAAGTTTTCCTCACACTCATATTCACCTACTTGTATTGATATAGAACCTTTTCTGACAAAAACAACAGATAAATTTTTTTTCAAGTACTGGTTTACGTCAGTAGTATTTATTGCCTATATTGTCTAGTGTATAGTACAGTGTTAAACAAGGCAAGAGCTACAGAAGTCTTAATTTTTGTCTTAGAGAAACTCTGATAGTAATACTATTTGCCTGAACTTACTTAAGAATATAAGAGTACCGTCATCCCTCGGTATCCACAGGGTATTGGTTCCAAAAGCCCACACAAATACCCAAATCCGAGAATGCTCCATCCCTTAGTATATAAAGTGGCTCAGTGCAGTGAATACAGTCGACCCTCTGTATCTGCGGTTTCGCATCGGCAGTTTCATCCAATTTGAATCCATGGTTGGTTGACCGACTGTATTTTCTTCTGCTTAAATTAAATTCAGTGTTTTATCCCATACAACCAATTTCCTGTATTACAGTTTGAATGGAAAGAAATCAGACAATAGGTAAAATGTTACTGTGGTTAAATTATACTGTGCTTCTATTTCCAAAAGTATGTTTGATTTTCCTATATCTTGCCTTTTATCCTAGGGCTTAATTTCAGCCAACAGCTCTGATGATGGCAAAGGTTTTAAAGTAAATTAATTCCAATTAATTAATAAAAACGTTTCCAAATTGAAACATGGACAGAAGAATAGGTCATTGTATTTAGTGGATCTTTCTTTAGTTATTCCTTCTTTCATTTATCCTATGAATATTGATTGAGCACTTTCCATGTGGCAGGCACGGCTCTAGGTGGCAGGGATGCAGCAGTGAACAAAAGAGGTAAAGTGCTGGCCCTCATAGAGCTTACTTTCCATGTGGTGAATAGGAGATATAATTTTTAAAAGTTTAAATGGATATATATATAGTGATGATAAGTGCTATGTGGAAAATTAAAGCAGAAAATAAGAATATGCATGGTGGGTGTTGCTATTTCAGAGACGATGAACAAGCAAGGCTGCTTGGATGACATTTTACTTGAAACTGGAATAAAATTCAGGGAGCAAGCTGTGCAGATATCTGGGGCAAGAGCATTGCAGCAGAAAGAATAGTTAGTGCCAAGCTTCTCAGGTGGGAATATACCTGGCATGTTAAGGCAACAGCAGGAAGCTAGTGTGTCTGGAGCAGGTGGGGAGCCTTAGTTACGAGCATCCGGCCAGAGGGGAAGCATTGCCGTATGGATGTGTTATTCTCTGTGAATTGAAGGTTATCCAGTCAACATAGATGCCAGTATGAGACTTCATTTTCTTTTTTAAAAAGATTTTATTATGGAAAATATAAAGTACAAATATAGACAGAATAGAAAAATGATCACCCATGTATCTGTCACCCAAATTCAAGAATTAGTAACTCATGGCCAGTCTTGTTTCATCTGTACGCCCCAACTACTTCCCCTTCCCATAGTATTTTGAAACAATTTCAGGTATCATATCATTTCATCCACAAATATATTTAGTATGTATCTATAAAGATAACTTTAAAAAAACCCACACTATTAAATTACTAAAAATAATTCTCTAATACAAATGAATATCCAGTTAGTGTTTAAATTTCCAACTCTCTCTCATAAATATCATACGTTTTTTTTAAAATCTTTATTGCAGTATAATTGCTTTACAATGGTGTGTTAGTTTCTGCTTTACAACAAAATGACTCAGTTATACATATACATATGTTCCCATATCTCTTCCCTCTTGCGTCTCCCTCCCTCCAACCCTCCCTATCCCACCCCTCTAGGTGGTCACAAAGCACCAAGCTGATCTCCCTGTGCTATGCAGCTGCTTCCCACTAGCTGTCTACCTTACGTCTGGTAGTGTATATATGTCCATGCCTCTCTCTCGCTTTGTCACAGCTTACCCTTCCCCCTCCCCATATCCTCAAGTCCATTCTCTAGTAGGTCTGTGTCTTTATTTCTGCCTTACCCCTAGGTTCTTCATGACATTTTTTATTTTTCTTAAATTCCATATATGTGTTAGCATACGGTATTTGTCTCTCTCTTTCTGACTTACTTCACTCTGTATGACAGACTCTAGGTCTATCCACCTCATTACAAATAGCTCAATTTCGTTTCTTTTTATGGCTGAGTAATATTCCATTGTATATATGTGCCACGTCTTCTTTATCCATTGATCTGATGATGGACACTTAGGTTGTTTCCATCTCTGGGCTATTGTAAATAGAGCTTCAATGAACATTTTGGTACATGACTCTTTTTGAATTATGGTTTTCTCAGGGTATATGCCCAGGAGTGGGATTGCTGGGTCATATGGTAGTTCTATTTGTAGTTTTTTAAGGAACCTCCATACTGTTCTCCACAGTGGCTGTATCAATTTACATTCCCACCAACAGTGCAAGAGGGTTCCCTTTTCTCCACACCCTCTCCAGCATTTCTTGTTTCTAGATTTTTTGATGATGGCCATTCTGACTGGTGTGAGGTGATATCTCATTGTAGTTTTGATTTGCATTTCTCTAATGATTAGTGATGTTGAACATTCTTTCATGTGTTTGTTGGCAGTCTGTATATCTTCTTTGCAGAAATGTCTATTTAGGTCTTCTGCCCATTTTTGGATTGGGTTGTTTGTTTTTTTATTATTGAGCTGCATGAACTGCTTATAAATTTTGGAGATTAATCCTTTGTCAGTTGCTTCATTTGCAAATATTTTCTCCCATTCTGAGGGTTGTCTTTTGGTCTTGTTTATGGTTTCCTTTGCTGTGCAAAGGCTTTTAAGTTTCATTAGGTCCCATTTGTTTATTTTTGTTTTTATTTCCATTTCTCTAGGAGGCAGGTCAAAAAGGATCTTGCTGTGATTTATGTCATAGAGTGTCCTGCCTATATTGTCCTCTAAGAGTTTGATAGTTTCTGGCCTTACATTTAGGTCTTTAATCCATTTTGAGCTTATTTTTGTGTATGGTGTTAGGGAGTGATCTAATCTCATACTTTTACATGTACTTGTCCAGTTTTCCCAGCACCACTTATTGAAGAGGTGGTCCTTTCTCCCCTGTACATTCCTGCCTCCTTTATCAAAGATAAGGTGACTGTATGTGCGTGGGTTTATCTCTGGGCTTTCTATCCTGTTCCATTGATCTATATTTCTGTTTTTGTGCCAGTACCATACTGTCTTGATTACTGTAGCTCTGTAGTATAGTCTGAAGTCAGGGAGCCTGATTCCTCCAGCTCAGTTTTTCTTTCTCAAGATTGCTTTGGCTATTCGGGGTCTTTTGTGTTTCCATACAAATTGTGCAATTTTTTGTTCTAGTTCTGTGAAAAATGCCACTGGTAGTTTGATAGGGATTGTATGGAATCTGTAGATTGCTTTGGGTAGTAGAGTCATTTTCACAATGTTGATTCTTTGAATGCAAGAACATGGTATATCTCTTCATCTATTTGTATCATCTTTAATTTCTTTCATCAGTGTCTTATAATTTTCTGCATACAGGTCTTTTGTCTCCTTAGGTAGGTTTATTCCTAGATATTTTATTCTTTTTGTTGCAATGGTAAATGGAAGTGTTTTCTTGATTTCACTTTCAGATTTTTCATCATTAGTGTATAGGAATGCCAGAGATTTCTGTGCATTAATTTTGTATCCTGCTACTTTACCACATTCATTGATTAGCTCTAGTAGTTTTCTGGTAGTATCTTTAGGATTCTCTCTATATAGTATCATGTCATCTGCAAACAGTGACAGCTTTACTTCTTCTTTTCCGATTTGGATTCCTTTTATTTCCTTTTCTTCTCTGATTGCTGTGGCTAAAACTTCCAAAACTATGTTGAATAAGAGTGGTGAGCGTGGGCAACCTTGTCTTCTTCCTGATCTTAGTGGAAATGCTTTCGGTTTTTCACCATTGAGGACGATGTTGGCTGTGGGTTTGTCATATATGGCCTTTATTATGTTGAGGAAAGTTCCCTCTATGCCTACTTTCTGCAGGGTTTTTGTCATAAATGGGTGTTGAATTTTGTTGAAAGCTTTCTCTGTGTCTATTGAGATGATCATATGGTTTTTCCCCTTCAATTTGTTAATATGGTGTATCACGTTGATTGATTTGCGTATATTGAAGAATCCTTGCATTCCTGGAATAAACCCCACTTGATCATGGTGTATAACATCATACATTTTTACAGGTTTGTTTATTTGAATGAGGATCCAAAAATAAGGTCCACATATTGTGATTGGTTGCTAAGTCTTTTAGGTCTCTTTTAATCTATGTCTCCCCTCCATTGCTCTCATTTTTAAATTTCTTCAAATTTTTGTTGAGGAGACTAGGTTTTTGGCATATAGAGTTTCCCATAGCCTAGATATTTCTGATTACATCTCTGTGGTGTAGTCATACACCATAAGTCTAAATTAATAGTTTGAAAAGACATTTCTAACTTGTTTTAAAGCTAAAGAAATAAGGTAATTGCAATTTTGCCTACACAGGATAACCTGAACTATAAACCCACGTCTGCAATAAGCAGAAAAGGAAAAGGTTTTTAGACTATTTTCACAGCCACTGCTCTCCTTTTGAACTCTTCTCTCTATAACCACAGCACATGGCTGATGTCCTTCAGGACTGTGAGAACCCTCTTGATCACACTCCTCCAGCCCCAAACACCCAGAAATCCTCAGACTGCTTCCTTCTACCTATGCGTTCTCCCACTGTCTAGAAACTGCTGCCACACGCCATGAGTAAGGGACTCGCGTATTAATCCTGCTGTTTGTTGAATGCTTACTGTGTGCCAACATTGGCTATCTGCTTTACACACATTATTTATTTTAATCCTTGCAACAGTGCTCGGAACCCTTCAGTTCCTCATGCTTGCCAAAGCCCTGTCAGAGCTTACACACCTGATCTTTCCTCTGCCGAAAATGCTGCTCCCTCTTTCACCTGTGTAACTTCCGTGCATTCAGCAGACCTCAGGTGAGCCTTTCTTGACCCCAAGCTAAGTCAAATTACGTATTCGCAAAGCTCTACATCTCCTCTGAAGTACTTTATCACAGTCTTAATTATTTGATTCATGATCAACCCCCTTCCAGCCTGCAAACTCCATAAGGACAAAAACCAGATCTGTTTTTACTCATCCTTGGCATCGTAGGCATACAGAAAGCCTAGTGTCTGGCACACTCAGTACATATGTGCTGAATGAATAAGAGGCTAAGATTTTGCCCAAGGCCAGCTAGTAAGTCGTGGAATTAGAATTCGAGCCAAGTTGGTCTGACTGTAGCCTGAGTCTCACCCAGATTCACCCCAGAGTCTGGATGGTGTTATTTGGACTGCTAGCTGTCTCAGCGGAGGGCCAGCTCAGAGGCAGCTTAGTTTTCTTGTGTGTGGCCTCATTGTCACCCGTTTCCTGCTGACTTGTGACTGGAATTCCAGTCTACCTCCCTCGATCAAAGCTTCACAAGTATACTGGGGCTTCTGTTTCGTTCAAAGTCAGAAATTTCATGACTTGGGCTAGACGTGGTAAGACCTGATTTACCTGTTATTTTTAAGGAGATGACTAACTGGACTTAAATCTGTTTTTTTATAATCATTTTTGAGCCACAAAAAATATATTAGTCATCAGGGATTCAAATAAGAACAGAGAAGATCCTCTCCCTAGAGGAGAGTGGGAAGACAAGTAAATAGATTGTTAGCATAAATACGATAGTAAAGATAAGGAAGAGTACAGGAAAGAAGCATCTGGAGTGGAAGAGTTTTACCAAAGAGGTGACATTTCACCTGAGTCTGGAGAGGTAAGTCAAGGTGGACCTTGCCTGGTGGACAAGGGCAGGGCTAGACATTCCAGGTGTAGAGGAGGGAGCAGGGTTCATGAGAGAGCATGGCAGCTCCGTGGATTCAAAGCTTGCTGTGACCGGATCAATGCCTCGTGAGGAAAGACATGAGAGAAGAGGCTGGTGTGCAGAGCCCAGTGCAAAGCTGTAGCTGAACTCCTCCTTGTGGTTAGAAATTATTAAGGGTTTTAAGTGGGAGCGGTGATGTGGTCCAGCTGGCATTCAGGAGGAAAAACTGGATGATAATGTGGATTGGAGGGCATACATCTGGAGGTCATTCATTAATAGGAAGATTTGTTGAGGGACAATTACAGGAGCATGAGTGAGAAATGTCTGAATTTTGGTCGTAACAATGGGAAGGAAAGAAGGAAATAGATTTGAGAAATCAGTGAAAGTTTGTAGAGGTGGGTGTTGAAAGAATAGTCTAAAAAGACCCACGTTTAGAGCTTGGGCCACTGGTTACAGGGCACTTGCTGTCTAAAGACATGTAAGTGAACAGGTTCATTGGGAAGATAATGAGTTTGGTTCAAGCATGTTAAGTCCAAGGGTAGATGTCTGGTAGACAGCTGTTGATATGAATCTAGAGCTCAGAAGAAGGGTGAAAACTGGAGATAAAAATTTGGAGATCATGGAAATGTAGGTGTAAATCGAAGACATAGAAACGATTAAGACACCCCAAGAAGAGAACAGAAGCAAGAAGAGCAGACCAGAAGTAAACATCAACCTTGAAGGCAGTGGTTCTTAACCTTTTTTTTTTTTTTTTTTGAGTCATGGACTCCTTTAAGAATGTGATAAAAGCTAGGGTCTACTCTCCCCCCGGAATAGTCATATACATATAAACACAAAAGCTATGGATTCTCTAATGGTGTATGGGCCCACATTCCAAACTCGTTGTAAGGTGCAGTTATAAAAAGAGAAGCATGTGAAGGTCATAGAGAAGGAGACAGAAAACCCAGATTGTTTTTATGTATAGGTCAAAGAGAGAGAGAAGCTGATTGTGTTAAAAAAATTTAAGAGAACACAGGAGAGATTAAGGCAGAAAAGTGCTCAATGGATTTAACAACTTGGAAGTCATCCGTGACCTTTTAGGAAAACATTTTAATAGTAATGAGAGAAAAAAGCCATACTCTAGTGAGCTGAAGGCCGATGGGCAAGAAAACCAAGGCCACAAGTATAGCCTCCTCTGGAAACATCATAATAATAGGAAGGAAGAAAGATAGCCTGGTAGGCACAGGGTTGGGTTTTTAACCTTTTCATCACATTATTATAGATGAGAGAAGATGACATTATTGATGGAGCCAGTCTCAGAGGATGTGGGAAGGAAGCAGGATGGAATGTGGATGTGGCCTCTTTGTAGGTAGACGGAGGAAAGTTGAGAGAGTTCCTATCTAGCAGTCTCTGTTTTCATTGTGGATAAGATATTGTCGTGAGTTGAGTGAAGACAGCAGGAATGGGGCAGAGGACTTGGGGGAATCTATGGACTTGTGTGTAGGAGAAGGGAGAAACTAGGGATGTTTAAAAGAATTGCTCAGGGGTCCTCGGAGACGACTGGAGTTAGCCACATAGATGTAGCCAGTCCTCAGATTATGGGTCTTCAGCGTCAGTAGTCTCCAGGAAATTGCTTCAGTGCCGTTTCTCTTTTTCTTAAAGAGGGACGATTGGCGCATGGATGACTAACAATTTTATAGCAGCAAATGTCCAGAGGAGCTTAGAAAATGTAAAAGGCTAATTGTGCTGTATGTTGGAGGCAATGGCTTTTTCTGAAGTATAAAAAACTTTATAGTGGTGACTATTATTTGAATCTTTTGCTAGTAAGACGAGTTCTCTAAAATTTGGACTTTGCAAATCTAATTATGAGGTTACAGATTATTTTTCTCTTTGGCTCTTAGGTAGGAACAGAACAACTGGCCATTGGAGGATATCTTGTCACATAGTATTCTGATATATGAAATTGAAATGATATGAACAAAGAAGTCAAATTAAGGCATATCTCATAACCATTAACAAGTTAGTTTAATGCATTTTTTTAAAAACCAAGTTAAGGGAGAAAGTCTTTTTTCTGGGTTTTATCAGAGAAGTTAATACTGTCCATGTGGATTCAATAAAAAAAAAAAGTAAAGACTTGCAGAAGCAATTCTTTACCTGAAGCTTAAACTAAGAAAAATATGACCTAATATTAAATATTTTAAAAGCCATCACTGAGCCTATCTCCTGACATTTCTAAGTCCGTTAAAAATTTCAAACACTTTTTATCAATAGAATGTAATAAATATATACCTCTAGAGATAAATTATAAAGAACTCTGAAAGAAATGGAATATTAACTTTGCCTCTTTTGAGCTACTTATATGTACTAGCCAAATTTATTGGTACACTTTATAAGTGTCATTCTGCCCCCCAAAAATGTGATACGCTGAAATATACCACCAAGTGAATTATGTGAAAGAGAGTAAGAGGATGAGATACTGATGAAGAATTAAACGAGGTGTTAAGGGTACTTGCGCGGTTTCTAAATTATTAGAGAAATAGCTCTTAGCACATTCTCTCCCACCCACCACCTCCGTTAAGTGAATATCCGATGACTGCTTCTGAAGCTTTAAGAAAAGAAATATTCAAATATAAATCTTGAGATGTGAAGGAAAAAGATAGAAAAAGTATTCCTTTTCCTTTGTCAGAACTGAACTCTCCCTCTCCCGTCTCCTCTAGAACACCTGCAGTCATACTGCTGCTTTATCAGCCCTTCCATGGTCTCCAATAATTATTCTTAGTGTCCAGGAGACATTGTAGCTGTACTCCGGAGTTCCTCCACACTGTTTTTTTTCCCCATACCGCCTGTATAGACTGTCCCTAGCCCTCAAAGTGCCGGCTGCACCACTTGTAATGATGTTTTCTTTCCTCAGTCCCTTACCTTACCCCACGCAATATCGCCCAATATGGTCCTCCTTCCTACTGCCCAGTTTTTAGGTTGGCACTGACCCATAACTTTACAAATGCTTGAATTAGGGCAGGCTTATTCTGAGAAGGAGGTACTTGTCCCGGAAGCCTTGAGGAATAAAAAGAAATGAAGCTTTCAAAAACCCCACTGTTGTCGATGATCTCAGAGAGGCAGCAGTGAGCGGTCCTGAAGAGAGATCTTAGTTCCGTGCCCAGGAATTGAACCCGGGTAGCCTGGATGAAAAAAACCAGGAATCCTAGCCGCTGGACCACCAGGAGCTAGAGGCTAAAGACAAAGTTTCCCTGGCTCTTATCCCCATTTGAAAGCAAGAATGTTTCAAGGGGGTAAAAACAGGTACACAGTTTATTATCAGAGACACAGCATAACATGTAGGAGAGCACACAGATAAGGAGTCTGTTTATTTAAGACAGAAGCAAGGCAGAAATACACACCCAGAGAGAAAGGGTACGGAGGTCCTCTCTAATGAGGGGAGGAGCACAGTAAAGAGGTGATTTAAATCACTTATATAGGACAGTCCTTCCGGGTCTTTGTTTACCTTTGGACAATTATCTTGTTCTATTTTCCACACTTGACTGGTCCTAGGATCCTCCCCAACATGTGTGCACAAATTTTTGCTAAGATGGATCCCACCGCAGAGGCCTGTGGGGCATATGTCCACACTTATTATGGGGTGGCGCACCCTCCCTTTTTCACCCCCAAGGAGCTTTCCTGTGCATGTGCAGACAGGGAAGTTTTCCTTGACCTCAGCAGTGGTCATCTTATCTCTTTACTTCAGCAGAGCTCAGCTTCTGGAGTGTCTGGTGAGAACAAAGCTTCAATTTTACTCCACCTGACAAAGACCAGCCATCCAACCCAGGGGCCCATCTATCTCCTACCCTACCAACATTGCTCTTTCCAAGGAAAATTTTGGCAGTCTGGTGAACGTGTGCTGAACGGGGACTGTATTTTGTTCAGAGCCTACGTGGTCTTTATACTGATACTCGTTTTTTCAGTCTTCAAAAGAACTTTAAAAAAACCTTTTCCATTCTCTAATGCTTTGCTTTTCTGCCGCCTTGTTATACCCCTCCCTCAAAAAAATTAAAAAGAAAACAAAACCTAACTTTTCGTTTTATCTAATACAAAATAGCAATATAGCTCTCTTGCATTGCTTTCCTATCTTTAGGAATCTTAAAAGAGAGTGACTAGCCAGGGATTTGTCAGATAACCGGGTCTGTTTCTGGTTTGCATGAGCGATGATGGTTCCAAACCCTAGGAGGAAAAAATGGAAAATGTCTTAGATATTTCAGATTCATGTGAAGCCAAACCGTGTGATCTCCTGCCAGTTTTAGTTTACAAAACTCTTGTGGTCCCGGGTGTGTTTACTTGGACTTTAAGTTTTACTATTACCATTATATTCCAATAACTTCACTCCCTCAACCAGCCCACTGACTGTGGTCTACTCTAGTGTGTATAAAAACAATTACTAGAACAGAAGAACTAGGCTGATTGAAATTCTCTCCTTAAAAATGTTAATTTCAATGTCAATTTAATCCAAGCCAGCGACATAATTAAATAACTACTCTGCATGAGAAGGTGCTTTTTCTTTTTGTTGTTGAAACAAGTTCCTCTTAGAGCCAGTTTCAAAAGAAAGCAGGAAAAAAGTCATTGTTGATATTTCAGTGACATTGGCAATTGCATATGGTAACTTACAGAATGCAAAATTTATGTAAATTTATACAATTTTACAAAATTTATAAACTTTTAAAATTATATAAATTGCATGTCATTATAAGTATATCTGTGTAACTTATAGGAGAGATGCAAGTGGGAAATATGAACCAGAGGAGCACTGGACAGTCATGATTCAGAAATGGACCTTGTTTACACGCTTTGCTTATATTCCTTCTGGGAGCCTGATTGCCAAGGTTTTGTCCCCAAACAAGCATAAAACGGTTACAAACTATGCCCAGATTGGCTGGCTATCAAATGTCAATGTTTCTTTGACTGCTCTTTTCTTCTAAAATGTTCTCTATTCTCTATGTATGCTGCGGTGACTGCCACACAGCAAAGTAAAAGAGAATCTTTTGACCCATAAAAGTAATTGAGCAATTGCCAAAACAGAGAAGCTGCTGCCTATCAGTAGAATCAGAGGCGAACGCCACTTCACCACAACCATGTGTTCTGGAACGCAGTGGGCTTACACATCTGGACGTTCCTTGGTAGGTCATTCATTCATTCAGCAAATATTTATTCAATACCTCGTGCTGTGCACAAGGCTGAGTGAATCTCCAATAGAGTTCTGGAAAAAAATATATAATCCCACCCTCAACACAAAGAATCCAAAATGTATATGAGAATACATGATATACACATGTGAAAAGTTTCATAATAATACATGGCGGTACATGTTTAAGGGCCAGGCTGGTTTAAGTCCTATCACAGGTCAGTATAGGCCAAAACACTGGGATACAGGTGTGGCTCTGGTAGGTACAGAGCAGGCCAGTTGAGCTCCATCAGTGTATCCCTGTTGGGGAGTAGTAAGAAACAAAGGAAATGTGGACCCAAATTGTGGAAGGACATTCAGACAGGCTAAAGGCCTTATCCTGGAGATAAAGAGAGACAGGAAAGGATTGTGATGTGGCAAAAGTGATACTAATTCAAAAAGATACATGAGCCCCTATGTTCATAGCAGCACTGTTTACAATAGCCAAGACATGGAAACAACCCAAGGGCCCAACAGATGATTGGATTAAGGAGATGTGGTTTATACATACAATGGAATATTACTCCACCGTAAAAAAGAATGAAATACTGCCATCTGCAGCAGTGTGGATGAACCTAGAGAATATTATACTTATTGAAATAAGTCAGACAAAGAAAAATACTTTGTATCACTTACATGTGGAATCTAAAAAATAACACAGGGACTTCCCTGGCGGTCCAGTGGTTGCGATTTCGCCTTCCAGTGCAGGGGTGTGTGTGGGTTCAACCCCTGGTTGGGGAGCTGGGATCCCACGTGCCTCTCCGCCGCGAACACAAAACAGAAGCAATATTGTAACAAATTCAATAAAAACTTTAAAAATGGTCCACATCAAAAAAATAAAAAATAATACAAATAAATGTATATACAAAACAGAAACAGACTCACAGATATAGAATACAAGCTTGTGGTTACCAAAGGAGCGAGGGAAGGGGGGAGAGGCAAACTAAGAGGACAGGATTAAGAAATAGAAACTACTATATATAAAATAGATAAGCAACAAGTATATACTGTGTAGCACCAGGAAGTATACCCATTATCTTGTAATAACCTATCATGGAATATAATCTGCAAAAATACTGAATCACTATGTGGTGCACCTGAAACTAACACAATATTGTAAATCAACTACACTTCAGTAAAAAAGTGATGTTTTCATTAGATATATTGGCTTATGTTATGGCAGATATTTTAAAGCGGCAGAGAGGAAGGATATTTCAGAAATGTTACAGTAATGCCACCTTGAAGAAATAAAGGTTGGGTTAGGGTGAGCAGGGGGAATGAAAGGAAGAGACGGAATTGATGTGGCACATATATACAATGGAATATAACTCAGCCATAAAAAGAAACGAATTTGAGTTATTTGTAGTGAGGTGGATGGACCTAGAGTCTGTCATACAGAGTGAATGAAGTAAGTCAGAAAGAGAAAAACAAATACCGTATGCTAACACATATATGGAATCTAAGAAAAAAAAAAAGGTCATGAAGAACCTAGGGTTAAGACGGGAATAAAGACGCAGACCTACTAGAGAATGGACTTGAGGATATGGGGAGGGGGAAGGGTAAGCTGGGACAAAGTGAGAGAGTGGCATCGACATATATACACTACCAAACGTAAAATAGATAGCTAGTGGGAAGCAGCCGCATAGCACAGGGAGATCAGCTCGGTGCTTTGTGACCACCTAGAGGGGTGGGATAGGGAGGGTGGGAGAGAGGGAGACGCAAGAGGGAGGAGATATGGGAACATATGTATATGTATAGCTGATTCACTTTGTTATAAAGCAGAAACTAACACACCATTGTAAAGCAATTATACTCCAATAAAGATGTTTAAAAAAAATTACGAAAAGAGAAAGGATAAGATTTTTGTGTCTGGCTATCGGGAGAGGCAATAAACAACTCTAAGGTTTGGTGCCTTTATTCTGGAAAAATGATAATACTGTCGACAGATGCAAAGAAATCAGGTGGGGATGGTGCTTTGTGAATGAGGCTCCATGCTGAAACAGCACGCCATGACGTGGTGTAAATGTTTCACGCTGAGCATCATTGCTCAGAAGGAAATATTCAGTACTTCAGTCTGTGAAAGTGCAGGAGTTTTATGGCAGAACGTAACGAATGAAGAGCTGAGGCTTGAGTCCAAATGATTTTCTGAGACTGTGAGCTGAAAGGAGACTTAATAAAGACATGCAGGAAGGTCAAGATGGGGGACAAGAATCAGTGGACTGTCGCAGAATCCAAGGATAAGGAGTTGTGAGTTTGAAGGATGAAATTTTGCAGAGAGGTCACAAGAAGAATGCCGAGGAAGAACGTGAGATCTGGCATTTTTGGTCTAGACATTCAGGTGTCAGATTATTTTAAGCATTGGGCATGCTTATTCGTTTTGTTTGGGACTTCAGCATTGAACTATTTTCCTTTCTTGCTTATTTTAGTAGATTTCTTCTTGCATTTCACATACCGTGTAGGAGCTATTTTATATCCCTTTAGTAATTCTCAGGCTCAGGGCCTGGCTGAACATACTTGTATGCTATAATAGTAGGCTGTTGTGACAATTAAATGAACAGTGACTAGAGTATAATGAACACTCAGCAAAAATTATTGGTAAAATTTCAAACTTTATGGCAGTATGTTCTGTATTTTTTTAATAAATTTATTTATTTATATTTTTTATTTTTGGCTGCGTGAAGAAATGAAGACCTCTTCATTTCTGCGCGTGGGCTTTCTCTAACTGTGGTACGTGGGGGCTGCTCTTCATTGTGGTGTGCAGGCTTCTCATTGCGGTGGCTTCTCTTGTTGCGGAGCACGGGCTCTAGGCGCGTGGGCTTCAGTAGTTGTGGCTCGCGGGCTCTAGAGCGCAGGCTCAGTAGTTGTGGCGCACGGGCTTAGTTGCTCTGTGGCACGTGGGATCTTCCCAGACCAGGGCTCGAACCCGTGTCCCCTGCATTGGCAGGAGGATTCTTACCCACTGCGCCACCAGGGAAGTCCTGTTCTGTAGTTTTAAATCACCTGAAAATTTTGGAGGGACAAATACGATACCTTTATTGTTTAAGTTTTCCCATGAATACTTAGGCCAACATCGTAATCCATGAAGTTAAAAGAGGTTTGAGAGCCATGGTTTTATGAAGAACCTTTGATTCTTAACTCAGAGGTTCCTGCAATTATTGTGCTTCTTAGATTAAGTGTATACCATAAACTCAGAACTTCAAAGGTGGAAAAGAAATACTGGATTCTCTCCATTCCTTCCAATGGTTAATGCAATTCTCTGCTTCCTTTCTCCATGTCTACCCAAAAATGAGTGCCAGAGCAAAGGCCTTATGAGTTGTCCCATTTTGCTGTAAATGATGTCTTCATCTCTTCTGGAAGGAACTCTAATATTCAGCCAAGTTGCTTGGAAGCAAGTTAAATGGCTTCCAGCCCTCCTTTCTTGATAATATTTGGGTGTCTTTTATACCTCTCTCTGAAAAGGAAATTTACTGCGTGGCAAACCAGGCCAGCAAGATTCCTCAGCAACTTAATTTAGAAGTGAATTATTCTTCTGAATAGACCCATTCTTTGTTTGAATACAAGGCAGTCCTTTCATGTGTTTCCCAAATAAGCATCCTAGTTACCCCTACCTGAGTTTCCACTAGTGTCATTTAATGTAACAGAATGTACTTTTTCCTAATAGAGGTTTTATGCTCTCCAACATGCCACCTCCCTATTGCAGTTCATGCTCTGAGTTACTTTTATCTCAATAATAAATGTGCAATTTGTGAAACTTGTTCCCAAACTTTAAAGCTAGCTCTCTGTTCTCTTTGGCATAGAATTTAGGTTTTATTTGCCCCCAAATAAGTTTTTCCAGGAGAGAGTTTTGGGACTAAGAATGTTGATTATAAATAAAGTAAAAACAGAAAGTCCTGTCTAGGAGTTATAATATGACATTAATAAATCTATCACCTCTTCCATCAGCCATTTTCTATGATTTTGAGGGAAATATTTAAGCCCTTAAGCTAAATGAGGAATATATTTCATCTCTACCTCATGGTGATGATAATTTATTTGTAAAAATATTTATATGGTATTGGTGATTTTGATAGATTGCTTTATAATGACAAAGTGAAACTGAAAGAAGTCAGTGTTGAGATCAGACAAAGGGTGGGTCAATTTCTAAGTGGTTTTCAAGTTGGAGTTTGTAAGAAGGCAGTGGACATGAACATGGACAAAGTCCTTTTGAAAAATATATACCACGTATGAAGAAAATTATATACTTTAGAGATTACAGCATCATCATCTCTAAAAAGAAAGCCAAATAAGTAAAAAGGTTTTCTCTGGCAGCTGCCTTTTGCTGATAAGATCCGAAGAAGAAACTGTTTTGACCAGTTCCTTGTGATAGAACTGTAGTAGAAAAGCCATGATGTTTACTGATTCTCAAAGAAATCAAACGGACATCCTAAAACCTGTAGTGTAAAATCTGTGATTGATAAGATCAGAGTATTGGCTTGCCAGAGAAGTTTATTAAACCTAGCTGCATCCTGTGGCGAGGCCATGCCAATGCCAATTATAAACTCTCTGGAACTGAATATAGCGCATTCGTGCTTCCCAACCTACTTTACGTGACCACACTCAAAAGCAACAACAGGAGACCCAAAGGTTCTATGAAGTTATATTTCTGGACTGAGTGAAATTCTTTCAGCCCCACTTTCTGTGAACGTCATCAAAAGCTTTTGAAAGAGACATTCAGAATCTGCTTAAATACCGAGTGTTGTTTTCTGGAAGCACACTTTCAGGGAGACTGCCGGAGATTAAATACATTGTTACGTGAGCGTGGCCCCACTAAATAGAAGCCCAAGAAGAATATTTCAACTCTGATCAGAGATTTATACAAATAGAGCCAATGATTCTCATCAGCCACACAGAACTGAAAGCAGGGTATATGATTAATGTCTGTTGTTAAATAAGTGTATTTATTTCACTATAAAAGTCATGGAACCACATGTGGAAAATTTGGAAAAGAGACGCAGACGTAGAGAAGGGATTTGTGGACGCAGGGTGGGACGAAGTGAGAGAGTAGCATTGACATATATACACTACCATGTGTAAAATAGACAGCTAGTGGGAAGCAGCCACATAGCACAGGGAGCTCAGCTCAGTGCTCTGTTATGACCTAGAGGGGTGGGATATAGCTGATTCACATTGTTGTACAACAGAAACTAACACAACATCGTACAGCAATTACACTCCAATTAAAAAAAAAATCCTACACAGTCATTGTTTTAATCTTGGTGTCTAGTCTTCCATCCTTTTTCTTATTAATGCAAAAAATGATTTTAAAAACGTACTGAAATTATATTAGTTTTTATAAATGCATTTTTAAAATACATCATCCATATAAACAGATTTAATTTATAACGTGAAAGGTATAATTATGGAGCAGCAAATGATAACATTATGTGTTATTTGAAGCAATATAGCTACTGAAATGTTTTATTTTCAACATATTTGCACTCTGTCCACTCAGCTCTTTTCCATTGTTAAATGTACTATAAATACAAATATTTCGAATATTTTGGCATGTGGAATTTCACAAGTGGTTGTTGTGTTATTGTTGCTAGCTGATATTACTGTACTTGGTAATACAAGTAACCAAAAGTTATTAATTACAAGGGCATACAGTGCTAAATCCCTTCATAATACCTACCACGATATGCTTTAGAACAAAAAGGGGAATGACAAATATTATCTAGTAAAGTATAGAGGGAAGCACAGCCGGTGGAAGTCATTTAAAACACCTAGATTCACGAAACGCCGTCTAAGTAGCAGCCCACTTTTAATAGTCGTTGGTTTTCCTGAAGGGACATAAATAATGTTTTCTTTTTCAAAGGAATTCATTCCCATTGAATGACCTTTCCTGATGACACTCTTTTCGTCAGAATTCTTGCAATCCTTCCCTTAGACAGGGTAGGAACTAACTGTCTTATGACCCTTTATCCTCAGGGCGCTCCTAGTGAATGAATTTAGTAAAATTAATCCACACAACTCTTTTTACCCACCCAGGGGACCTTTCACAGTGGTCTTCTGGGACCACTGCCACAATTCAAAGAAGCGGTTGCAGTGGGAACTTGGTCAGTGAAGGTGCCCCTTCTGACCTAGTGAAAGCTGCAAGTGCTTTTCAACTCACTCCAGGCATGGACAGTGTCCCTATAGCTGCTGAGATTACCCTTTTGCATGATCACCCTCATGGTAAAGCCCTTAATGCCTAATACATTGATATGGTGACTTAAGGCAGAAAGTTGTGTCAATGTCTACCATATATCTCTTATATCTTCCACATTGGAAAATAAATTTTATACTGCATATAAATTTTTATACTGTATATAAGATAGGCTGTATTCTTTTTTAAACCTCTTCCTAGCCCATGTTTATGTAATCAACTTAATTAAGCCATCCAAATTCTGGATATCCTGCAGATAACTGCAGAACCTCTCAATCTGCCTATCTTTCATTTCAGAATCTGTGCTATTTATTGATTGTTCTTTATTCTTAAGCAAGAACACATTGTTTCCATCACAAACCGTTTTAATAATCCAGCTGAGAATCAGTTAAGCATCAAAGCTTAAGTGAGATTATACATCACTACTTTCAGTATTTCATGGCCATTCAAGTAGCAAGAATCATTTTCTCAACTAGACTCAGTGGGAAAATGAAAATGTTTACAATATAAAGCTTTACGGCTTGTTGTCATATTGAAGAGGTGGTTTTCACATTTTTAGACTTTTCTCTCCATAATTAAATTGAGATGTTAAATATAAACCTTCCAGAGGGAATGATACTGAAAAATAAACATTCACACCAAGATAATTAAATTTTGGAATTTCATGTCTTCTTTTGCCAATAGGTTGCTGCTTTCATTATCACTTACTTATTACATCTTTCCAAATTCTGGTCAAAGACTCACGTCAGATTTGAAAAGAATTAAAGAATGACCCAAGAAGCTCAGATGGATTTTCTAAGGGCTAGTTGAAGATTGTTTTGACATCACCTGTTTCCTTAAGAGAAGTTTTCTCAATCCTTTTAAGCTAAAAGGCTACCTTGTGAATATCGTGGACATGTGTTATTAATATTTTTAAAGAATCACTTCTCTCCAAGCAGAGTCTAATTCTAGAGTTCTAAAACCCAGAAGAGAGAGTTATGCCTACACAGTATTTTAAGTGCCGTATGCTCCAGAATTCCTGTAGTGAAAAATGTCAGTCTTCCATCAGAGGGATGATGAATTGAGAAGTGCCTTCCCACTCTCTGTGGTTTCCATGGTGCTGATTGTCAATGCCTTTTGTTGTAGGCAGAATACTTCTATGAATTCCTGTCCTTGCGCTCCCTGGATAAAGGCATCATGGCAGACCCAACCGTCAATGTCCCTCTGCTGGGAACAGTGCCTCACAAGGCATCAGGTGGGTGGTCTTCGCCTCAGAGAAAGGTTTACACTTAAAATATAATAGCGATGGGAATAATATTTTAGATCCAGTTGTCACCCATCAGAGACATTACAGAATGTTTTCCTGAAGAGATCTATTGATTTTAGGGCAAATCAGTTGTTATGTCTCTATTTCCTTTGGGCAAAAGATTAGGATAGGCATGAAGAAATGGAAGTTTTAGAATTTCCTAAAAACTCAGTTCATAAATGATTCCAGATTAGAAAAAGAAAAGTCACTATGTGAGATATACTTGGCCAACAAGTGTGAATTAATGTAGTACATATAAATGTGGCAAAGATGCAAAGTAAGTGATCGAGAGAGAATGGGACAAGTCAAGAAAAACTTCCCCTAAATGAACATTGTATTGAATTTTTTTTTTTTTTTTTTTTTTTTTTTTTTGCGGTACGTGGGCCTCTCACTGGTGTGGCCTCTCCCATTGCGGAGCACAGGCTCCGGACGTGCAGGCTCAGCGGCCATGGCATGGGCCCAGCCGCTCCGCGGCATGTGGGATCTTCCCGGACCGGGGCACGAACCCGTGTCCCCTGCATCGGCAGGCGGACTCTTAACCACTGCGCCACCAGGGAAGCCCTGAATAGGAATTTGAAGTAGAGAGGAGACATAGCAAAGTAGGAGAAAGGGGTTCAGTCTTTCAGATCTAATCATTCTTCTCTACTAAGAAAATCTAGTATGCAGTTATTTGTTTAGAACTTTTCAACTTACAAAACACCAGTTCATGCATTATCTAATTTGTGTTCTGGGAGGGCATCAAGGCCTGAATTACGGCTCCATTTTACAAATTAGAAAATTGGGGCTTGTGAAGTTCAGCTGACTTTCCCATAGTCACATAATAAGCAGTGAAGCTGAGACTAGAGCCCAGGTTTTATGACTTGTAGAAAACTACAGAGATCACTTATGTAACCTATGTTACATTGAGTATATATATATTTTTACATAATTGTAGTAATATTATATATTTGGTCTTGCATAATGATTTTTTGGCTTTTAACATTTTAACATAAGCATTTTCCCATGTCACTACACATATTTCCAAAAGTTATTTTTAATGCCCTTATAATATTGTTTTATGAACATAGCGTAATTTATTTACTCATTCCCTTATTGTGTTACTTAGATTGTTTTTAGGGTTGGCATACTAGAAATAGCACAGTAAACATCATTTTTAAAGTAACAGATGGTCAGTAGCCCTGTTTGTCTTATTCACCATGACTGCCAACACAGGGCCCAGCATAGAACAGGCTCTCAGAAAATACTTGTTGGATTCACGTGTGTAGCAAAATCTTAAAGTTCATCTCATTATTTTGTTAAGAATAGATTCTTAGAGGTAAAATTATTGTGTCAAAGGATATGAACTATGAACTTTTTAAAAGGCTCTTAAATTGCCAAAATGCCAAATTACTTTCCGCAAAGGCTGTGCCTATTTGCACCCTGGCTAGCAGTGTTGGAGAGTGCCTGGCTTACTAACTTCATCAACATGTGTTATTAATCATGGTAGCTGTTTTGCTGACTTAAAAAGTGAAAAGTGGTTTCTCAGTGTTCTTTCAATTTGATTTTTTAAATTCCTATGAGGTAGGAAGTTATTTTCTTGTATCTGTTAGACAATGTAAATGTCTGTGTGCCGTGCTCATTTTTATATTGAAATACTGTGGTTCTTATTAATTTGCAAAGCTCACTGTAAAGTACTGACTGTTGATTGCAATTTTTTCAATTTATGTTTTATTTTTTTGAGGAGGGATATGCAGAGGCTTTAAAATCCTGTGTGGTCAAAACTATCTTTTCCTTTGTGATGTTTTTCCTATTACTTTTATGCTTGGAAATTAATTCCTATTCCAGAGAACCATTAGGTGATAATTTACACATGCTTCTAATATTTTACAAAAATTTATTTTGGCAGTAGTATGAGGTAGGGCTCAACCTGAATTATTTTTCTGAATTGTCGACTTCTCCAGCGTAAGAGGTTGGACTGACTCAAGATATGCTCTTTATTTTACAATAAGTTTTTTATAGATAAGAGTTGGTTTTAGAGACTACTGTTTGTTCTAATATTATAATATTTATAGTTTTATATTAAAATAATTGATAGCACAATCCTGTCTCTTAAAAAAGATTAGTCTTGTTCTTTTAGAGGAACATTAGAATAATTTGTCAGACATCAAATGAAGATCTCGTTAGGAGCTAATTTTTTTCTTTTCCATTAGGGTTTATTATAGGATATTGAATATAGTTCCCTGAGCTATGCAATAGGACACTGTTGTTTATACATTCTATATATAATAGTTTGCATCTGCTAGTCCCAAACTCCCCATCCATCACTCCCCCACACCCCTCCCCCTTGGCAACTACAAGTCTGTTCTCTGTGTGAGTCTGTTTCGTATGTAAGTTCATTTGTGTCATGTTTTAGGTTCCACAGATAAGTGATATCATATGGTATTTGTCTTTCTGACTTACTTCACTTAGTATGATCATCTCTAGGTCCATGCATGTAGCTGCAAATGGCATTATTTCATTCTTTTTTATGGCTGAGTAATATTCCACTATATATATATATACACACACACACACACACACACACACACACACACACCATATCTTCTTTCTCCATGCATCTGTTGATGGACATTTAGGTTGTTTCCATGACTTGGCTATTGTAAATAGTGCTGCTATGAACAAAGGGGTGCTTGTATCTTTTCAAATTAGAATTTTCTCTGGATATATGCCCAGGAGTGGAATTGCTGAATCATATGGTAGATCTTTTTTAGTTTTCTGAGTAACCTCCATACTGTTTTCCATAGTGGCCGCACCAACTTACATTCCCACCAACAGTGTAGGAAGGCTTCCCTTTTCTGCACACCCTCCCCAGCATTTGTTATTTGTAGACGTTTTAATGATGGCCACTCTGACTGGTGTGAGGTGGTACGTCATTTTAATTTTGATTTGCACTTCTCTAATGATTAGTGATATTGAGCATCTTTTCATGTGCCTGTTGGCCATCTGTATGCCTTATTTGGAGAAATGTCTATTTAGATCTTCTGCCCATTTTTTGATTGTTTTTTTTTTTATATTGAGCTGTATGAGATGTTAGTATATTTTGAAAATTAACCCCTTGTCGGTTGCATCATTTGCAAATATTTTCTCCCAGTCTGTAGGTTGTCTTTTCATTTTGTTTATGGTTTCCTTTGCTGAGGAGCTAATTTAAATTGATGAAATAATCAGGAAATCAGGCACCCTTACAGAGTCCATTTTCAGGTTGTAGTTATCTACTACTTCCAATGTATTTGTATTGCCACATCCCAGCACTGTAAAGTTGGGGACTAAATAAGCACAGAGTTTCTCTAATTTCCTGGCATAGGCGCCCATGTGGGTATAGACAGGAAGAGTGTGAATCTGGGTTTCTCTTGGGTCATCCCAGTGCTGCCGATATGACTCACAGCCCTCCCAGAGGGCTTCCAATCCAGATGGGTTTAGGTTCTAGGAAGCTCCTATGAAGGAAAAAGGCCTTGGGTTCTGGAGATACACTCACCTAAGATTTGTAGCCTCAAGGATATGAATATCCCATTCCAGATACATGGGTACCCCAATTCCGCTCAGATGATAATGCTAGTATTACTGCATACTGCTACATCATGGAGACAAGAAAGTTCTTAGAATATGACCACCAAATTCTTGGAATAGGGCATTACTCAGTCTCATGCCACGTCACTTGGTGTTCCTTTTTAGTCGAAGATAATTTTCTATAAAATTTTTCTTGAGCATATTTGTTCTTTTTCTTAAGAAGTGGTCAGGAGTAAGATAAATACATAACATGTCTCTCAATTTCCATTTCATATTTTTGAATTTTTCTTTTGTCTTTTTCTGATTATTAAAGAGGTACAAACTCATTTAGCCCATTAAAAGGTATTAATTAATTGCACAGTTATACCTCCTCAACTTAAAATAAATCTTGAACCTTTGGATTTCTAATCAAATGCTTATATCCAAAATCTTCCCAGTTTTATCAATTTTTTGTGTCTAGTAAAAAAAAAAAGTTTACTGAAATTCTACTTCTTAGGATATTGAAGCAGTAAGGTTTTGAATATATGATATAAGAACACTTTAATAGGTCATGTTTAGAGAAAACATCATTTGCTAATAATTTAGAATCTTTAATAAAATGTAGAAGAAAAAGTGGATGATACTTCGGGCAAGGTGAGACTAAAAAGAACAAGCCTGGGATGAGGTGACTCATGCACATGTGTGCGCATTTATACACACACACACACACACACACACACACACATTTTACACGGACAACCCCCCCTCCCCCCATAGAGATTTTTGGAGGCAGATGTAGGATTTGTTTGCAGAAATGCAGGTGCAAGAAGTTTATGGGGATTGTAGTTCATTTCAGGGCAGTTATTCATTAGCCTCATTAAGCTCAGTCCCCCCAGCATGAGCAGTGAGGGTAACTTGAATTATTAAAAAGTAACCAAATCAGTGTGTCTTGCTCCTAAGCGTCCAGGTAGCGTTCATTACTCTGCTGGTCTATTTAATACCCTCAAGCTGCTAAGGTGTTCTTTTATCCTACAGACTCCTATATGCCTAAGCGTTGCACGAAAAAGAAAACTCTTGATCTTTAACAGTTATGAAGTGCCTGCTTTCTGGCATCTGAAGAGAACAAAAACAGGAAATACAAACTGCAGGGTGGTTCAGTAAAATTCCTCAGTTGGATAACGAAAAACAGTTTCCATCAAGCCAAGGCTTTACCTGTTGGAACACTCTTTCTCTGTCATCCCATGAAACCAACAGAGCAGGGGTGTTTCTCAACCAAGACCATCAGGAATCCAATGTGTAGAAATTGTCAAATAGGTGTTAATGCTGGGAGGACCATCTTCTTCCGGGTGACCCCCATCCTTAGAAAGTGAAGCCCAGCGTAGGTACTCAGTAAGCATTTGCTGAGAGAATGAATGGATGACTATTTGTGTTGGATGATTTATACTCATGGAACAGCTTATAATCATGTGGTGTCGAGGATGAGATCTCGCCCACCTTATTCATCTCTTCCCTTGCTGTGAGGCAGTGGTTTGCATGACCGAGGCTGAGGCTGTATGAACACCATACTGGTCTCAGGGTGGAAGATTTAAAACATCTTTTTTGGAGTATAATTGCTTTACAGTGGTGTGTTAGTTTCTGCTGTATAACAAAGTGAATCAGCTATAAATATACATTTATCCCCATTTCTCCTCCCTCTTGCGTCTCCCTTCTACCCTCCCTATCCCACCCCTCTAGGTGGACACAAAGCACCGAACTGATCTCCCTGTGCTATGTGGCTGCTTCCCACTAGCTATCTGTTTTACATTTGGTAGTGTATATATGTCCATGCCACTCTCTCACTTCGTCCCAGCTTACCCTTCCCCCACCCTGTGTCCTCAAGTCCATTCCCTACGTCTGCATCTTTATTCCTGTCCTGCCCTTAGGTGCTTCACAACCTTTTTTTTTTTTTAGACACCTTATATGTGTTAGCATATGGTCTTTGTTTTTCTCTTTCTGAGTTACTTCACTCTGTATGACAGTCCCTAGGTCCATCCACCTCACTGCAAATAACTCAGTTTTGATTCTTTTTATGGCTGAGTAATATTCCATTGTATATATGTGCCACATCTTCTTCATCCATTCATCTGTCAACGGACACTTAGGTTGCTACCATATCCTGGCTACTGTAAATACTGCTGCAATGAACACTGTCGTACATGACTCTTTTTGAATTATGGTTTTCTCAGGGTATATGCCCAGTAATGGGATTGCTGGGTCATATGGTAGTTCTATTTTTAGTTTTTTAAGGAAACTCCATACTGTTCTCCATAGTGGCTGTATCAATTTACATTCCCACCAACAGGGCAAGAGGATTCCCATTTCTCCACAACCTCTCCAGCATTTATTGTTCGTAGATTTTTGTTTGAGTGTGGCCATTCTGACTGGTGTGAGGTGATACCTCATTATAGTTTTGATTTGCATTTCTCTAATGATTAGTGATGTTGAGCGTCCTTTCATGTGTTTCTTGGCAACCTGTATATCTTCTTTGGAGAAATGTCTATTTAGGTCTTCTGCCCATTTTTGGATTGGTTTTTTTGTTTTTTTAATATTTAGATGCTTGTAAATTTTGGAGATTAATCCTTTGTCAGTTGCTTTGTTTGCAAATATTTTCTCCCATTCTGAGGGTTGTCTTTTGGTCTTGTTTATAGTTTCCTTTGCTCTGCAAAAGCTTTAAAGTTTCATTAGGTCCCATTTGTTTATTTTTGTTTTTATTTCCATTTCTCTAGGAGGTGGGTCAAAAAGGATCTTGCTGTGATTTATGTCATCATGTTCTGCCTATGTTTTCCTCTCAGAGTTTTATGGTGTCTGGCCTTACATTTAGGTCTTTAATCCATTTTGAGTTTATTTTAGTTTATGGTGTTAGGGAGTATTATAATTTCATTCTTTTACATGTAGCTGTCCAGTTTTCCCAGCACCACTTATTGAAGAGGCTGTCTTTTTTCCAGGCTGTCTTATTGAAGAGGGTGCCTCCTTTATCAAAGATAAGGTGACCATATGTGTGTGGGTTTATCTTTGGGCTTTCTATCCTGTTCCATTGATCTACATTTCTGTCTCTGTGCAAGTACCATACTGTCTTGATTACTGTAGCTTTGTAGTATAGTCTGAAGTCAGGGAGCCTGATTCCTCCACCTCCATTTTTCTTTCTCAAGGTTGCTTTGGCTATTCAGGGTCTTTTGTGTTTCCATAAAAATTGTGCAATGTTTTATTCTAGTTCTGTGAAAAATGCCATTGGTAGTTTGATAGGGATTCATGGAATCTGTAGATTGCTTTGGGTAGTAGAGTCATTTTCACAATGTTGATTCTTCCAAGAACATGGTATATCTTTCCATCTATTTGTATCATCTTTAATTTTTTTCATCAGTGTCTTATAATTTTCTGCATACAGGTCTTTTGTCTCCTTAGGTAGATTTATTCATAGATATTTCATTCTTTTGGTTGCAATGGTAAATGGGAGTGTTTTCTTAATTTCATTTTCAGATTTTTCATCATTAGTGTATAGAAATGCAAGAGATTTCTGCACATTAATTTTGTATCCTGCTATTTTACCAAATTCATTGATTAGCTCTAGTAGTTTTCTGGTAGCATCTTTAGGATTCTCTATGTATAGTATCATGTCATCTGCAAACAGTGACAGCTTTACTTCTTCTTTTCCAATTTGGATTCCTTTTATTTTTCTTCTCTGATTGCTGTGGCTAAAACTTCCAAAACTATGATGAATAATAGTGGTGAGAGTGGGCAACCTTGTCTTGTGCCTGATCCTAGTGGAAATGGTTTCTCTTTTTCACCATTGAGGACGATGTTGGGTGTGGTTTTGTCATATATGGTCTTTATTATGTTGAGGAAAGTTCCCCCTATGCCTACTTTCTGGAGGGTTTTTATTATAAATCGGTGTTGAATTTTGTCAGAAGCTTTCTCTGCATCTGTAGAGATGATCATATGGTTTTTCTCTTTCAATTTGTTAATATGGTGTATCACATTGATTGATTTGCGTATATTGAAGAATCCTTGCATTCCTGGGTTAAACCCCATTTGACCATGGTGTATGATCCTTTTAATGGGCTGTTGGATTCTGTTTGCTAGGATTTTGTTGAGGATTTTTGCATCTATATTCATCAGTGATATTGGCCAGTAGTTTTCTTTCTTTGTGACATCTTTGTCTGGTTTTGGTATCAGGGTGATGGTGGCCTCATAGAATGAGTTTGGGAGTATTCCTAACTCTGCTATATTTTGGAAGAGTTTGAGAAGGATAGGTGTTAGCTCTTCTCTAAATGTTTGATGGAATTTGCCTGTAAAGCCATCTGGTCCTGGGCTTCTGTTTGTTGGAAGATTTTTAATCACAGTTTCAATTTCAGTGCTTGTGATTGGTCTGTTCATATTTTCTATTTCTTCCTGGTTCATTCTCAGAAGGTTGTGCATTTCTAAGAATTTGTCCATTTCTTCCAGGTTGTCCATTTTATTGGCATATAGTTGCTTGTAGTAATCTCTCATGATCCTTTGTATTTCTGCAGTGTCAGTTGTTACTTCTCCTTTTTCATTTCTAATTCTATTGAGTCTTCTCCCTTTTTTTCTTGATGAGTCTGGCTAATAGTTTAACAATTTTGTTTATCTTCTCAAAGAACCAGCTTTTAGTGTTATTGATCTTTGCTATCGTTTCCTTCATTCCTTTCTGATCTGATTTTTATGATTTCTTTCCTTCTGCTAACTTTGGGGTTTTTTTGTTCTACTTTCTCTAATTGCTTTAGGTGTAAGGTTAGGTTGTTTATTTGAGATGTTTCTTATTTCTTAAGGTAGGATTGTATTGCTATAAACTTTCCTCTTAGAACTGCTTTTGCTGCATCCCATAGGTTTTGGGTCATCGTGTTTTCATTGTCATTTGTTTCTAGGTATTTTTTGATTTCCTCTTTGATTTCTTCAGTGATCTCTTGGTTATTAAGTAGTGTATTGTTTAGCCTTCATGTGTGTGTATTTTTTACAGATTTTTTCCTGTAATTGATATCTAGTCTCATAGCGTTGTGGTTGGAAAAGATACTTGATATGATTTCAGTTTTCTTAAATTTACCAAGGCTTGATTTGTGAACCAAGATGTTATCTATGCTGGAGAATGTTCCATGAGCACTTGAGAAGAATGTGTATTCTGTTGTTTTTGGATGGAATGTCCTATAAATATCAATTAAGTCCATCTTGTTTAATGTATCATTTAAAGCTTGTGTTTCCTTATTTATTTTCATTTTGGATGATCTGTCTATTGGTGAAAGTGGGGTGTTAAAGTCCCCTACTATGATTGTGTTACTGTCCATTTCCGCTTTTATGGCTGTTAGTATTTGCCTTATGTACCGAGGTGCTCCTATGTTGGGTGCATAAATATTTACAATTGTTATATCTTTTTCTGGATTGATCCCTTGATCATTATGTAGTGTCCTTCTTTGTTTCTTGTAATAGTCTTTGTTTTAAAGTCTATTTTCTCTGATATGAGAATTGCTACTCTGGCTTTCTTTTGATTTCCATTTGCATGGAATATCTTTTTCCATCCCCTCACTTTCAGTCTGTATGTGTCCCTAGGTCTGAAGTGGGTCTACTGTAGACAGCACATATATGGGTCTTGTTTTTGTATCCATTCAGCCAGTCTGTGTCTTTTGGTTGGAGGATTTAATCCATTTATATTTAAGGTAATTATCGATATGTATGTTCCTATTACCATTTTCTTAATTGTTTTGGGTTTGTTATTGTAGGTCTTTTCCTTCTCTTGTGTTTCCTGCCTAAAGAAGTTCCTTTAGCATTTGTTGTAAAGCTGGTTTGGTGGTGCTGAATTCTCTTAGCTTTGCTTGTCTGTAAAGCTTTTAATTTCTCTGTCAAATCTGAATGAGATCCCTGCTGGGTAGGGTAATCTTGGTTGTAGGTTTTTCTCCTTCATCACTTTAAATATGTCCTGCCACTCCCTTCTGGCTTGCAGAGTTTCTGCTGAAAGATCAGCTGTTAAACTTACGAGGCTTCCCTTGTGTGTTATTTGTTGTTTTTCCCTTGCTGCTTTTAATATTTTTTCTTTGTATCTAATTTTTGATAGTTTGATTAATATGTGTCTTGGCGTGTTTCTCCTTGGATTTATCCTGTATGGGACTCTCTATGCTTCCTGGACTTGATTAACTATTTCCTTTCCCATATTAGGAAAGTTTTTAACTATAAGGTCTTCAAATATTTTCTCAGTCCCTTTCTTTTTCTCTTCTTCTTCTGGGACTCCTATTATTCGAATGTTGGTGCATTTAATGTTGTCCCAGAGGTCTCTGAGACTGTCCTCAATTCTTTTCATTCTTTTTTCTTTATTCTGCTCTGCAGTAGTTATTTCCACTATTTTATCTTCCAGGTCACTTATCTGTTTTTCTGCCTCAGTTATTCTGCTATTGATCCCTTCTAGAGATTTTTTTTTTTTTTTTTTTTTTTTTTTGCGGTACGTGGCCTCTCATTGTTGTGGCCTCTCCCCTTGCAGAGCACAGGCTCTGGAAGCGCAGGCTCAACCGCCATGGCTCATGGACCCAGCCGCTTCGCGGCATGTGGGATCTTCCCGGACCGGGGCATGAAGCCGTGTACCTTACATCAGCAGGCAGACTCTCAGCCATTGCGCCACCAGGGAAGCCCCTAGAGAATTTTTATTTCATTTATTGTGCTGTTTATCACTGTTTGTTTGCTCTTTAGTTCTTTTAAGTCCTTGTTAAATGTTTCTTGTATTTTCTCCATTCTATTTCCAAGATTTTGGTTCATCTTTACTATCATTATTCTGAATCCTTTTTGAGGTAGACTGCCTATTTCCTCTTCATTTGTTAGGTGTGGTGGGTTTTTGCCTTGCTCTTTCATCTGCTGTGTGTTTCTCTGTCTTCTCATTTTGATTAACTTACTGTGTTTGGGGTCTCCTTTTCGCCGGCTGCAGGTTCATAGTTCCCGTTGTTTTTGGTGTTTGTCCCCAGTGGCTAAGGTTGGTTCAGTGGGTTGTGTAGGCTTCCTGCTGGAGGGGACTAGTGCCTGTGTTCTGGTGGATGAGGTTGGATCTTGTCTTTCTGGTGGGCAGGTCCACGTCTGGTGGTGTGTTTTGGGGTGTCTGTGGCCTTATTATGATTTTATGCAGCCTCTCTGCTAATGGATGGGGTTGTGTTCCTGTCTTGCTAGTTGTTTGGCATAGGGTATCCAGCACTGTAGCTTGCTGGTCATTGAGTGGAGCTGGGTCTTGGTGTTGAGATGGAGATCTCACGGAGATTTTCGCCATTTGATATTACGTGGAGCTGGGAGATTTTCGCCGTTTGATATTACGTGGAGCTGGGAGGTCTCTTGTGGACCAGTGTTGAACTTGGCTCTCCCACCTCAAAGGCACAGCCCTCATGCCTGGCTGGAGCACCAAGAGCCTGTCATCCACACAGACAGAAGAATCTTCCAAATTATTTTCCTCTGGATATCAGTCGGTAAGGTAACTGCTGGTCATCACAATGCATATTCAGAAAAATCCACGTTTTACTCTTGTGCTCTTTTTCTTGTTTCTGCTAGCAATTAATATCGTGAACAGGATACCCATTCACAAATGCCAAGTTCACCATAAAAGCAGATAATTCCGTACAGTTCTTCCCTACAAAACTGCCTCCAGTTAGTTCTCAAAGTGCCCGATTGTTCGGTGAAGATACAATCCAGGTGCAGAGCAGGGGAAAAAAAAGAAAACTGGGAGAAAAAAGAAGAGGCAGATAGAAAAGTAGAGACCGATAGAGGAGAGGGCAGAAAAAAAGGGAAGACATTTGTTACAAACAAGGAAAGAAAAGGCCAGTAAGTGAGGAAGTCTGTAAGCTCTACAACAAGAATTGGAGTCTTGCTTTTCGCAAATCTTCTGTATCCATGTAGCCTTTCAGATTCCCTTGGTCCCCAAGTAAAATTTCCAGATCCGGGATGCAGCCATAAGAAAGAATCCTATGTATATTTCACAAGTATCCCGCAATAACAGATCCAGCGCGGTTTTCCTTGTACAGGCCTTTGCTTCCTTTTGAAATGGAAATCCCTACTATGGATTTTTGTATTTTGTAAGTTTGCATTTTCATATATACAATTTCATTAAACCAAGGTTTTCAGTGGGGACAATTATACTTTGGGACTTCAGAAACAAGTTTGCTTTTTTTCTCTCTTTTTATTTCTGTTAAAATATCTGGGTTTTTTTCATCATTTAGTTACTTACAATGCTCAGATCTCAAGATTCAGGAGAACTGGAAACCCGTGTTATTTGGAGAAGAGCACAGTAATGAACACTGACAATGCCAAAGCCTTGAGAGTGGTTTCTGGTTGCCAAGCACGTTAAGAAGATTGTATGACCAACTGGTGTGCAGTGCATTATGGAAAAGAGCACACTAATTTCTAGCTCACTTCTTCTTGTACAACTAGGGGAAAGGTTTATGAAAACTCTGAAGGGAAAGGATTTTTCTTGGCATGGTACGATTTTCCCAAGCTTGGCAGTAACCATAACCTGCCTTACAGAAACAAAATGAAACAGAATTTCATATGTATACCTCTTAGCAATATTTGTTCTATTCATGAGGAAGAACTGGAGTCTAGTGGATCAGCTAGATTAGTCTTCTCCAGTGGATATGTTAGGATAATCCAGTGGATTTCAGAAATTTATGAAATCGGCCTCTCAGCCAATGACTTGAGCCAATTTCCACCCAATGATTTGTGAGTATTTCACAGCCGAAGTTGTGGACAACTCCTCGCTGTCTCTGTACAGCAACACTATTAGTTCCCACTCTCTGCTTAGTCTACAACTACATACCCCAAGTGATCATCAGTTTCACTAAAAAGAAGTGTCTCCTCTTTAGGAACCTAAACCATTAGATATGTCTATTGTGAGATTACTTCATCACAGAAAACTCTCTTCTAGATCCCCAAGATATGGACACTTCTCAATATTAACAAATAGCCTGAGAAAATATTACATTTATTAACTCAGTCCAATGATTGGGGTCTAGTCTGAGTTGTAGAATATTTCCAAAGAAGATATTTTGTCACTCTCAAGCATACATAGTAAAAGTAAACCAGTGGGGTGTTGCTTATAAGGCTTTATTTAATAGATTCTGCAGTGCTGACTTTTAGCTCTTTTTGAATTATATGGAGGCTGGTGAAGGTGTTCACAAAGTTTCTTCTCCCAATTAATCTATGCTACCTATTTGCACCTTTACTTCTTAGAGAACATTTTACCATCTTTTTTTTCAAGATGGTACAAGTTCAGACTATGAACAAAATATCCCCAGTTTCATATTAGTAGGGTACAAATTAACGAGGGTCATTAATTCTCCACTCAGCATGATGTACACATTCTGTGGAGAATGCCCAGATAATCAAAATACAGTCCGTACTCTAGTGGAGATACAAGCATGTCTGATAACAAAATGTGAACATTTTTGCTTTGTTCTTTGTCTCTCTTACCAAGATTTCTGTAAAAATGGGATCAACTGGGCTTCCCTGGTGGCGCAGTGGTTGAGAGTCCGCCTGCCGATGCAGGGGACACGGGTTCGTGCCCCGGTCCGGGAAGATCCCACATGCCGCGGAGCGGCTGGGCCCGTGAGCCATGGCCGCTGAGCCGTGAGCCATGGCCGCTGAGCCTGCACGTCCGCAACGGGAGAGGCCACAACAGTGAGAGGCCCACGTACCGCAAAAAAAAAAAAAAAAAAAAGGGGGATCAACTAGATAAACTGTTTCTCCATACCTTCTTTTTCTTTAGTTGTTCAAGTTGGTTTTCCATGTCTCGGCAAACAAGATGGAGTGGCAGCGTTTGAAGTGAATGTGATTGTAATGAATTCTGAAGGCAACACCATCCTGCAGACACCTCAAAATGCCATCTTCTTTAAAACATGTCAACAAGGTAATCAGTGATGGTGATTCCAGAGAAGGCTCATAAGGCTTCCAGGTGTGATTTGGGCCAAAAATTGTAGCTAGCTAGCTAGCTAATTATTTTGTATAATTAAAACCACACCAGTGGGAGGAGGGGTAAACGCAGGGTCTGCTAATAGTACTAAGACAGACTTTCTCTGCTTTGACCGCACTCACAAGTTTAGGAACTCCAGTACCCTTCAAAACGCCCTGTCTTCCACCTCTTTTCTTTCCCTCCTCCAACACAATCTTTGGGAGTCCCCACCTTCATAGCAAGGGTTCCAGTCATCACCAGCAACTACTACAAACCGTACGCCCTGCCGAAAGCTTGGTGCTTTTGACTTCCAAAGATCACGCCAGTGACCTCTGCCAGGCAAAGGCACCTCTCCGTCACAGCCCGGATTCCCAGTTAAGCATGAAGGCTTTCCCATGCTGTCTCCTTTCCCATCCTGATACAAGCACTTCCAACACAGAATTTAAGCTCTGGAGGCTTTCGGTGCCCTAAAGATGTACCAAAAGGTCATTCCCCCCTCTGAAAATGAATACTGAGGGCAATATCCATCATTCTGTTTCAATGTGAATTTAAGGAAATGCAGTAGATTGATGGGTGGGAGGAAGGCAGAACATAAGCTCGCTTTGCCTTCTTCCACGAGCTCCCTACTGTTGGAAGTAGGATTGAGAGGCAGTATCTTACTTTCGTGAAGACTTAGTGAAAGTACAGGCAGTGTAGAGAGAATGAAGTGGAAGTACTGGTATTCGATAAATTATGATAATTGGTGTGCTGGGGAAAAAGTGACCGTTAGCCTCTTCATGCCCCTGTAATTCACTCAACATGATTTGAAAGCTGTCTGTATAAACCTTGTTTCTCTTTGATGAAGCTGAGTGCCCAGGAGGGTGCCGAAATGGAGGCTTTTGTAATGAAAGACGGGTCTGCCAGTGTCCTGACGGATTCTATGGACCTCACTGTGAGAAAGGTAAGAAGAGAGACAGCCAGCTTCCCTGCTTGCTTCCTAATGAAATGGGTGTTACACAGGAGCCCCACGTGTATTTTTAACACATCACCTGAAATTATTTTTCTGGTCACATTATAAGGATTTGTGCAGTCTTAAAAAGCCACAGCAAAGCTATTGGAAAGTATTCTTCTAGGAGTGGTTTTCTGTTAAATCCAGTATGTGGTGACGGGAGCAGAAAACTGACACAATGTCAACATTCTTTGTGGCCACTTTCACTCTCTTCCACCCCCCTCCGCAATTCACTATTATATATACTATGCTTTAGCATAATCTTATGAAAGTTTTGAGTTTTTTTCCCTCCACTAAAATTGGTTTTAAAAAGCTAGTATTATAAGTGATTTGAAAGTATCTACTCCAATTAAAAGTAGCTTGTTTCACAATTAAGTCTACACCTGAGTTAGGAAGGTGCTCTAGGCAAAAAAAAAAAAAAAAAAAAAAGGATGAAAATCATTTGTGTAGTAAATATATATATTTTCGTGAAATTACTACTAAGAAAGCTATATGAAAAAAGAGATGAACATGAAAACGTTTATTAACCACAAATGTGTCTAAACCACAAGCTCACATATACTGAGCTTATTTGACCAGAGTAAGCAAAATATTTTTCATCTTCAAAAAATAGATTTTTTTCTTGTCTGCATTGACTTTTTTCTTTATTTTCTTAATTGAAATATAGTTGGTTTACAGCATTGTTAGTTTCAGGTGTACAACAAAGTCATTCAGTTATATATATATATATATATATATATAGTTTTCAGATTCTTTTCCCATATAGGTTATTACAAAATATTGAGTATAGTTCTCTGTGCTATACAGTAGGTCCTTGGTTATCTAGTAGTGTGTGTATCTGTTAATCCCAACCTCCTAATTTATCCCTCCCCCACCTTCCCTTTCTCCTTTGGTAACCATAAGTTTGCTTTCTATGCCTATGGGTCTTTTTCTGTTTTGTATATAAGTTCATTTGTATCTTTTTTTTTTAGATTCCAAATATAAGTGGTATCATATGATATTTGTCTGTCTAGCTCACTTCATTTAGTATGATTATCCCTAGGTCCATCCATGTTGCTACAAATGGCATTATTTTATTCTTTTATGGCTAATATTCCATTGTATTTGTGTGTGTGTGTGTGTGTGTGTGTGTGTGTGTGTGTGTATCTGTCTCACATCTTCTTTATCCATTCATCTGTCGATGCACATTTAAGTTACTTCCATGTCTTGGCTATTGTAAATAGTGCTGCAATGAACATTGGTGCAATTTACATTCCCACCAACAGTGTAGGAGGGTTCCTTTTTCTCCACACCCTCTCCGGCATTTATTATTTGTAGAATTTTTGATGATGGCCATTCTGACCAGTGTGAGGTGGTACCTCATTGTAGTTCTGATTTGCATTTCTCTAATAATTAGTGATGTTGAGTAGCTTTTATGTGCCTCTTGGCCATCTGTATGTCTTCTTTGGAGAAATGTCTATTTAGGTCTTCTGCCCATTTTTTGGTTGGGTTGTTTGTTTTTTTGTTATTGAGCTGCATGAGCTGCTTGTATATTTTGGAGATTAATCCTTTGTCAGTTGCTTTGTTTGCAAATATTTTCTCCCATTCTGAGGGTTGTCTTTTCTTCTTGTTTATGGGTTCCTTTGCTGTGCAAAAGCTTTTAAGTTTAATTAGGTCCCATTTGTTTATTTTTTAATTTCCATTACTCTAGGGGATGGATATAAAAAGATATTGCTGCAATTTATCTCAAAGAGTGTTCTGCCTATGTCTTCCTCTATGAGTATTATAGTATCTGGTCTTACATTTAGGTCTTTATAACATTTTGAGCGTTTTTGGTGTATGGTGTTAGAGAATGTTCTAATTTCATTCTTTTACATGAAGCTGTCCAGTTTTCCCAGCACCACTTATTGAAGAGACAGTCTTTTCTCCATTGTATAGTATTTCCTCCCTTGTCAGAGATGAATTGACCATAGGTACATGGATTTATTTCTGGGCTTTCCATCCTGTTCCATTGATCTATGTGTCTGTTTTTGTGCCAGTACCATACTGTTTTGATTACTGTAGGTTTGTAATATAGTCTGAAGTCAGGGAACCTGATTCCTCCAGCTCCATTTTTCTTTCTCAAGATTGCTTTGGCTATTCGGGATTTTTTGTGTTTCCATACATATTTTAAAATTTTTGCTCTAGTTCTGTGAAAAATGCCATTCGTGATTTGATAGGGATGACATTGAATTTGTAGATTGCCTTGGGTAGTATGGTCATTTTAACAATATTGATTCTTCCAACCCAAGAACACAGTACATCTTTCCATCTGTTTGGGTCATCTTCAGTTTCTTTCATCAGCATCTTATAGTTTTCAGAGTACAGGTCTTCTGCCTCCTTAGGTAGGTTAATTACTAGGTATTTCATTCCTTTTGATGTGATGGTAAGTAGGATTGTTTCCTTAATTTCCTTAACTTCTCTTTCTGATCTTTCGTTGTTAGTGTATAGAAATGCAACAGATTTCTGTGTATTAATTTTGTATCCTGTAAATTTACTGAATTCATTGATGAGCTGAGTAGTTTTCTGGTAGCGTCTTGAGGATTTTCTATATATAGCATCATGTCATCTGCAAACAGTGACAGTTTTACTACTTCTTTTCCAATTTGGATCCCTTTTATTTCTTTTTCTTCTCTGATTGCTGTGGTTAGGACTTCCAAAACTATGTTGAATAAAAGTGGCAAGAATACACATCCTTGTCTTCTTCCTGATCTTAGAGGAAATGCTTTCAGCTTTGCACTGTTGAGTATGATGTTAGTTGTGCATTTGTCATATATGGCTTGTATTATGTTGAGGTATGTTCCTTCTATGCCCACTTTCTGGACAGTTTTTATAATAAATGGATGTTGAATTTTATCAAAAGCTTTTTCTGCATCTACTGAGATGATCATGTGCTTGTTATTCTTCAATTTGTTAATGTGGTGTACCACACAGATTGATTTTCAGATATTGAAAAACCCTTGCATGACTGGGATAAATCCCACTTGATCGCTGGGTATGATCCTTTTAATGTATTGTTGGATTCAGTTTGCTTGTATTTTGTTGAGGATTTTAGCGTCTATGTTCATCAGTGATATTGGCCTCTAATTTTTTTTGTGTGTGTGGTATCTTTGTCTGGTTTTGGTATCAGGGTGATGGTGGGCACATAGAATGAGTTTTGGAGTGATCCTTTCCTCTGTAATTTTTTGGAATAGCTTCAGAAGGATAGGTGTTAACTCTTCTCTAAATGTTTGTTAGAATTCACCTGCGAAGCCGTCTGGTCCTGGACTTTTGCTTGTTTGGAGCTTTTGCATCACAGATTCAATTTCAGTACTGTTAATTGGTCTGTTCATATTTTCTGTTTCTTCTTGGTTCAATCTTGGGAGATTGTACCTTTCTAAGAATTTGTCCATGTCTTCTAGCCTGTCCATTTTATTGGCATATAGTTGCTTAGTCTCTTATGGTCCTTTGTATTTGCGGTGTCAGTTGTAACTTCTCCTTTTTCATTTCTAATTTTATTGATTTGGGCCCCCTCCCTTTTTTTCTTGATGAGTCTGGCTAAAGGCTTATCAATTATATTCATCTTTTCAAAGAACCAGCTTTTAGTTTTTTTTTTTTATTGTTTTCTTTGTCTCTATTTCATTATTTCTGCTCTGATCTTTATGATTTCTTTCCTTCTACTAACTTTGGGTTTTATTTGTTCTTCTTTCTCTAGTTGCTTTAGGTGTAATGTTAGGTTGTTTATTTGAGATTTTTCTTGTTTCCTGAGGTAAGCTTGTATCATTATAAACTTCACTCTTAGAGCTGCTTTTGCTGCATCCCATAGCATTTGGATCATCGTGTTTCCATTTTCATTTGTCTCTAGGTATTTTTTGATTTCCTCTTTGATTTTTTCAGGGATCTATTGGTTATTTAATAGCATGTGTTTTTTTGCAGTTTTCTTCTTTTAGTTGATTTCTAATCTCATGCATTGTGGTCAGAAAAGATGCTTGATATGATTTCGATTTTCTTATATTTACTGAGGCTTGATTTGTGACCCAGTATGTGATCTATCCTGGAGAATGTTCATGTGTACTTGAAAAGAATGTGTATCCTGAGGCTTTCAGATGGAATGCTTTATAAATATCAATTAAGTCCATCTGGTCTAATGTGTCATTTGAGACCTGTGTTCCTTATTGATTTTCTGTCTGGATGATCTGTCCATTGATGTAAGTGGGGTGTTAAAATCCCCCACTATTATTGTGTTACTATCAATTTCTCCATTTATGTCTGTTAACGTTTGCCTTATTATTGAGGTGCTCTTATGTTGGGTGCATATATATTTACAATTGTTATTATCTTCTTCTTGGATTGATCCCTTGCTCATTATATAGTGTCCTTCTTTATCTCTTGCAACAGTCTTGATTTTAAAGTCTATTTTGTCTAATATGAGTATTGCTACTCCAGCTTTCTTTTGATTTCCATTTGCATGCAATACCTTTTTCCATCTCCTCACTTTCAGTCTGTATGTGTTTCTAGATCTGAAGTGGGTCTTTTATAGACAGCATATACACAGGTCTTGTTTTTGTATCCATTTAGCCAGTCTGTGTCTTTTGGTTGGAGCATTTAATCTATTTACACTTAAGGTAATTATCAATATGTATGTTCCTATTGCCATTTTGTTAACTGTTTTGGATTTGTTTTTGTAGGTCTTTTTTCTTCCTTTCCTCTTTTGTTCTCTTCTCTTGTGATTTGATGACTATCTTCAGTGTTGTGTTTGGATTCCTTTTTCTTTTTTGTGTGTATATATATTATAGATTTTTGGTTTGCAGTTACCATGAGGTTTTACCATGATATATCAGTCTATACATATACACCGTTGTTTTAAGTTACTGATCTCTTAATTTCAAATGCATTTCTAATATCCTGCATTTGTACTCTCCTGTTCTCACGATTGCTGGTTTTGATATTGTATTTGTGTGCAGATGATTTCCTACCTTTACTGTATGTTTGCCTTTACTGTTATCTTTCCCATTTCATAATTTTCTTATTTCTAGTTGTGGCCTTTTCTTTTCCACCTAGAGAAGTTCCTTTAGCATTTGTTGTAAAGCTAATTTGGTGCTGCTGAATTCTTTTAGGTTTTGCTTGTCTGTAAAGCTTTTAATTTCTCCATCAAATCTGAATGAGAGCCTTGCTAGGTAGAGTATTCTTGGTTGTAGGTTTTTCCCTTTCATCACTTTAAATATACCATGCTACTTTCTTCTGGCCTGCAGAATTTCTGCTGAAAAATCAGTTGATAACCTTATGGGGATTCCCTTCTTTGTTATTTATCACTTTTCCCTTGTTGCTTTTAATATTTTATCTTTATCTTTAATTTTTGTCCATTTGATTAGTAGATGTCTTGGTGTGTTCCTCCTTGGTTTAATCCTGTATGGATCTCTCTGCACTTTCTGGAGTTGTGTGACTGCTTCCTTTCCCATGTTGGGGAATTTTTCAGCTATTATCTCTTCAAATATTTTCTCAGGCCTTTTCTCTCTCTTTTCTCCTTCTGGGACCCATATAATGCAAATACTGGTGCATTTCGTATTGTCCCAGAGGTCTCTTAAACTGTCCTCATTTCTTTTCATTCTTTTTTCTTTATTCTGTTCCACAGCAGTGATTTCCACCACTCTGTCTTCCAGCTTACTTGTACATTCTTCTGCCTCATTCATTCTGCTGTTGATTCTTTCTAGTGTATTTTTTCATTTCAATTATTGTATTCTTCAACTGTGTGGGTTTTTTTTGTATTTTTGAACTCTTTGTTAAAAACTCTTGTAACTTCTTGCTCTGTGCATCCATTGTTTTCCTGAGTTCTTGGATCATCTTTACGATCATTACTCTGAACTCTTTCTTGGGTAGATTGCCTATCTCCACTTAGTTGGTCTTCTGGGGTTATATCTTGTTCTTTTGTCTGGAATATATTCTTTTGCCATCACATTTTGTCTAAACTTCTATTTGAATTTTTATGTATGTGGTAGGTTAGTTATGTTTCTTGACCTTGGAGAAATGGCCCTCTGTAGGGGATGTCCTGTGTGTCCCAGAAGTACACTCCCCTCTCATTGCCCAGGGGCCAGGGACCAGCTGGTAGATTCTGACCTGTGTTTGTGGACTCAGTTCTGCAGCCTGCTGGATCATAGTATTCTTGCTTCTGGTGTCTGCCCCCTGGTGGGTGAGGCTGGTCTAGAGGCTTGTGTAGGCTTCCTGGTGGGAAGCTCACTGGTGAGTGCAGCTGGGTCTTGGCCCTCTGTTGGGGAGGGCCATGTTAAGGGGTATGTCTAGAGGTGGCTGTGGGCTCAGGAAGTCTTTAGGCAGCCTGTCTGCTGATGGGTGGGACTGTGTTCCTACCCTGTTCGTTGTTTGGCCTGAGGTGTCCCAGCACTGGAGCCTACAGGCCATTGGGTGGGGCCAGGTCTTGGTGGCAAAGTGTCGGCCTCCAGGAGAGCTCATACCAATGAATTCTCTCCGATACCTCTGCCACCAGTGTCCTTGTCCCCAGAGTGAGCCACAGCTGCCCCCCACCCCTGGAGACCCTTCAAAACTAGATGAGTCTGGCCCAGGCTCCTATGAAGTCATTACTTTTGCCCTGGGTCCCAGTTACACAAGACCTGGTGTACACCCTCCCAGAGTGGAGTGTCTGTTTCCCCCAGTCCTGTGGAGCTCCTGCATTCAAGCCCCGCTGGCCTTCAAAACCAACTGCTCTAGGGGTTCCTCTTCCCAATGTCAGACCTCCAGGCTGGGGAGCCTGATGTGGGACTCAGAACTCTCACTCCTGTGGGAGAACTTCTGCAATATAACTATTCTTGTTTATGGGTCACGCATCTGAGGGCTACGGGATTTGATTATATCACGAGTGTGCTCTTACTACTGTCTCGTTGTGGTTTCTTCTTTATGTCTCTGGATGTAGAATATCTTTTTTGGTAGGTTCCAGTCTTTTTATCAATGATTGTTTAGCACTTAGTTGTGATTTTGGTGTGCTCGTGAGAGAAGGTGAGGTCAAGGTCCTACTCCGCCATCTTATCCTGACCTTCATCTGCACTGATTTTGAAATTGGAAGACTGAGGAAATAAGGCAAGAAAAAATATTTACAGTCTTAAGAAGACCACATCTTAGTTAACATAATGATTCTGGGCAAATTTTAATTCTCTTCTATGAAATTGGTTGAAAAATAGCCTTATTTACTGCATAAAAATAATTTTTAATATAGCAAACTTGTATCTCTAAAGAGTGACTAATGTCAACTACAAAGCGTGAAAATACAGACCTGTTGTATTATTGACATTTCCAAAATGGTCCTGCTCGCAAAACCCTATTTGGTCTTAATCAGAATTCTCTCTCCCCATTAGCACTTTGTACACCACGATGCATGAACGGCGGGCTTTGTGTTACTCCCGGTTTCTGCATCTGTCCACCTGGATTCTATGGAGTCAATTGTGATAAAGGTAACTTTCTAAGAACAAGGTTCTTTTTACTTTTTAAATGTTTGATTAAAAGATGTATATTTACTATATCATCACTCTTCATAACAGCTCTGTAAATAGGATGTATCACTTCACCAGCTGCTATAACTTTCTTGTTGTTGTTTTTTTTAATGTAAATTTATTTATTGCTGCATTGTGTCTTCATTGCTGTGCACAGGCTTTCTCTAGTTGTGGCGAGCGGGGGCTCTCTTCGTTGCTGTGTGCAGGCTTCTCATTGCAGTGGCTCGTCTTGTTGTGGAGCATGGGCTCTAGGCACGCGCGGGCTAGTAGTTGTGCTGCGCCGGCTCAGTTGGCTGCTGTAGCTTTAACCCCAAATTTTATTGTAGCTTAACACAGTACAAGTTTACATTTGCTCACAGAATGCTCCAGGGCAGCAATACTTGGTCAGTGGGCAGGGCAGTTCTTCTCCATGCAGTGATTTAGGGTCCCAGGTGCCCTCCATCAGTGGTTCTGCCTAGAGCTTTGGAGCTCTCCAGATCCAGCCAATAAGCAGAGAAAGACAGACTGGAGTAGGTACTGCTTAAAAAACAAACAAAAAACAAAACAAAACAAAAGCTCAGAAGTGACCTACAAAACTTCAACACATGGAATTAGCTCCATGATCCTACCTGGATGCAGGCAGGAGAAATGTCATCCCTGGTTGGACAACCATCTCTCAATGACAACTTCATGGGAGGGGAGCATGGATTTTTGCGAACAATTAACAATTAACTTCTCCTTCCCCATTGGGGTTTTGGTATGTCCCAAATTAGTTTTATGGGTGAGCTTCAAAGACTGAAATCAAACAGTCTTTTCCAAATTGCCTGACCTAGAAGTTCACTGATCCCCAATTTAATTCTGTGCTCACATATCACATCCCTGAGAGAGCAGGACCCTCCTTCCTATGATGCTGCATCATAGCCAGATTTTACTCTCCAAAAGTAGATTCAAATGTGGCTCTAAAATAGTACCGAATGATTCATACTCTTTACAGGACACCTATCTATTTTGCCCAGTTCACATCTTTTATGGAAAAAAATTAAATTATATCCTTAAAGCGTATGTATTTAATGAAATTATCCTCGTGTCCAAAATGCTAATTGCATGAGTAGGGCACTGTTTCTTTTAAATAACTACTGGCCTCAAAATAAAATGATGTGTTATTTTAGAGAAGTGTCTCTTTAGTGATAATGCAGATAGCACCAGTTAAGATTGAGCAGCTTTTAAAAAAAGAAGGAAAAGCTAAAGGAAAGAGCCCTTAATATGAGTCAGAATAGTCATTTATGGTTGTCTGTTATTTTATGATATACAAAGTACCTTCATACAATTACCTAACTTTACTCTCAACAATCTTTTGAGATATGTAACGCATCATCCATCTCAATCTCAGCTAAGCAAAATGAGGTTTATAGAGCTTGAGAAGCTTGGCCGAAATTCACACCCTCCACTGTACCATGTTGCCACTCAAGCTACCTGTGTCACATCTTAGTTCCTCTACCAGTGACTGCTTCTGGGCAGAGAACCTCATCTCTGTGGGCGATGCTTTTCCCAACTCTAAACTGGAAATTAAGCCATTGACCCCTGGTCCCCCTACCTCTATGCTAAATGAGATCACGGGTGAGAGCATCTCTACCTTTTAGTTGTAAGTGATCTTCTAAAACTATAGCATTGGAGTGAAAATAATTTTAAAATTTTATGTTCATAAAGATTAAGCACTAATGACACTCATAATAACAGCCAGTGAATAAAACTCTTTCTTGTGAAGCTTCTTTGCATTTGTCTGAATGTAGCCTTCAGCATCTCTGCTACTTCAAACCTGGGCAGAAGTTCATTCTTGAAGCAGAATTAAACTCATATTATCTCAAAACTATTAGGAAATAGAGCAAATCCTTCAGAGATTTGGATGAAGAATGAATGTATTATCAGGTTTAGAAAGACCGTTTTTGAGTAGATGAGGCTGTTATTGGTGTATCTGCACAGTGGACTGTCAATTGTAATGTTTTTCTTACGCTAGGGCGTCACAAATGCTGCATGGTCCCTGTTGAAGGGGAAGATCTATGTGTATTCCAGTTTCTTCTACATGTGTAATACTTTACCTTTCAGATGAAAAGATTTTCTTACTTGTTAGACTCCAGTAACTTTTTTTTATTCTTTTGGAAAGTCTGTTGAAATTCCACTTGGTTTCCCCAGAGATCTGGGAACATTAAAAACTAATGTTTTTTACTCCCTCAACAAAAAGATGCATTTATTAACCAGGAGGGAGTGTAGAGCTTCTGAAAAATGGTTTAATTACTGGAACGGAGCTAGACCTTAGCCCTACATATTTGAAGAAACACTAAAGATTAACTTTTATTGGCTCTTGGGACATCTGTTGCAAACTTCAACAGTTGAGTAGTTAAACACTGGCCTAGCAAACCCTCAGCCCCAGTGAAAGTTACTTGGTGTCTCTGGCTCATTTTCTGAGTCAAGAATCATGGCACAGGCTTCCCTGGTGGCGCAGTGGTTGAGAGTCCGCCTGCTGATGCAGGGGACACGGGTTCATGCCCCGGTCCAGGAAGATCCCACATGCCGCGGAGCGGCTGGGCCTGTGAGCCATGGCCATTGAGCCTGCGTGTCCGGAGCCTGTGCTCCGCAACGGGAGAGGCCACACCACAACAGTGAGAGGCCCACATACCGCCAAAAAAAAAAAAAAAAAAAAGAATCATGGCACAACAGAAATGTAGAGAAGCTTGGTCCAGATGGTAAAGTATTATGCAAATACTAAGGGTGTGGCCAAATTCAGTAATCAGCTTTGTCATATTCTGTAACTTTTGATTATACTCCCAGGTTCATTGCATTCTACACATTAGTACGGGACAGTGCCCAGAGGGCTCCAGCCAAGTGGACACAGGTCCTGATGTTTTCTCATCTCTTCTCATTATCCCCAGGAGAAACAGGACACGCTCACAAAAACAACTGTCTTGTGCTCGCTTCAGCAGCACATATACTAAAATTGGAATGATACAGAGAAGTTAGCATGGCCCCTGCATAAGGATGACATGCATATTCGTGAAACATTCCACAATTAAAAAAAAACTGTCCAGCCCTAACAATACTAGCAGCAAGTAGCAAAGAGGAAGTCCAAGAGCTGATTTTCCTAAATCCTAAATTCTGTACCCCAAAGCTTTTGCTCCCCTCTACCTCAGGAGGCTTGATTTTGCCAAAGCAAGTACAGCATGGCCTTAAGCTGAGAGGTACTTCTGATTTTTAACAAAAAGCTTTATCATTTAAGAAGCATGATATTCATAGAATATTCCAGTTGGACTTCTTTTCCACAAAGAAAGCATACACTTAGAACTTTTGGATTTCCTTTCTGATTTTCTTACTGAAAGCTTATTCCAGCTTTCGTTCATCTATAGCCAACTCTGGCCTGTTTTATATAGGACAAGAACAAATAGGCCATAAAACTGGAATAGCTGAGAATCGAGTTCTTGTTTTCATCTCCTTTACAGAATGAGCCAACTTGTCTATTTTTAGATATTTGCTCTCCCCCGTCCCCATTTCTGTCCTCCCTCTATTTTAGGTGCCAGTGAGCAGTGAAATTTCAGAAGCTGACTCTAAGAGAGAGGGTTTAGTATGAATCACAAACGGTATGATTATTACCTGGAAAATGTAGTTAATTGGACTCCCACAATAATATACCCACATTCTTCATCCCTCCAGCTCATACTGCCACCACTTCCCTGCCTGTGGGACCCGCAAGGGGCAACCATCTGTCTTTTCCTGAATATAATTACTCCTTCCTGCAAATGTCAAAAAAGTCTATTTTTAAAAAATTCCTGTTATATAAGATGCATCTCTGTTCCTCTTATTCAGAAAAGAAGTTGCTTTCTCCTTTGTCTGATCCCAGTACTTACGACTTCTCTCCCTTTTATCTATTCCAAAGAAAGTTTTCTCCTTTTACTCTTCCCTCATCTTAAAAAATATTTTCTTGGGTTCATAGAGTTCTTCTCCTTTAAGAGCATAGATATTTATAAGAAAATAAAAAAGATAATTTTTTTTTTTTTTAAACACATGATGCCTTTTTTCACTAAGAAGTAAACCCCTAGAGGTGGGCCCTGTGTAATGTGTGTGGTATCCTGTTACATTGCTGGAATCTGCAAATGGTCAAGCAATTGCTTACAAGTCCTGTATGTGTAAAGTGGCTTGTTTTGTTAAATAAGTAAATGGGCAAGTAGCAGATGCCTAAGAAGAATCACTTAGCCTTAATGAAATGTTGTTGTTGTTAGATTTAAGCTACTATCTAATGCAATACCCTGTTTTCATTCTAACAGCAAACTGCTCAGCCACCTGCTTTAACGGAGGGACCTGTTTCTACCCTGGAAAGTGTATTTGCCCTCCAGGACTTGAGGGGGAACAGTGTGAAATAAGTGAGTATTGACCTGCATTGTCTTTTTTCGGGGGAGGGGGGAAACTTAGAAGCTCCATCTAACCCCTTCATTTTATTGATGAGGAATCTGAAGCCCAGAGACAATGAATACCTTGTCTAAGGACTCAGGCCAGTGGTTTCTTTTTACTAGATTGAGCCGCCATCTGTTTTGGCTAAAGGTGGGCAAAGAGTGACACAGCTCAGCACAGGTGACTCAGAGCCAATGCTCTCTGACTCAGTTATCTGGGTTCGAGTTATTCACCATGTTGCGTTGTCTCTTGCTAGTGATTTTTATCCCCTTATCATTGTGCAGAGCCCATAGTTTCAGCCTGGAAATGTAGATCAGAGCTTTAGGACAGCTGGAATTTGTTCACCTACCTGCAGGCATAGAGAGTTTCTCCTCTGGCACTCACTGCCACATTTCCTAACCAGACGGGGCCTCGTAACTTATCTCAGAGAAAAGGATAGACTCACTCAAGAAAAAAGATGGGGAAAAAAGGTGCAGAGCAATAAAAACAAACAAAAACCTAATAGCACATGCAACAACATGAATGAATTGCACAGACGTTATGCTAAGTAAAAGCTAGACACAAGAAAGTGCATGCTGCATGATTCCATTTTTATGAAGTTCAAGAACAGGCAGAAGTAATGGATGATCATAGAAACAAGAATAGTGATTGGGGGGCGCAAAGGAACTTTATGGGGTGCCCAAAATGCTCTATATCTTGATTGAGGAAGTGTCTCATGAGTATTTATGTAAAAAAAAAAAAAGAAAGAGTTGAGCCATAAACTTAAAATCAGTGCACATTATGCCTTCACTAGATGTTTGTCATGCTTTGGTACAAAGAAAAACATGTAATGTGGTAGGTAATCATTGTTTTGGGAATCAGGATACCAAACCGCTCGCCCTGGCCCTGTCACCTCCCAGTCACATCACTGAAAGCTCTCTGCTCAACTCAGAAATGAGCCAGCCCCACTCTCAATTACTCTATGACCCAGAAGACAGATAACACCGAAGCCCCGCTCAGGAAGGCGCAAAAGGAGTGTGAGTGAGCACGTCTGCTAAAGGGGCTGTGTCCCCGCCTTTCTGGAAGTTCTGGAATATGGCATTTTCACCTCCAGCTGTATTGTATCCATAAAACACCCACTGTGTTTGGTACAGCCGTAGTTTCTGAAGTTGTACTGGGTTCAGAATTCAATAATACTGACTTCCTATTTTAACTTTCAACCTCTAATTTATTTGTGGGTTTTTGTAGTTTAATAAGTAGTAGCTGAAGTGACGGTTTTTTATAGAGTTCAAACGAAGTACCTCTACGGTTTCCATAGGACATGTAATGTAATTAATCGTCAGGATGTGGTTTCTGCTCTTCCTGCCCTGATAAAGATATCTCTGAGCTCACTCCCCTCACTTTTCTTCCCATACTTACTCTCAAACTTCGCATATTTAGTTGGTTCATGTTTCTGAATCTTCGTTCATGGGTTCATTTCTCTTCATGTAGATATCTGTTTCATGCCCTTAGGTTTTTGACCTTTCCATTGGCAGAAACTGTTTTCTATTCTTTTTTTTTTTTTAACTGCACCAAAAATGTGGGCCTTTTGAAAGCTCCTGATTATCCCCATCACAAGTTATACTCAAATCCTTTTAGGAAAATTTTTGTTTCTATTACAGGAACCAAATTACCAGGAAAAAATTTAAATGGGTCTTGAGTTGAAAAGTGCCTCTAGTGTAATAGAGACAAAAAGTTGAATTATGTATCCTATCTTTAAATTGAGATACAACTCACATACCGTAAAATTCACCATTTTAAAGTATATAATTGAATACAGTCACGAAGTTGTGCAGCATCTCTTCTCTCTAATTCCAGAACATGTCATCATCCCCCAGAGAAACCCTGTACCGATCGGCAGTCACTCCTCATTGCCTCTCCCCAAGCCCCTGGAATCCACTAATCCACTTCCTGTCTCTTTAGATTTGCCTATTCTAGACATTTCATATAAATAGAATCATCCAATATATGGCCTTTTATGTCTGACTTCTTTCACTTAGCACGTTTTCGAGGTTCACCTACGTTGGAGCATATATCATTACTTCCTTTTACTTGCTAAATAACATTGCATTGTGTGGATATACCAACCACATTTTGTTTATCCATTCATCAGTTGATGGGCATTTGGGCTGTTCCCACTTTAGGACTCAACGAATAATAGTGCTGCTACAAACATTTGTGTACAAGTTTTTGTGTGAACATATTTTCAGTTCTCTTGGGTATATACCTAGGAGTAAAATTGCTAGACCACATGTTAACTCTTTAATTTTTTGAGGAACTGCTGAACTGTTTTCCAAAGTGGCTGTACCATTTTACATTCCCACCAGCAATGTACAAAGGTTCCAATTTCTCCATATCCTTACCAACACTTGTTATTGTCTGTTTTTTTAATGAAATATGTATTCTGATGCTATTTATATTTTCATTTCTCCTGGCCTCTATCAGAATTGATATCTTCTCAAACTTCACTCTGACTTGGCTGTGAGATATACTTGCAGTTTAACAAATAACACCATGGTTAGAAGTATCTAGATGTATGTACCTATGTTTATCTTGTTCGTTAAGGTTCACAGACTTTACAAGAATCTTTAATGAGCCGTCAGTTAAAAAGACCAAATTATTTATACTGTACTATAAGTGTTTTCTTAATATCTTAATGGGTTCTTATTATTATAAAACGTATCTGTATAAAATGCTCTCCATAAAAAATCAGATATTGGATAAAATAATTAAAAATCACTCATAATTCTAAGACCCAGAGATGACAGTTATTGGCGCTTATTGTAAACTATTTTTATCTTTTTTTCTATGTGAAGGATAGTCACAAATTTAAGTTACCTCACAATCTGATGGGCAGAGGAAGTTTAATATCTTTACTTTGTCAATACCTTATCTCACTGTTCTCACTGGTTAGAGTTAAAATTCGAATTGTTTAGAATTAGTCAAATCTGTTTGTCTTCAGGCAATATTTAGTCTCATTTGGGTAAAAATGTGTAATCGCTCAAGTTGACTCAGTTTACCACTGTCCAGTGGATAGATTGGTTGCAAAATATTTTCAGGAAAAGGAAGTCAATGTTACAGACACTTACAGAATTTGTAATTTTAAAACAATCATCTCTTCATGATGTTTTGGCTCCATGAGGTTTGATCTAGGAATGGCCTTCTAACCATCACCAGCAATCATATTTCTGTGGTGAGATAACTGGGAGAGAACGTCCTCCTTCCTGGCTGCAGTGATCCTAAGGGTCCTCACTTCCCTCTTGCCAAGAAAACAAAAAGGTCCTTGGAGTCACTGAAAAGATTCTCTCCATCAATCATTCTCTGCATTGTCCCTGGATACCAAGTTCACATCTCATAGAATATGGGGAAACTTGGGCTCACCAAGTATTTCACAATAACTCCTCCATCTTTTCTGCCATATAGTTATTGTCCCACATCTTGCTTACTTGAAAAAACCCAGTGCATTGCAGAGTACTGTGATATGATCCAATTTTGTGCATATGATGGGGACAGATGTTTCTTTGATGCAAATGGAAATTCAGAATTAGGTATTCCTTTCCTTAAATTAGAGTTGGGATGTTGACCAAATAGTAAATGCTATTATTTGTATCCAAACCTATCAAAAAGTACACTTTTGGATTTTTAATGGTCAATAAAAAGGTGGCATTCTAATATTAAGATTGTTTTAATACATGTTTCTAGAACATCCCTGCATCAGAAGAACCTACAGGTCTAATGGCATTCCAGGTTCTTGAGAGATTCTAACATCTCAATATTATGTCTCTATTATCTCCACAATGACTAAATGCTGCTTTGGTTGATTTATATATGAAGAAAGTCATTTTTGGAGAAATAAAAAGAGAAGAAAGTGTTTTTAGCAAAATTACTTTCATATGGGATTCACTCTGTGTTTGTCAAGCATAATGCTTGCCTGGAAAAAAACTTCACCCTTAAGATGGCAAATTCTAGATTGCAGAGGGAGAATAAATAGCTTCAAAAGTAAGAGAAAAGAAGAATATTATATAATTCTTACATCTAAGGCCCTATTCCAGCTCTAAAATCCTGTGATTCAAAGATCTGTGAAAAGACTAGCAATACTCATTTGGCACAGAGATAAAAGAAAGAATGATGTATCATTAGGATCTAAGACATTCCAGGAAAATGCACAGGTGTGGAATCAGGCCCCTTTTGTGCCCCACCTCATATCCTTCTCAGCCAGCCTTTCACTCCAGCCACTGCTATGACCTATTTTGCACAGACATAGCCTAATTGCACCTTAGCTGTGTCACACTTCTCTTGCTTTCCACCCAGAGACTCCTGAGTACTAAAAAAAAAAAATAGAATCTGCACTCACACAGTCACAGAATGGGAACGCAAGCAAGTTATTCCATGGGGTGACCTTTGATCAGTGGGAGACAAGTACAGATGGATAAATGCTGCCCTCTTCCTTCCTTCAGTCACCTTGAAGGTGCAGTCAGTCTACCTGGCTCCTCAGAAAGACGCTGCAGGATAGAGCCCAGTTGCCCATAGTGATGACCAACCCACAAACATACTATACTTTTGCGTTGGCTTTCCCTCCTTCGCCGTTTTACTCTCCCCACCCCCCATTCCTGACCCCTAGGACCACTTCCCAAATAAACTCTGCACGCAGGCCCTGCTTTCTGGAGAATCCGAGGCTAAGACAGAAGTCATCATGTCCAGGTATAGGCCTGCTTTCAGAAAAAGTGACATAGAAAAATCAGAACTCAGAAAAGATCAGTTAGGGCGTCATTCCTATCTTCATTTTTAGTATACCTTAAATTACAAGCGTTTATGAATCAGTTAAAACATTATTCTTTTTTTTTAAAGTAATATAAATACATTTGAACATCTTCATTGTAGAAGATACGTATCCAGAATCATAAGTAAGAAGACTAGCCTGTTTGTTCCAGAAACGAGACTCAAACGGTAACAAAGCCAGGGTAGACCAGAAATAAGTGGAAATAACTGCTACTTAAAAGGCCTGATCCTCTCAAAGCCTTGCAGTTCCTCTGGAAAAAATGTAATTGCCTCTGAATGAAGCACAGAGTTCCTTGCTTATTTGCATTCTTCTCTATTTCAGGCAAATGCCCGCAGCCCTGTCGAAATGGAGGTAAATGCATTGGCAAAAGTAAATGCAAGTGCTCCAAAGGTTACCAAGGAGACCTCTGTTCAAAGCGTAAGTACCCCGAACACATAGTCGATCTTGTGTTACAGGGTAATTAAACTAGTAGGAGTCTCTTCTCTCTTCATGACTTCTGTACCTACTGCATGTTGCTCGGGCATCACAGTTAACCTTTCTTCACTGACATATGTTTCCTTGAAGTGGACCAAAGACGTTGTATGAAATCCATGCACGTAAAAAAACCTTAGACACATTCGCACACACAACCAAACTTTTTAACTCTTAGGAGTTTTCTTAAGGAAGATGAACTTCCATCGCCCAGCAGTTTCAAAGTCCTCCTGAGCATCTATTGTGAATGAGAAGCACCAAGTCTAGTTTAAGATTACTCTCAGGACTGTTTCAAAAAGTCCAAAACTGACTTCTAGCTGGAGATTGACTCAGAAAGAAAGAAAGAAAGAAAAAAATTAAGGGATGAAGCCAAAACTAACACATTCTAAAGAACTGCAGGAAAAGCAGCTGCGTAATTCTGTTGACAAATGAAAGCTCAGGAAACATTCTATCTCCTTTGACTCTAGCTGTCTGCGAGCCTGGCTGCGGTACACACGGAACCTGCCACGAACCCAACAAATGCCAATGTCAGGAAGGCTGGCATGGAAGACACTGCAATAAAAGTGAGTGCGAGCCGTCTGGGGAGCCAGCCTTTTGCATGTCTGTTTCCTGGCTCCAAAGGCGGATGGACAAGCCTAACTCAGCCCTGCTTTCCTTTTCAGGAAAGCAACTTCTCCTCCACTGCCTATTCTCCCCCGTGCTTCTCTGCATGCCACACCCCGCCCCACCCGGTACTCTCTAAACTGTAGAGCCTAAGCTTTAGAGTATAAAGAGGAAAGAAAGCATCACTGTAAAATAACACCACAAATATCTTCCAGGCTGAATTAGTACTACGTGGTGATTTGGTAATACGGTATGTTAACTGTGATAGAAATAAGTAAGATTTTAAATCAAATGTAGATCGGTATCTACATGGTTCTGATTTTATCATTCAGGATTGATCGGTCAGCATATAGAACATGAAGAGTTCTGCTCTGTAAAATCTTTAAACTGTATTGGTTATGGTATGCTTTAAATGGGTTCTTTTGTGGGACGGTAAAGGTCTGTGAAGTACGGGAGAGATGTTATCATGGAGTTGTGTTTTTTTCAAATTTATTGAGTACCAAAAATGAACTAGCTATAGGCTAATAAACCACTGACCTATTTTATACACAAAATGAAAGTTGCTAAATTCAATCATTCCGTTTTGATTGATATGCTAGGCATGAATCCAGGCACTGGAGACATACCCGTGAACAGACAGAAAAGGCCCTTCCTGGTAGCACCCAGGTTCAAGAGGGAGGGACAGACAATCAGCAAGTGAAGGAAATAAATAATGCAGTTTCTGCAGGTTCATCCTGCAGCTTGAACTCAGTCTCCTGAGTATGGGCCCACTGGCCACTTTCCTTTGAGGAAAGAAAGGCTTCATTCAGTCATACAGCTCCCTTGATTAACAGACATCCAGGTTGTGTCTCCAAAATAATGTACACAAATTGAACAGATCCCTTTCACATCAGATGTTTTTCTAAATCAGTGGTCTCCAAAGGGTGATGCATGTAGCCCAGTGAGTGTGGAATGATCAGCTGGGTGCTGAGGGAAAATATAGTTTGAAAACATTTTTTATATCCTTTTATTACATTTATGTATAAATTTTATATGTATATATAGTTATATATCTCAATCTCTAATTTCTAATTTTTGTGCATATTTTATAACTCACATTATATTATTCTGATATGTACATATACCATTTATGTGTAGGTATACACGTTTATTTGTTTATTTTAAAGTATACCGGTGTCTGGTCTAGGCTAAGCCATTGACTTGAGTCTTTTGCACCCACCGAATTGGCTGGATGGTAGATTGAATTGGCTTCAGGTGGGCATAGCTTAACAAGAAGTGGAGCTCCTCTGGAAAAGCGTTCCTTTACCGAGGTGGGAATGATTGAACGGTATCCCTGTTAGGACATGCTTGGTGGGGGGGACCTTCGTGGGAGTAAAAGACCTATAGAAAACTAACCATTTCTGGAGCCATTTTGGAAAACAGTTAAACCAAACTCTTTACGCCACCTTTAACTCAGGATACAAACTGTGCAGTTTGTCCCCAAATCAGAGTAAGTTTCCAGAAGTCCTTGGGCCTAGGGATGACCTGAAGTGAGACCATACGTCCCAGGACTCAATTACAAAGGTCTTCTGGGACTCACATTTGGGGCCTGGTGACCGCCAACGATGATGGGAGGGGAGTACAAGAGGCACTGTTCCTGCTGTTACACCCGGTCGCTCTTCTAGGAAGAAGGCAAGTTAGGGGCCCTCATGCATGTAGTTTAGATGAGCAATTCTGACAGGTCTGCCAGCCACCAAATAGCACTCCCACTTGCTGAAAGCTTTTGTCATCTGTTGCTCCTTCAGATCCAGGCACTGCACGTCAAGAAGATGCCTTGGTGTTTGATTCAAATGCAAACGTGTTTTCTAGGAGAGGCCACCCAGCCATTCTGTACATTGGCTGAGAGAATCAGGCTGAAAGAATGAGGTTTATGTTGATTAACGGGAGGGGACAAGGAAGCCCTGAGGCACAGAGTTCTGCTAAGAACCGACCCCCAGCAGGGTGACATGCTGAGAGGTCCCAGGCACCCAGACCTTCCTACTTGGGAGGAGGATACTGGAGACAGACTCCCCAGCTTAGGCTCCCCTCACCAGGGAGGTGTGGGCTTCATGGGTTGCAGGGTGAGCAGCAGGGTAGGGATTTACTGCAGCGAATTGTTGGCTCATTGTTTTGGCCGCGCCATGAGCTACTAGCCTACATACCGACAATTCAAAGAGACACATTCAGGAACAAAGTATTCTGTTCTCAGTGGTTACTTAATGGCATGCTTGCATTTATTTATTTATTTGGCTGCACCAGGTCTTCTTTGCAGCATGTGGGATCTAGTTCCCTGGCCAGGGATCGAACCCGGGCCCCTGCATTGGGAGTGTGGAGTCTTAGCCACTGGACCACCAGGGAAGTCCCCCCATGCTTGCATTTAAAAACCACAAGGAAGGGACGTCCCTGGTGGCGCAGTGGTTAAGAATCCGCCTGCTAGTACAGGGAACACGGGTTTGAGCCCTGGTCCGGGAAGATCCCACGTGCTGCGGAGCAACTAAGCCCGTGCGCCACAACTACTGAGCCTGCGCTCTAGAGCCCGCGAGCCACAACTACTGAGCCCATGTGCCACAACTACTGAAGCCCATGCACCTAGAGCCCGTGCTCTGCAACAAGAGAAGCCACCGCAATGAGAGGCCTGTGTGCAACCAAGAGTAGCCCCCGCTCACCGCAACTAGAGAAAGCCCGCGCACAGCAACAAAGACCCAACACAGCCTAATTAGTTAATTAATTAAAATAAACTTTAGAAAAAACCACAAGGAACAAATGAAATGCCAAACTTGACTCTAATGCACAGGAAGATGGAGGCAGATTTTTAAAGTGTGATTGCTGTTTTGGATCAGTTTTAGGAAATCAGTAGAAGTGAGTCAGTGCCCAGAAGCATCTCCAGAAGTTCACAAGTAATAAGAAAAGAGGCTTCAAGTTGTGTAACTCAGTGTTACACTCCACTTATAATGAGCTGGAAATGCTATCGATAGATGCCCACCTTCACCGAAACTCACAAATCCCCATTGATAAGGAGTCGGTTCAAATCATAACCTTTCTCTAACATGTGTACTGGAGTCCTTAATTCTTATAAAATTCCTACTTTGTGTAAACGCAATAGCCACGCCTAATCATGTGATCTATATGAAGAATGGGGGTTATTACATTGAACTAGATCAACGTAATGGAGTCTGGTTTTACAAGGCAGTGAAAGGATCAATGACCAAGTCCTCTGCAGAAGCATCCCTGCTATTGAGACCTCAGTGCTAGATCCTTACCAACTCTTGGGTGGAGAACATCCTTCCATTCAATCACATTCATCCAAAGTTTGCATCAAGAGTATCTGCATGGCCAAAATACACAGTGAATCAGAGATTCAGTGGAAGCCAGATTTGATGGAGTTAGTAAAATGGGTTTCTTTTAACAGAGATCTTGAACCTGTAACATCTCTTCATTCAGGTAGCTTTTTGTGATTGCTGTGATCTTTCACTCTGGGTTGAAAAGGGAAAATGGATTTCATTTGAATGATTAATAATGAATCTGAAGAGCCTGTTTTTGTAGTTTCTTTTCTTTTAAGCTGTGAATAATTTTGCAGGGTACGGAGCCAGCCTCACGCATGCCCTGAGGCCAGCAGGCGCCGGGCTCAGGCAGCACACGCCTTCACTTAAAAAGGCCGAGGAACGGCAGGACCCACCTGAATCCAATTACATCTGGTGAACTCCGGCATCTGAAACGTTTTAAGTTACACCAAGTTCATAGCCTTTGTTAACCTTTCATGTGTTGAATGTTCAAATAATGTTCATTACAGTTAAGAATACTGGCCTGAATTTTATTAGCTTCATTATAAATCACCAAGCTGATATTTACTCTGCCTTTTAAGTTTTCTAAGTACATCTGTAGCGTAATGGTATAGATTTTCTTGTTTCAGTGCTTTGGGACTGATTTTATGTTATGTAAGTTGTTCAGGTTAAATTTTTGTCTTTTCAGTGTGTAGTTGGCAGATAATTTCCAAAAGTACAATGCATTCATGATGTCGAGGGGCTGGGCAACATTAGAGAAGATAAATGGAACAAAAATGCATAAATCACAAGGGTCTGGATGAAGCAGTTATAAAAGTGCAGAAGTTATAGCATTTCAAATTATATTGTCACGTATTTAGACATTTGTCACATTTTTTAAATTCCCCTTATTTCTAAACTCACAATACATTTTGACCTTACCATGATTCCAGAGAATTCAGTATTGAAAAAAAAAAAAAAGAGAGAAAGAAACAACACTGTGGTAGTGGCATTAAACGATATAATATATTGTAAACACAATAAAATAGGGAATATAATGTATGAACTTTTGGCATTGGCTTGAAGCAATATAATATATTGTAAACAAACACAGCTCTTACATAAACATTTTATACTGTTTGTGTGTATAAAATAAAGGTGCTGCTTTAGTTTTCTGAGTGTTGTATGGAGTGGTCTTTGCATGTGTTATTTTATGAAAATAAAGTTGGTTGCAATTGAGTGGAAGTTAAAACTTTGCAGTATCACAAAATAACAGAAGATATTCTTTCCCTGACTCTGTCCTAGCTCTCCAGCCTCATCTCTCCCTCCCAGTTCTTTCTCTACTCCAGCCATGTCACACTACGCTCTGTTGTCAGAGCCTGCAGCACTCCTATTTATGTCAGCTCCCAGCTTAGTTGTCATTTCTTTCAAAAAGTCTTTTCTAACTAGGATGTGTTAAATATCCCTTAGTGAAGACTTTCGAAAGGTGTGAAAATGTTGCAAATAAAAGTGCTACCAGTTGGGAATGTATTCAATAAATTGGTGCAGCCACTATGGAAAACCTTAAAAAACTAAAAATGGAGTTACCATATGATTCAGCAATCCCACTCCTGGGCATATATCTGGAGAAAATCATAGTTCAAAAAGATATGTGCACATTCTTAACAGCACTATTTATCAATACAATAGCCAAGACATGGAAACAACCTAAATGTCCATCAACAGATGAATGGATAAAGAAGATGTGTGTGTGTACACACACACACACACACACACACACACACACACACACACACACACACAGAGTGGAACATTACTCAGCCATAAAAAAGAATGAAATAACATCATTTGCAGCTACATGGATGGACCTAGAGGTTGTCATACTGAGTGAAGTAAGTCAGACAAAGATATGATATCGCTTATATGTGGAATCTAAAAACAATGATACAACTGAGCTTATTTACAAAACAGAAACAGACTCCCAGACTTAGAGAACAAACTTATGGTTACCAGTGGGTGAAGGGTGGGGGGAGGTATAGACTGGGAGTTTGGGATTGACATGTACACACTGCTATATTTAAAATAGATAACCAACAGAGAAAGACAAATAGCATGTGATAGCGCTTATATGTGGAATCTAAAAAAATGGTACAAACGAACTTATTTACAAAACAGAAACAGAGTCACTGATACAGAAAATAAACTTATGGTTACCAAGGGGGTAAGGTGGGGGGATAAATTGGAAGATTGGGATTGACATATATACACTACTATATATAAAATAGATAACTAATAGGGACCTACTGTATAGCACAGGGAACTCTACATAATACTCTGTACTGACCTATATGGGAAAAGAATCTAAAAAAGAGTGGATGTATGTATGTGTATAGCTGGTTTGCTTTGCTGTGCAGCAGAAACTGGTACAACATTATAAATCAACTATACTCCAATACAAATTAATTTAAAAATAAAAAAGATAACCAACAAGGACCTACTATATAGCACAGGGAACGCTGCTCAATATTCTGTAATAACCTAAATGGGAAAAGAATTTGAAAAAGAATAGATACATGTATAACTGAATCGCTTTGCTGTACACCTGAAACTAACACAACATTATTAATCAAATATGCTCCAATGTAAAATAAAAATTTTAAAACGATGTGATATATATATACAATAGAATATTACTCAGCCATAAAAAAAAATGAAATAGTGCCACTTGCAGCAACATGGATGGACCTAGAGATTATCATACTAAGTGAAGTCAGAGAAAGACAAATATCATATGATATCACTTATATGTGGAATCTAAAATATGCAAATGAACTTATTTACAAAACAGAAACAGATTCACAGACATACAAAACAAACTTACGGTTACCAAAGGGGAAAGGGGGTGGGGGAGGGATAAATTAGGAGTTTGGGATTAGCAGATAAGCACTACTATACATAAAACAGATAAACGACAAGGTCCTACTATATAGCACAGGGAACTATATTCAATATCCTGTAATAAACCATAAAGGAAAATAGTCTGAAAAAAAATATACATATATATATATATAATATCTGAATCACTTTGCTATACATCAGACACTAAGACACACTGTAAATCAACTATACTTCAATTTTTTTAATAAGTGCTACCATTTATTAAGAACCTATTGGTTCCCAAGAAAAATATATGTTACCTTACAACCCTACGGGGCAAGTATCATTACGCCCTTTTACATATAAGAAAACTGAGTCATGGAGATAGAAAGCAGTTTACCCATGATCACACATGAGAGGGACGGGTTTGAATCCATGTCATCTGCCTCTGAAGCCTTAACACTATGCTGTTCTTCCTCCCTTCCTTTTCTCAGCAAATACAGCAGAACACAAAACTCTACAAATCCTAGGTAGCAACTTTCCAACATATTTTATTCTCCTCATTCTCCCAGGGGAATGTGGACCTTATTTTATAGATAGTCTACAGTCCACAAGTTCTCTCACACCAGGCAGTGGCATAATCAGTTGTGTGATTTAGGGAAGTGACATGTGTTATGGGAAGAAATCAAGGGAGAGGCTGGAAGCAGAGTGACCGCATCTTGTTACAGTGCTAGACCACAGCGATCTTTCTCCTCTAGCCAGAGCCCAGGGTGTCAGCCTGTGCTCACAAAGACTTGGCAAAGCAGGCCAGGAGCCAGGGAGCGAACCCTGAGAATCCTAATATGAGAACTGACTTATTTATTAAAGACTTTAAAATAAAAAGTCCAGATGCGTGATTATGAGGATCTAAAAGGTGGCAGAATGTTAAGTTTGGGGACAGGATAATAATAATAATAGTTGATACTTAGGTAGTGCTTAGTTTATTCTGAACACATTACTTGTATTAACTCATAATGAATAACAGAATAGTGGGGAAGTTAGACCGAAGGCATGGTGACAAACTGCAATGGTCTAGGTTGGTCATCTCCAAACGATTCTGATTGCACACTCCAGTAGAAAATGTTGAACCCATAGTCCTATATATGACTATTATTTATCTACATATATAACTGTTCCAAGATGTACATCATAAAAGCCAGAAATGTTAAAAGGAAGAGGTAAATTCTACACTGTGGGTGGGAATATAAGTTGGTGCAGCCACTGTGGAAAACAGTATGGAGGTTGCTCAGAAAACTAAAAATAGAGTTACCATATAATCCAACAATCCCACTCCTCGGCATATAACCAGATAAAACTATAATTCGAAAAGATACATGCACCCCTATGTTCATAGCAGCACTATTCACAATACCCAAGACATGGAAACAACCTAAATGTCCATTGACAGATGAACAGATAAAGAAGATGTGGTACATATATATAATGGAATGCTACTCAGCCATAAAAAAGAATGAAATAATGCCATTTGCAGCAACATGGCTGCAACTAGAGATTATCATACTAAATGAAGTAAGTCAGAAAGAGAAAGACAAATACCATATGATATCACTTATATGTGGAATCTAAAATATGACACAAATGAACCTAACTATGAAACAGAAACAGAATCAGACATAGAGAACAGACTGGTGGTTGCCAAGGGAAAGGGGGTTGAGGGGGGGATGGATTGGGAGGCTGGGGTTAGCAGATGTAAGCTATTACATATAGAATGGATAAACAACAAGGTCCTACTGTATAGCACAGAGAATTACATTCAATATCCTATGATAAATCACAATGGAAAAGAACATAAAAAAAAGACTATGTAGGGACTTCCCTGGTGGTCCAATGGTTACGACTCCACACTGCCAATGCAGGGGTTGTGGGTTCGATCTCTGGTTGGGGAACTGAGATCCTGCATGCTGCACGGCACGGCCAAAAAAAAAGAATGTGTGTGTATATATATACATATATATGTATTAGTGAATCACTTTGCTGTACAGCAGTTATTAACACAACATTGTAAATCAAATACAGTTCAATAAAAAATAAATTTAAAAAGGAAGGGGTAAAAATATATGTAACAGCTCTAATACTTTCTTCACTTACCCCAGAAGATAGCTTTATGTACACCTGGAGTACACACACAGCCCCAGGAAACTTCAGGTAAAGGGGAGAGATAACAGGATCTGAAATGTCTTTAGTGTCAGAGAGGAGAGTTTGGACTCGAGAGAAATTTCAAATCTAAGCAGGGGACTGGATGACTGATCAGATGTAAGGGTTAAGAAAAGAGAGGAATCTGGACAGTGACGCTAATGAGTAAGGAGGAACAAGTGTGAGCAGGGGTGAGGGTTTCCAGACATACTGAGTTTGGTTTTGAAGATGCTGAGTTTCATGTGCCTTTAGGACCTCTTGGTAGAAATGTCTGCTACGGCATTTGGAAATACAGTTAGGAGGGTAAGCCAAAAATTTGTTGACTATTAGTCATTTTATAAATGAATAATACTAGTCATATATTGAATTACTTTTAATAAAAATATACATAATGGCTTTATTTGGTGAGGTGCAGTATGATTCACTTGTATTTTATTGTGTTTTTAGATTCTACATACAGTTAACATCCTTTGCTGCTTACCTATGTATATGTTTACTTATATAACAGTAAGGCCTTTACTATTTGGCAAATTGATTGAGCTCTTCCTTCATCCTTCCCTCCACCATATGTATTATGAATCTTCATCCTTTGGTCACTTTGTCAATTTATGTAGAATCACAACAATGGAGGCCAGCTCTTGAAACGAAGGCCAGTAATACAGGGTATGAAATAATTGTTGTTACTCTTATGAAGTTACCACAGAAGAGGAGGAGGGGGAGGAAGAAGACAAAGAAGGAAGAGGAGAGAATATTAATATACCTAAAAAATAATTTAGAAGTTGAAGTAGGGACTTCCCTGGTGGCACAGTGGTTGAGAGTCTGCCTGCCGATGTGGGGGACGCGGGTTCGTGCCCCGGTCCGGGAGGATCCCACATGCCGCGGAGCGGCTGGGCCCGTGAGCCATGGCCGCTGAGCCTGTGCGTCCGGAGTCTGTGCTCCACAACGGGAGAGGCCACAACAGTGAGAGGCCCGCGTACCGCAAAAAAAAAAAAAAGTTGAAGTAGGAGGGAGTGAAGGCAGCCTGAGAAGATGTACACCGTTTGGCAAGATAAAATAAGTAGGAGAAATGAGGCAAGAGGAAATAAAAGTTAGACAGTAAAACGGATCCAGGAGTGAGCTTAGGACAAAGGCGTACAGGGACTTTTTCACACTTGGGAGAGATGGACTGCATACTTAGCTCTAAGCTCTGCTCCAGCACCTCAAAGAGGAAACCATGGCTGGTTATGAGCCCCAAAGACCATAAACACAGAAACTAAATAGTTGCTCAGGGGAAGTTAAACTATACAAGGAATTCACATTAGGACTTGATCAAGACATGTAGGTCTGTGGGCATCCCTTCAAGCTGATAGTCTTTAAAATATCTCTTCCACATTTATTTACAGAGGAGCTGCATGAATAAAAGGTTTCTATGTGGGCTTCCCTGGTGGCGCAGTGGTTGAGAGTCCACCTGCCGATGCAGGGGACACGGGTTCGTGCCCTGGTCCGGGAAGATCCCACATGCCACGGAGCGGCTGGGCCCGTGAGCCATGCATGGCCGCTGAGCCGGTGCGTCCAGAGCCTGTGCTCTGCAACGGGAGGGGCCACAGCAGTGAGAGGCCCGCGTACCGGAAAAAAAAAAAAACAACAAAAACCCTCTCGAGCTAAATCCAGCCAAACTACTCAGAGGGAAGATTATTGGGCATACTGTTACTTGATCACACCCCTTGAAATTCTTAACACCTCTGCAAGTAGCTTCTCAAAGTATTCCCTTCAATCATACACAGTACTCCTCTTAAAAGGAGTTTCTTTGTTTTTGTTTTTTGATGCTTTTTATTTCATTTGGCAGTGCCATGCGGGATCTTAGTTCCCTGACCAAGGATTGAACCCACACCCTCTGCAGTGGAAGCGCAGAGTCTTAACCACTGGACCGCCAGGGAAGTCCCAAAGAAGTTTTATTAACTAGATTTTTTTTCTCATCTCATTCCATGTCCAGTGAGCCTAATGACACAACCTGAGCTTGATACACTAGGCATAGCCCCACATGAGCCAGGCCTTATACCAACTCCAACTGAGAGCAGAGAGCAATGTCTCCTGTGGGTTCTCGTAATGAGGTCAGAGTGTCACGTAATACAAAATGCTCTCAGTAATACAGACAGAGTAACAACAGATAGGCCTGTTTCTTTCCATATTCTTCAAGAAGGCACAGATCACCACAATAAGGTACAATTTAATGAAAACTTTTCTACCAAAGTAGGAGAGAGGAAGGGGCTATTGGAGGAGAGCAATTTTTAAATTGGGTAAATGAGAAACATGGCCCTTTCAGAAGAATTTCCTGAGGCAAAGAAAATCAGAAAAGGAAAGAAAACAAATGCCTATCCAAAGACAGGAGTTTCATCATCATAATTTTAGGCAGTTTATGCAAGTGGTGCAAATATACAAGTTTAATAAGCATATTGAATAAATGTCCTCCATATGGCTCAACATAAAGAAACAGAAACCATGTATAGGAAACTGACATCATAAAACAAAGTATTCAGGTGTTCAGTAAGATTTTTTTAAATTCTAATGTAAACTCCAAATGTAAATTGATTTTGCACCTGTTTACTGGTTTATTATCAGTGAGAGTATAAAAATTACAAATGAGGGCTCCCCTGGTGGCACAGTGGTTGAGAGTCCGCCTGCCGATGAAGGGGACACAGGTTCGTGCCCCGGTCCGGGAGGATCCCACATGCTGCGGAGCGGCTGGGCCTGTGAGCCATGGCCGCTGAGCCTGTGCGTCCGGAGCCTGTGCTCCGCAGCGGGAGAGGCCACAACAGTGAGAGGCCCACGTACCGCAAAAAAAAAAAAGAAAATTACAAATGAAAAATAATTTGCATTAAGCATTGGCATTATGGGATTGTTCCTTGGTAACATATTTCCCTTCCTAATCATGATTGGCTTGCACAACTGCTGAAATTACCTGGTATGTTTTGAAAATTCAAACGAAGAAGAGCTACTCTGAGATGACAAATAATCTAAAAAATCCACAGGAGAATCATTGAAAGTTGGTTCACTGCAGGGTGAATCCTTAGCTTCCTGCTCCAGTGGACAGGACACTGGACAGTCCAGCCTTGAGCATGGCCTTGAGGCTGGATCTGGGGCCATGGGTGGGAGAAAAGAGCAAGAGGAGAGCAGAGAGCCTTAATCAACTGTAATCCCGGGTAAGGACCAGCTAGGAAATTTGAGGGGCTCAGAGCAAAGTGAAAATGTGGAGTCTCTTGTTCAAAAAGTATTAAGACTATCAAGATGGTGACAACAGGGCACTGAACCAAGCCTGGGATCCTTCTTTGTGCGGGGCCCCATGCAACTGCACAATTCACACATCCAGGAGCAAGGCCTTAGGTCCATGGACAAGGAGGTTTAGATAAAATGCAGAACACCAGCCCCTCCTTAGACACTGGCCAAATGAGCTCTTCCATTTCCTGTCCTTCTCTTGACTCCAGAACCCAAGCCTCGAGAACGAAGGACTCAGTAGCTATCAAATCAAAGTCAGTGACCATTTACTGAATTTCTCCTGTATTAATATCACAAACACAAAAACAGGAAAGAAATTAGAGGGCAAATTAAGGGACAAATATTTATTGCTTTGTGCTTCAGTCCAGTCAAGTTCTTTGAACTTCAGTTCCTGCTTGAGAAAGAGTTTGTAGCTTTAAGTTTACAGCTCACGAGGGAAAGATATATTTCAGATTTCTGTGAATAATCCATTTTAACCAAAAAGATAATCTTGGGTTTTTCCAATTTATAACTAGTGGTCTTTATTAGGAGACAGAAAGGCAGAAACCTGGCTGGAGTTGGGACCTTAAGCCTTGTGATAGAAATTAAGCTCATCTCCACCCATGGAAGCTTGATTCGATGAAGAGCCTTTATGACACTCTCCAGAAACTCCAAAGATAAATGTCCCCAAAGTCCAAATTAGTCTTGCCTCACTTCAAGGAAACACCCAAAAACTAAAAAGCAAATCTGTCATTTTTTTTCCTACTCTGTAAAGATCAATATTTATTCAGAGTTTGCATTTGAGCCTAAAGCATAACACACTTTGGAAAGAAGCAAACGCTGCCTCTGCAGAAGCAAGCCAGCCACGGGCACCTAGTCCACTGGGCACCTCGTTGAATAATGAATCCTTGGCTAGTGTCACAAGAGCCAAACCCCCAGTATCCTACTGGAGTTTGTTTTGTTTTGTTTTTGCGTTACGCGGGCCTCTCACTGTTGTGGCCTCTCCCGCTGCGGAGCACAGGCTCCGGACGCACAGGCTCAGCGGCCATGGCTCACGGGCCCAGCCGCTCCGCGGCATGTGGGATCTTCCCGGACCAGGGCACGAACCCGTGTCCCCTGCATCGGCAGGCGGACTCTCAACCACTGCGCCACCAGGAAGCCCCCTACTGGAGTTTTAAAGCTGCTTTGCTTTTTAGTCATTTGTATCTTCTGCCCTGGCGTATTTGGATTACGTACTACCTTGTTTCTAAACCAAAACCAGACTGAGAAGGCAGCTTCAGAGTAACCAGCCGAGGTGAGCCTTAAGGCTGCAGCCATCCTGGCTCCACATTGAAGCCACCCTTGAAATGAGGATGTGAACACAGGTTATTCCATGACAACTTGTCTCGATATAGGTGGCTAAAAATGTACTAAAGGAAATTACTGCAGCGTTTTCGCCTTTAGAAGAAAAAAATGACCCTTAAAACAGACCATCAGGTTGAAATATAAGCAAGTTGTAGCTTCCTTGGCTTTGCTGAGTGTCCACACTTTTATGTGCGCGCCAACCGGAGACGGACATTCCACGGAGGGGTATTACTGAGAGTTCTGGCAGAATGGGGTAACAGAAGAACTAACAGGGTGTCTTTCTGGTAAATGAACATTAGCCCAAGACAGAAGTAGTATGCCAAAGTTTTCAGGGGACCTTTCCGTGGAAGTTTTGGTTCACAGCATCTCTGTGAGGGGGTTATTAGTTCAAAGGCGAAACTGAGGCTAAGGTTTGCTGAAGATCATAAAATAATTTAGAAGCAATAATAATCATCCTAGTTGTGGGGATTACAAAATTGTGTCCTGGAGGACACTGGTTGCTCGAGATGTTTGTAGGAGTTACATGAAAACAGGATTCTGGGGTCAAATAAGTCTAAGAGATGGGGAGTGACACTAAATTAGGGAGTTGTCTCTACAATAGCCCTGCTCAGAGTTTGAACTGAGAGGGGATTAAATGCAGCATTCCCCGAGCTTATTTGATCAGAGACCTTTTTCCCCTAAAGCATTTCCCAGGAATAAAATTCCACACAGCACACTTTGGGGAGCAAAGCCATGAAGTTTCTGGAGGCAGGTCTTTACCACACCCTTTTTTGCTTCAGAAGTTTTTATGTTATCCTACCTGTTTGAAGGTAATCCAAGGAAAACTGAAATTTGTAGCTCGCAATACAAAGAACTTTCGATTTAAATTGTGAATTAGTTGGTTTTAGGTAATTTGCTTATTTTCTCCCTATGTATTCCAGAATAAATTGATCTGTTATATTCTGGTTTTACTCATTTAAAGGAGTATTAGAAAACACTTTCATTGCTATAAGTACTTTTAAACTTTATTTTTTTTATTGGAGTATAGTTGCTTTACAATACTGTGTTAGTTTCTACTATACAGCAAAGTGAATCAGCTATACGTATACATATATCCCCTCTTTTTTGGATTTCCTTCTCTTTAGGTCACCACAGAGCACTGAGTAGAGTTCTCTGTGCTATACAGTAGGTTCTCATTAGTTATCTATTTTATACATAGTATCAATAGTGTATATATGTCAATCCCAATCTCCCAATACATCCCACCCCTCCCCTTCCCCCCTTGGTATCCATATGTTTGTTCTGTATGTCTGTGTCGCTATTTCTGTTTTGTAAATAAGATCGTCTATACCAATTTTTTCAGATTCCACATATATGCGTTGATATACAATTTTTGTTTTTCTCTTTCTGACTTCACTCTGTATGACAGTCTCTAGGTCCATCCATGTCTCTACAAATGACCCAATTTCGTTCCTTTTTATGGCTGAGTAATATTCCACTGTATATATGTACATATACATGTACTTATGTACATATACATGTACTTATGTACATATGTATATATAGATTTAAGTTTACAATTCATGGAACTAGTTTCATCAGCAAAAGGATAAATGGATACTTATCATGAATTACTTTTCTAAGTATTTAAGTAACATCCAACATTTAGGGAGTCCACATGAGTTACCTAGCTAAAGCACTTTAAGTCAGCTGCCTTTGGACTGTGTTTACGGTGATTCATCAATTCTTGATCTACACATTGCTTTTTTTTTTTAATAGGTCTTTACTGGAGTATAATTGCTTCACAATCCTGTGTTAGCATACATATATCCCCATATCCCCTCCCTCTTGAACCTCCCTCCCACCCTCCCTATCCCACCCCTCTAGGTCATCACAAAGCACCGAGCTGACCTCCCTGTGCTATGCTGCTGCATCCCACTAGCTAGTTATTTTACATTCGGTAATATATATATGTTGATGTTACTCTCACTTCGCCCCAGCTTCCCCCTTCCCCCACCGTGTCCGCAAGTCCATTCTCTACGTCTGCGTCTTTATTCCTGCCCTGCCACTAGGTTCGCCAGTACCATTTTTTGTTTTTTAGATTCCATATATATGTGTTAGCATATGGTATTTGTTTTTCCTTTCTGACTTACTTTACTCTGTACAACAGACTTTAGGTCCAACCACCTCACTACAAATAACTCAATTTCATTTCTTTTTATGGCTGAGTAGTCAAAACTACAATGAGGTATCACCTCACACCAGTCAGAATGGCCATCATCAAAAAATCTAGAAACAATAAATGCTGGAGAGGGTGTGGAGAAAAGGGAACCCTCGTGCACTGCTGGTGGGGATGTAAATTGATACAGCCACTATGGAGAACAGTATGGAGGTTCCTTAAAAAACTAAAAATAGAACTACCATACAACCCAGCAATCCCACTACTGGGCATATAGCCAGAGAAAACCATAATTCAAAAGAGACATGCACCACAATGTTCATTGCAGCACATCGCTTCTTAAAAACTAGTCAACTTTAAATCAGAGATGGAGGTGGTGGGAAGAGAACAAAAGGTCGCCATCTAAAGACTAACAGAGAGACAGACTGGGAATAAAGAGCGCCAACTCTGCCACTCTCTAGCTAGGCTTCTTACCCAAGACCCCAACTATGCTACATCTTAAGCTAGATGTTGCCCTATGCATTCCCCTCTCTGGGCCCTTTCTTTATTCTTAAAGGGCCCTCAAGCCCAAAGTGGTCTGAGTGCATCAAGCACTCTGATAAAGAGATCGAGAAGCTACCATTTCCTTCATTTTGCTACCAATTCAGTGCTGTTCTTGGGCGCTCACGTCCTTAAATTTAGGTCTCTCCTAACAGCGATTAATCATCCGTGGGGACAAGACAGGATCCTAGGCTAGTGCCAGGGCTTTTCCAGGATAATAAAGAAAAATACCTAACTTCAGCCTTTATAGTTCTTTACATACATTAATTTAGGTGAGCTAGAGTCAGTTTATACCAGTGCCCGAGGGAGTGGCAATTGTTAAATTTTTAAGAAGTTTATGAGCCAGTTGTTAAACCCAGCCCGTTATTAAAAATTAAATTATATAAATACAATTAAATAAATTATTAAAAAAACAAGGTTAACGAATACTTAAAACTAATGTCTTCCTAACTATTTTACTGCATTTTACTATTACCTACATTCTTGGGTTTAGGTATCTATTGTATCTGTATTAGAGGAAATATTACATCATGGTGTGCTACTGTGCATCTCTTCCAACTTCTACCTTCAGTGATGCTACTTTGATACCTTAAAATGGTTCATGGAGGGAGTACTTATACCACAGAAATTGGCAAATATTACAAATCAAGAGAGCTGGTTGTTAGACTGTTACTGTTTAATCCTCACACAAACCTTATGAGTTATGTGCACTTATTATTCCAATTATACAGATGACATGCCTAGAGCCACACAGTGGCGGAGCCAGTATTCGAACACAGGTGGTCTGGTTCCAGAATCTTGCCCTCCCGATGGTTACAGGCAGTAACACTGGTTTGGACACAACATAAAATAAAGTATATCAAGCAATGGCAGATATGTAACTTCATTCCAGATGGAAAGAAAAACATATCCACTCTAAAGGAAAGTCAGTCAAATAAAGCTACTAGAAATTCAATGGTTGAAAATTAATGACTAAATGAGAAAATGAATGCATTTCATTCGTAATAATAGGCTTACCCCAAAGGAAATGGAAAACTCTTTGCCTCCTACATCCAAGACTATGTTTACGATCTCCAGACATGCTGTGTTTCAGCTTTTACTCCTGCTCCATTCAGCTACCATTTTTAGCAAATTGTATTAGTTTCCTGCAGCTGCTGTAATAAACTACCAAAGCAACAGAAATTTATTCTCACAGTTCTGGAGGCCAGAAATGCAAAACCAGTTTCAGTGAGCTGAAACCGGATGTCATCAGAGCCTCACTCCTTCTGAAAGATCTAGGAGAGAAGCTGTTCTCTACCTCTTCCAGCTTCTGGTAGCTGTCAGCATTCCTTGGCTTGTGGCCCCTTATCTCTCTGCTCTGTGTTCACATGGCCTTCTCCTCTGTGTGTCTGTGTGCAATCTCCCTCTGCCTCTGTCCTCTTACAACAATACTTGTGATGGCATTTAGGATACACCCAGATATTCCAGGAGGAGCCCCTCCTTTCAAGACCATTAACTTAATCACATCTTTTGTCATATAAGGTAATATTCACAGGTTCCAGGAATTACAATGTGGATATATCTTTGGAATCACCATTCAGCCCACTACAGCAATCATCATTAATGACCACAGACCTACTCTATGCTGAGAGTTATGGTTACACAGAGCTACAGGCAGGAGTGCCGTCCCCTAGAAGCCTATAGCCTGTAAAGGGAGACAGAACTCATATGAAAAAGTCAATCACAGGGAACATAAAATGGTACAGCTGATGTGAAAACAGTTTGGTAGTTTCTTTTTTTTGTTTGGTTTTTTTTTTTTTTGGTAGTTTCTTAAAAAGTTAGACATAGACTTAATCATATGATGCAGCAATTCCACTCTTATGTACATGCCCGAGAGAAATGGAAACATATGCTTATTCAAGGACTTACACATGAATGTTCATAGCAGCCTTATTCATAATAGCCCCAAAGTGTAAACAGCCCAAATGTCCATCAACTGGCAAGTGACAAACACAATGTGGTGTGTCCAAACAATAGAACACCACTCAGCAGTCAAAAGAGATGAAAAACTGATATACGCTACAACATGGATGAACTTCATGCTAACTGAAAGAAGCCACACACAAAAGACCAACTTTGCATGATTCCATTTATATGAAAAATCCAGAAAAGGCAAATCTATAAGAGATGGAAAGCAGACGACTGGTTGCTCTGGGCCTGGAGGGTAGGAAACAGGGGTCAACTTCCAATGGACGTGAAGGATTTTATTGGGGTAACAGAACTGTTGCAAAACTAGATTTTGGTGATGGTTGCCAAATTCAGTAAACTTACCAAAAACAAAAAAACAAAACAAAAAAAACATTGAATTGTACAGTTAAATGGGTAACTTTCATGGTATGCCAATTATACTTCAATAAAATTATTTGTTTCAAGTGAATATAGCACAAGGCCACATACAGTATAGGTAAAGTGAGTGATGGAAAGGTTGAGAAAAGGATATGAGTGTGGAATATGTGTGTGTGTATGTGCTGTATGTGTTATCTTGGGCTGGCAGACAAGCACAGATGAACCCAACCAGAGGTGCAACGGGAAAGATCAGGTTCAGGTCTGGCCTCATGGCCCACAGTGTCATTCTTTCCTCTGCCCATTTCTTGACCTCCTGCTTGCTCACCCTTCGCAGGCTGCCTGGAGACCCAGTGGTCTGCGGCCCAGTGGGTTTCCTGAGCCTAGTTTGACCCAAAGTCAAGTGTCAGCAAAGCATGTCACCCCTCTCCACTCCCACATACCTAGCTCTCCATCAGGCTGGCTGGGGCCTCCTCCATCAGAGAGGGGACTCTGGGAGTGAAGACCTGCTTAGCCTGCAATGGTCTAGCCCTAGCCTTCCAAAGCACAATGATAACACCTTTCCATGCCCCCTTAGATCCGTCCCACATTACTTCCTATGGGTTTTCTCACAGGGAGATTGACAGGAAGCTCTGGGCTGGTTGTTTACCTCTGATATACTATTAATATTGTTGAAAACATTTCTTCAAATGATGGCTTTCCATGTATTTAGGGATCAATCAGGCCCCCTAACCTAATCTTGGATTAACCATCACACACCAGGGGTACACATACATGACAGAAAATAAATAAAAATGAATGAATTCTATTTTTGAGAGTTTGAAACCTTCCAACTTAATAGGAAACAGAGTGGAAATGGGAATGATATCCTCTTGTTCCTTCAAACATCTCTGTGTCTTAGGGTCTTATAGAAAGCAGATTCAAAATAGATGCTTATTGGATTGATTAGTTCAAAAGAAACAATAACAACATTCCCTTTTTCTAAAATTCCAGACTCGATTTTGGAACCAGCCAACTCCCCTTTGGAAATCCAACAGAAAAAAAAGTAATTCATTGAAAAAATAATAATAGGTTCCTTCAGGAGACAACTCCTCTGAGAGGAGGCATGTATCTTGCTCCAGCTGGTACTTTCACATGTATGTGATTTCTTAAATCATTCAAGACATAATGACAAAAATGCCATTGACCTTTTCCTTTCTGCTAAGGTCACAAGAAAATGGCCTTGGAGATAAACTCTAGAAACTTTTCTCTCATACGACTATTAGTGTTCTTTTTTTTAATCTCTGAAAGACCTAGGACAGATTTTAGAACTTAGATACCTTCTGTCAAATTGCAGTCTAACAAGATTACAGGTTAGTCTTGGGTCTCAAGTCACATGTTATAAAGATGTGAAGGTCATCATTTGGAAGAAATACAGTTTGTAATATGTACTCTGATAGTAATCTCCCTGGGGCCCCAAAATATGATGGTAACTACTTCATAGGGTTGGTGAGTGGATGATGCAATGTGCAGGGATTGGCACGCAATGTGCAGGGATTGGCACACAATGTAGTACCCAATCAATGACTGTGGTAACAGTGGTTATCACCCTTTAAATATAAATAAAAAGAAGAGGAAAGGTAACTCGCCAATAATCATTTGAAAGGTAAATGCAGATTTAAACCAAAATCAGATACCACTTTTCAGCCACGCCAGCATAGTACTAAGAGTTAGAAAAATTGTGAAGCAATGGGAAAGCCCACCCACTGCTAGTAGGAATATAAATTAATACAACCAAATTGGAAAGGAGTTCTACATTATCTTGAAAAGTTGAACATACACATCCTCCATGACCCAGAAATGCCATTCCTAGGTACATGCCCTACAGACATTTTGTGTATAACGCCTCAGCGATCATGAGTAAGAATGTTTGTAGCAGTGTCATTTATCATACCAAAGAGTTAGAAACAATCCTATGCCCACTGAGCTTAGATAAATAAACAGTGGTATATATACACAAGAGAATAGTATATAGCAGGAAAAGCAAATGAACTGTAGTTGCTGAATTCACATTTAATTTTACTTTATTTTTTTAAATTGTTTGAAGTTTTTAATTTCTAGTCGGAAAACATTATCTGAATGAATACCCTAATGGCAAACCACTGTAAAATATTTCAGCTGCATTTGGGGCAGAGGGGTAGGGATTATCCTCAAGGCACCCCAGCTTTCTTCATGAGAAGGTCAGAGGTACACGGTTTGTATTACTGTGACATCCATTAGGTGATCTAAGTTGCTTTACCTTCAGCAGGGGCTTTATTTGTCAGAGGGCATTATGCTTGACCTCCAAATTTGGCCAACAACTTACTGATGAGATTCATAACCTTCGGGTTGCTCTGATATGTTGACATATTTGCTGGGTTCTGAGCCACATCCTGGAAGGCCACCATAACTTCTGGATCCTGCATGGCTGCAAGAACCTCTGGATCACTAAGAATTTCATTGAGCCCAGGCATTCCTGCCATTCCAGGCATGCCCCCCCCCCATTCCAGGCATTCCTCCAGGAAAATTACCAGGATTCCACCAAGAAACCACCTGGAAAAGAGCCATACTGAGTTCCTGACTGTCGTCTGGCTTCTTCCTCCCTCTGGGCTCTCTCATGTTCTTCCCGAGCCTTCTTGACACTTTCTACTCTTTCTTTGATCTCTCTCCCTTCACGTTTTCGCTCATGCTTTCTCCGACGTTCAGCAATTTTCTGGGCCCTTGGTTGAACTTCTTTCAGCATTGCACTAGCGTCTTCAACATAATCCAGCTTACAGCCAAGGGCAAGATCATGGGCAGCTTCTTCCCAATGGTCCAAAAGTCTGTGCGTTTTCCCTCGCCATTTGTATGGCTGAGCTGAATCGGGATCTATTTCAATAGCTCTGTCACAGTCTCGGATGGCAGCGTTTGGCTTCTGTAATTTGAGGAAGACACTTGCTCTCTTGGCATACAGAATGGCCAAACGAGGATTTAGCTTGATGGCATCTGTGAACAAGTCATGGCTTTCTGTAGTTCACCATCATTTAAGGCATCAACGGCAGCCACTGTTTTATCATTTGCCTGATCCGTCATCTCCTCAGTTATCTCTACATTTTCATCTCCCATTTCTGGAGGGGCATCAGTGTCTGGTTCATTCACACCTTCATTGTCAATTTCTAGATCACTTTCCTCACTTGATGGTTCATCTGTCTTTATGTTTTCCTCCACCTTCTTACTATCTGTTTTTTCTTCCTTGGTATTTGCTTCCAATTTAGTTTTATGAGTAGCAGGTGGTATTTTACTCCCCCATGCTCTCTACCCACTCCCTCAGGAAGCACATTTCCTCGGTGTGCAGAACACTCGGGTCCTGCTTGCACATTTTCACGAAGGCTCGAGGCTCGCTCACTTTGTGCGGGTCCACTGTCCGAGGCGGCGGGAGGCGGCGGGCGCGGCGGAGGCCGCGGCCAGATTCCAGCAATCAAACATTTTAGAAACACAATGTTGAACTGCAGTATGACTCCATTTTCAAAACAGACAAAACTAAACAATATGCCATTGGGGACACAGACAAAAGCAATGGTTTCTCTGTGAAGATGTTAAGGAATGGGGCTGGGAGGCATTCACTGGGACATTAGGATTTCAAAAGAACTGACGATGTCCTATTTCTTAAACTGGGCGGTGGGTTCAAGAGTATTTTTTTTTCTCTAAATATATTCTCTTGTGTGCACAAAGTATTCCTAATAAACATGAAAATAAATCTTAATATTCACTACAAAAAATCAGTAAGGAATGTGATCAGGTGATCCCCCAAAGAAATCAATAACTAATAAGCTGATTTTTAAATCTTCAAACTTACTAGTAGTCAAATAGTTGTAAAATTTTTTAACATAAAATTTTAAAATGAGTAGTGTTCTTCAGCACTCAGGTTAATGAAGTTATTTTAAAAATAATACTTAATGCCTGTGTTAATGCAATGAGATGGACATAGTTATACTCTGCTGGAAGCGTAAATCAGCACAAGTTTTCTAAAAAGCTGTTTGATGACATATATCAGAAAGCCTTAAAAGTTGTTCCTTTGATTCAGTAATTCCATGAAATCTCAGAAAATCACAAGAGGTTGATTCAAAGATTTAGACTCTATATAGCATTGTACACAAGTAGCCAAAAATGCAAAAACATTTATACATTCATGCAACAAATATTTATTGAGCACCTACTATGTGCCAAGTAGTGTTTGGGGCACCTGCAATACATTGGTGAACAAAATTGACAAAAATCTCTACCCTCATGGAATTTACATTACAGTGGGAGGAGCAGATAATAAATGGTAAACTTAGTAAATAAAGTATAATAGTACATGAGAAAATAATAGACGCTGTGAAAAAAAAAAAGACAAAGCAGAGCAAGATAAGAGCAATCAGGAGTGGCTGGAGGCAAGACAAAAAGGAACAGTTTGCTTCATTAAGAAGATGACGCCTGAGCACAAGATTCTAAGGAGGTGAGAAATCTGGGTAGTGGGTCTTTGGGCATTCCAGGCAGAGGGAACAGCTAGTGCAAAGGCCCAGGGGCACAGCTTGTCTGACAATTAGAAAAACAGTAGGGAGTCCAGTGGGGCTGGTGTGGCCTGGGCAGGGAGAAGAATAGGAGATGAAGCCAGAGAGGTAAGAGTTGGGGGCAACCTTGAAGGGCCTCAAAGGCCATCATAAGGATGTAAGCTTTTACTCTTAGCAAAATGGGGAGCTCTTGCAATGTTTGGAGCAGAGAGCTATGATGTGACTTATATTTTTAAAAGTTCAAACAATAGATCAATGACTAAATAAATTACGGTAAGTCTTTGCTTGTTCAGAGTAGGAGCTCAGAAAATATTTGGAGAACAAATGTATACACTAAAATATCACACAACCATTAAAGATTATAACTGCAATGAATATTCAGGGACATGGAAAAATTCTTATGCATATTAAATGAAAAAAATATGGTTAAAAAATTATGGCTCCAATTTTGGATAGATAGATAGGTATGTAGATAATTGATAGATAATGGAAAGAGAAATAGATTTAAAAAAAAAACTATAGGGAGATACCATCTAATACAAAATGGTTTTAAGTAAATGGTGAAATTACAGGCGTTCTTATAGTATTTGTTGTATTTGGGGTATTTCTGGATTTTTTTTTTTTTTTAAGCAGAGGTCTTCCTAGAAGCCCATATGATTTAAATTTATTTATTTATGGCTGTGTTGGGTCTTTGTTTCTGTGCAAGGGCTTTCTCTAGTTGTGGCAAGCAGGGGCCACTCTTCATCACGGTGCGCGGGCCTCTCACTATCGCGGCCTCTCTTGTTGCGGAGCACAGGCTCCAGACGCGCAGGCTCAGTAATTGTAGCTCACGGGCCCAGTTGCTCCGTGGCATGTGGGATCTTCCCAGACCAGCGCTCGAACGCGTGTACCCTACATTAGCAGGCAGATTCTCAACCACTGCACCACCAGGGAAGCCCTATTTCTGGATTTTTTAAGAATAATAATGTATTACTTTCATAATCATAAAAAAAATAAATTTATATTTTTAAAACCTACCATAAGCATATGGTATTCTTTGTAATTTCTATGCTGAATGTCAGGAAACATATCCATCGATCAAAATTATTAGATTTTTTTCTGGGTTCCTGGGAAAATGGAAGGTATTTGATATTCATTGGCTGAATTTAACGGCAGGCAGCCTGCAGTTCATCAGTGAGGCTGTCACCAGTAGTTCAATAAATCCATTGGAATCACTACAGAAGAATTCTAATGGGATCATGGAAACAATTTGGCTGGTAGAAAACAAATGATTAAAAAGTCATTACATTATCTACACAGGCAGGAGAATTGCCTAATTTAACCACGAAAGTCACTACAAAAGACCAAAATAATTACACTGTAAATGGATACCCCAAATAAGGGAATCATTTGATTTTAATGATATCCAGAGAGAAAATTATAGGTGCAGGGTGAGTTTGCCAGAGCTGCGTAGAACAGCTCATTAGCGCCTTCACTGGATTCAATCGACTGCTCATTTGAATCTGAGGCGCCCAGTCCCCCTCATGGGAGCCCCTTCTTGTTAATTTCATTTTGGTGTCTGGGTCTGATGTCTTCAGATGCCTGAGTCTCACTGAAGGCATGCCAGAGGACAGATGAGAAGTATCTCCTTTTAAGTTCCTACCAGGCTCAGTTTGTAGCAGCATATCAGCCTCTGTGGCCAAGAACATGTTGAACCACCAGAAACATGTAATAATTTGGTCCATGAGGCATATGGAGTGATGAACCAAAAAAGAGTCCTTAAGAGAACCAAAAGAGGGATTCCCATGAAACATTTGCAAAGCTCCCAGAAACATGCTTTCTCTCCCTCAAGGGAAGGTTCCATGTCCACTATTTCCTGAGGGGCTGGAGGGTGCCCTGTGTTCAATAGAATCTTCAGATCCAAAGTGTCTTACCCAGCAAAGGTGGCTGCAGAATTAAATTGTTGCTCATTTATTTAATCATCTGACAGATATTCATTGAATTCCTACCAGGTATCATTTGAGGATGAATAAGTCCCTGCACTAAAAAGCGAATCATTGGGGGCTTCCCTGGTGGCGCAGTGGTTGAGAGTGCGACTGCCGATGCAGGGGACGTGGGTTCGTGCCCCGGTCCGGGAGGATCCCACGTGCTGCGGAGCGGCTGGGCCCGTGAGCCCTGGCCGCTGAGCCTGTGCATCTGGAGCCTGTGCTCCGCAACGGGAGAGGCCACAGCAGTGAGAGGCCCGCGTATCGCAAAAAAAAAAAAAAAAAAAAAGTTTGAAAAAAAAAAGCGTGAATCATTCAGGGACTTCCCTGGTGGTGCAGTGGTTAAGAATCCACCTGCCAATGGAGGGGACACGGGTTCGAGCCCTGGTCCAGGAAGATCCCACATGCCGCAGAGCTACTAAGCCCATGCACCACAACTACTGAGCCTGCACTCTAGAGCCCGCGAGTCACAACTACTGAGCCCGCATGCCACAACGACTGAAGCCCGCGCACCTAGAGCCCATGCTCCACAACACGAGAAGACATCACAGTGAGAAGCCCACGCACCTCAACGAAGAGTAGCCCCCGTTTGCTGCAACTAGAGAAAGCCTGCGTGCAGCAAGACCCAATGCAGCCAAAAATAAATAAATAAATAATTTTTTTTTAAGTGAATCGTTTAGAAAGGAAAGCAGACAATAGCAAAGATCAATAAAACTAAAAGCTGGTTCTTTGAGACGATAAACAAAACTGATAAGCCAGACTCATCAAGAAAAAAAGGGAGAAGACTCAAATCAATACAATGAAAAATGAAAAAGGAGAAGTAACAACTGACACTGCAGAAATACAAAGGATCATGAGAGATTACTACAAGCAACTATATGCCAATAAAATGGACAACCTGGAAGAAATGGACGAATTCTTAGAAATGCACAACCTTCCAAGACTGAACAAGGAAGAAATAGAAAATATGAGCAGACCAATCACAAGCACTGAAATTGAAACTGTGATTAAAAATCTTCCAGCAAACAAAAGCCCAGGACCAGATGGCTTCACAGGTGAATTCTATCAAACATTTAGAGAAGAGCTAACACCTATCCTCAAACTCTTCCAAAATATAGCAGAGAAGGAACACTCACACTCATTCTACAAGGCCACCATCACCCTACCTGGGTTTGGGATGATCTCACACATTGCACCTTACTACTCAGGAAAAAAAGAGCCTTTCGGATATATGGGTATGGTATGAGCTATAATATCAATTGGGTTCTCAGGTTTTATTGTATAGGCCCATCACATATTCACAGTAGGTATGGACATTGATACGCGAGCATACTTTACATCAGCTACTATAATTATTGCCATCCCTACAGGGGTAAAAGTATTTAGCTGATTGGCAACATTCCACGGAGGCAATATTCAATGATCACCGGCCCTGATGTGAGCCTTGGGTTTCATTTTCCTTTTCACAGTCGGTGGACTAACAGGTATTGTCCTAGCTAATTCATCATTAGACACTGTACTTCATGATACCTACTATGTAGTCACACACTTTCACTATGTGCTCTCAATGGGAGCTATCATAGGAGGATTTGTACACTGATTTCCACTATTCTCAGGGTGTACACTCAACTTGACATGAGCAAAAATTCACTTTGTGATCATATTCGTGGGTGTCAACATAACCTTCTTCCCACAACATTTCCTAGGCTAATCTGGCATGCCTCGATGATACTCTGACTATCCAGACACCTGTACAACATGGAATACCATCTCATCAACAGGCTCATTCATCTCATTAACAGCGGTCATACTGAGTCTTCATTATCTGAGAAGCATTCACATCCAAACGAGAAGTATTAGCAGTAGAGCTTACTATCACAAATTTAGAATGACTAAATGGATGTCCTCCACCATATCATACATTCGACGAACCAACCTACATGAATCTAAAATAGTCAAGAAAGGAAGGAATCAAACCCTCTCTTACCGGTTTCAAGCCAACATCATAGCCACTATGTCTTTCTTCATGAACTAGGCATCAGTAAAATTTTATATAACTTTGTCAAAGTTAAGTCACAAGTGAAAATATTGTATATCTCTATGGCATACCCCTTCCAACTAGGTTTTCAAGATGCAACATCACCCATCATAGAAGAACTGCTACATTTTCACGACCACACACTAATAATTGTTTTCCTAATTAGCTCCTTAGTCCTCTATATCATTACACTAATACTTACAACTAAGTTAACACATACTAGCACAACAGATGCCCAAGAGGTGGAGACTATTTGGACTATCCTGCCGGCCATTATCTTAATCTTAATCGCCCTGCCATCATTACGAACTCTTTATATGGTAGATGAAATCAACAGCCCATCTCTTACTGTAAAAACTATAGGCCATGAATGATACTGAAGCTATGAATACACTGACTACAAAGACCTAAACTTTGATTCCTATATAATCCCAACACCAGACCTAAAACCAGGAGAACTACGACTACTAGGAGTAGATACCGAGTAATTTTACCTATAGAGATAACAATCCGAGTACTAATTTCCTCCGAAGACATACTACACTCATGAGCCATAGCCTCCTTGGGCCTAAAGACAGACGCAATCCCAGGGCACCTACACCAAACAACCCTAATATCAACATGACCAGGCTTGTTCTACGGACAGTGTTCAGAGATCTGTGGGTCAAACCACAGCTTCATGCCAATTGTTCTTGAACTAGTGCCCCTAAAATACTTCAAGAAATGATCAGCGTCTACACTATAAACTCATTAAGAAGCTAGATTAGCATTAACCTTTTAAGTTAAAAATTGAGAGCCAAAGTTCTCCTTGATGACATGCCACAACTAGATATATCAACATTTGTTACTATTTCATCTATATTTTTAACACTATTTATTATATTTCAACTAAAAATCTCAAAGCACATCTACTACCCCAACCCAAAATCAACACTCACTAAAATACAAAAACAACATGCCCCTTGAGAAACAGTACGGACGAAACTCTATTTGCCCCTTTCGTAACCCCAGTAATAGGCATCCCTGTAGTCATCCTGATCGTTATAGTCCCAAGTATTCTATCCCCAACATCAAAATGACTAATTAATAATCGCATAATCTCCCTTCAACAGTGATTAATTCAACTCACATCAAAACAAATAATAGGTATTCATAATCACAAAGGACAAACCTGATCGCTAATACTAATATCACTCATTCTAGTTATCGGCTCAACCAATCTCCTCGGACTATTACCCCACTCATTTATACCCACCACACAGCTCCCAGTAAATGTAGGAATAGCCTTCCCTCTATGAGCCAGTGCCATCATTACGGGCCTCCGTAATAAAACAAAAGCATCCCCAGCCCACTTCTTACCACAAGGCACACCCACTTTCCTCATCCCTGTGCTAGTAATTATCGAAACTATTAGCCTATTCAGCCAGCCAGTAGCACTGGCAGTACGACTAACAGCCAATATTACGGCAGGCCACTTACTAATACACCTAATCGGGGAGACAACCCTCGTGCTAGTAAGCACCAGCACATTCACAGCTCTTATTACATTTACTGTTCTCACCCTACTCACCATCCTTGAATTTGCTGTCACTATAATTCAAGCCTATGTATTTACCCTCTTAGTAAGCTTATACCTGCACGACAACACATAATGACCCACCAAACCCACACGTATCACATAGTAAACCCCAGTCCCTGACCCCTCACAGGAGCTCTTTCAGCACTTCTCGTAACGTGAGGCCTAATCATGTGATTCCACTTCAACTCAATAGTTCTTCTAATACTGGGCCTACTAACTAATATTCTAACAGTATATCAATGATGACAAGACGTCATTCGAGAAAGCACTTTCCAAGGCCACCACACACCAACCGTCCAAAAGGGACTTCGATACAGGATAACCTTATTTATCGTCTCAGAAGTCCTACTTTTTACCAGCTTTTTTTGAGCCTTCTACCACTCAAGCCTCGCCCCCCACTCCTGAACTAGGTGGATGCTGGCCACCAACAGGCACTCACCCCTTAAACCCCCTAGAAGTACCACTCCTTAACACTTCTGTGCTATTAGCCTCTGGTGTATCCATTACCTGAGCCCATCATAGCCTTATAGAAGGAAATCACAAGCACATACTCCAAGCCCTTTTTATTATAATTGCCCTCGGTGTTTATTTTACACTCCTAGAAACGTCAGAGTATCACGAAGCCCCCTTTACAATCTCAGATGGAGTCTATAGATCAACTTTGTTCGAAGCACAGGATTCCACGGACTGCAGGTAATTATTGGATCTACTTTTCTTATTGTTTGTTTCCTGTGCCAACTAAAATGCCACTTCACACCCACCCACCACTTCGGCTTCGAAGCTGCTGCTTGATGCTGACATTCTGTAGATGTTGTATGACTATTTCTTTACGTATCTACCTATTGATGAGGCTCAGAGTCCTTTTAGTATTAATTAGTACAACTGACTTCCAACCTGCTAGTTTCGGTACACCCCGAAAAAGAACAATAAATCTAATACTGACCTTATTAACAGACACAATACTAGCCTCATTACTCCTACTTATCGCCTTCTGACTTCCTCAACTAAACCCTACGCAGAAAAAATAAGTCCCTACGAATGCGGATTTGACCCTATAGGATCCGCCTGCTTACCCTTTCCATAAAATTTTTCCTAGTAGCAATCACTTTCCTTCTTTTTGACCTAGAAATTGCCCTCCTACTACCCCTCCCCTGAGCAACGCAAGCAACCTAAAAACAATACTTATCATAGCCCTATTTTTAATTTCATTAATAGCAATTAGCCTGGCCTACGAATGAACTCAAAAGGGGTTGGAATGAGCTGAATATGGTATTTAGTTTAAAATAAAACAGTGATTTCGACTCCTTAGATTACGGCTAAACTCATAACTACCAAGTGTCCCTAGTACATCTAAACATTATTATAGCTTTCACTATATCCCTTGTAGGGTTACTGATATACCGGTCCCACCTAATATCCTCACTACTTTGCCTGGAGGGCATGATACTATCACCGTTTATCCTAGCAGCCCTGACAATCTTAAACTCACATTCCACCTTAGCCAGCATAATACCAATCATCCTACTGGTACTGGCGGCCTGCAAAGCAGCCCTCGGATTAGCCCTATTAGTAAGAGTATCAAACACATGTGGGACCGATTAGGTACAAAACCTCAACCTTCTCCAATGCTAAAATTTATTATCCCCACAATCATATTAATACCTCTAAACTGGCTATCAAAAAGCAACATAATCTGAATTACCTCCACAACCCACAGCCTATTAACTAGCCTTACAAGCCTACTTCTTCTTAACCAATTCAATGACAATAGCCTCAACTACTCATTAATATTCTTCTCTGACTCCCTCTCTGCACCATTACTAATCCTAATATGACTCCTCCCACTAATATTAATAGCCAGCCAATCCCACTTACTCAAAGAATCACTCATCTGAAAAAAACTGTACATCACAATACTAATCATGTTACGGACACTTCTAATCAGAATTCACTGCCACAGAGCTAATCCTATTTTACATTATATTTGAAGCCACGCTAGTCCCTACCCTTATTATTATTATCCGCTGGGATAACCAAACAGAACGACTGAAGGCAGGGGTTTACTTTCTATTCTACACATTAATTGGGTCACTCCCATTGCTAGTGGCATTAACATACGTACAAAACATCATAGGCTCCCTAAATGTCCTAGTACTTCAATATTGGACCCAACCACTATCCAACTCCTGAACCAACATCTTTATGTGATTGGTCTGCATAATAACCTTTATAGTAAAAATGCCCCTCTACGGCCTCCACCTTTGACTACCCAAAGCACATGTAGAAGCCCCCATCGCTTCTAGCCCCCAGTACTACTAAAACTCAGGGGCTATGGCATGCTACGAATCACGTCAATACTCAATCCCCTAACAGAATACATAGCATACCCTTTCCTTATGCTTTCCTTATGGGGAATAATCATAACTAGCTCTATTTGTCTACGTCAAACAGACCTAAAATTCCTCACTGCCTACTCCTCAGTCAGCCATATAGCACTCGTTATTGCAGCTATCCTCATTCAAACCCCTTGAAGTTACAAAGGGGCTACCGCCCTAATAATTGCTCACGGCCTCACGTCGTCTATATTATTTTGCCTAGCAAACTCAAATTATGAGCGAACCCACAGCCAAACTATAATCTTAGCCTGAGGCCTGCAAATTCTCCTCCCACTAATAACCACTTGATGACTATTAGCAAGCCTAACAAACCTGGCCTACCCCCAACTATTAATCTAATCGGAGAACTGTTCGTAGTTATATCAACTTTCTCATGGTCAAATCTCATTATTATCCTAATAGGAACCAATATTGTAATTACAGTCCTATACTCCATGTATATACTAATCACAACACAATGCGGCCAAACGTACACACCATATTGATAATATTATACCTTCCTTCACACGAGAACACGCTCTTATAGCTCTCCATATCCTACCACTTCTACTCCTGTCACTAAACCCTAAAATCATCTTGGGCCCCCTATACTGTAAATATAGTTTAAAAACAAACACTAGATTGTGGATCTAGCAACAGAAGACTAAGACTTCTTATTTACCGAGAAAGTATTGCAGGAACTGCTAATTCATGCCCCCATACCTAATAGTATGGCTTTTTCAAACTTTTAAAAGATGGTAGCTATCCATTGGTCTTAAGAACCAAAAAACTGGTGCAACTCCAAATAAAAGTAATTAACCTATTCCCTTCTTTTGCCTAATCACACTACTAGTACTAATTATTCCAATCATGATAACTAGTACAAACTTCTACAAAAATGATAAATATCTATCATATGTAAAAAATACCATCTTATGTGCTGTCATTACCAGTCTAATCCCAACAATAATATTCCTTCACACAGGCCAGGAAATACTCATTTCAAACTGACACTGAATTACTGTCCAAACACTTAAGTTGACACTTATTAGCTTCAAAATAGGTTATTTCTCAATTATATTCATACCAGTGGCATTGTTTATCACATGATCTATCATAGAATTCTCAATATGATATATACATTCAGATCCTTACATCAACCAGTTCTTCAAGTATCTACTCTTCTTCATCACCATACTAATCCTTGTTACAGCCAACAACCTCTTCCAACTTTTTATTGGATGAGAAGGGGTAGGAATCATATCCTTCCTGCTCATCGGATGATGACATGGACGAACAGACGCAAACGCAGCTGCTCTTCAAGCAATCTTATATAACCGCATAGGAGATACCGGATTCATTATATCAATGGCATGATTTTTATCCAACATAAATGCATGTGACCTACAACAAATTTTCATACTCGACTTAAGCCCTTTAAACCTCCCCCTCACAGGACTCCTACTAGCCGCAGCCGGAAAATCAGCCCAATTTGGACTTCACCCCTGACTCCCCTCAGCAATGGAAGGTCCGACCCCAGTCTTGGCCCTACTCCACTCAAGCACAATAGTTGTAGCGGGAATTTTCCTACTTATCCGATTTTACCCTTTAACAGAAAACAACAGACTCATTCAAACAATAACGTTTTGCCTAGGAGCCCTTACCACCCTATTCACAGCCATATGTGCTCTCACCCAAAATGACATTAAAAAAATTATTGCCTTCTCTACCTCAAGCCAATTAGGTCTAATGGTAGTAACAATCGGTATTAACCAACCTCATCTAGCATTTTTACATATTTGCACACATGCTTTCTTTAAAGCCATACTATTAATGTGCTCTGGATCCATTATTCACAACCTAAACAACGAGCAGGACATTCGAACAATGGGAGGCTTATTCAAGACCTTACCCATCACTGCAACAGCCGTTATCATTGGATGTCTAGCGCTAACGGGAATACCTTTTCTCACCGGTTTTTACTCTAAAGACCTAATTATCGAAACCGCCACCACGTCTTCTACCAACGCCTGAGCCCTGTTAATAACTAACCGCTACCTCCCTCACAGCCATCTGTAGCACTCGCAATATCTTCTTCACACTACTGGGACAGCCCCACTTCTCTCCTTCAGCTCCTATCAATGAAAACAACCCCCTCTTAGTTAACTCCATCAAACGCCTGTTAATCGGAAGTATTTTTTGCTGGCTTCGTCATCTCCAACAACATCCCTCCAACAACCATCCCCCTAATAACTATACCTTTGCACTTAAAACTAACTGCCCTTGGGCTTCCCTGGTGGTGCAGTGGTTGGGGGTCCGCCTGCCGATGCAGGGGAGGCGGGTTTGTGGCCCGGTCCGGGAGGATCCCGCATGCAGCAGAGAGGCTGGGCCCGTGGGCCGTGGGCGCTGGGCTTAACGCGTCCGGAGCCTGTGCTCCGCAACGGGAGAGACCGCGGCAGTGAGAGGCCTGCGTACCGCAAAAAAAAAAAAAAAAAAAACAAACCTAACTGCCCTTATTGTAACAGCTATGGGCTTCGTACTAGCACTCAAAATCAATCTTAACACACAAAACTTAAAATATACTCAGCCCTCAAACTCCTCTAAATTCTCCACTCTCCTAGGATATTTCCCCACCATCATACACCGCCTACCTCCCCATCTAAACCTATTAATAAGCCAAAGCTTAGCAACCTCCTTACTAGACTTGATCTGACTAGAAACTGTCCTACCAAAGACTACAGCCTTCATTCAACTAAAATCCTCCACACTAATCTCAAACCAAAAAGGCCTTATTAAACTATACTTTCTATCATTTCTCATTACCATCACCCTCCATATACTCCTAATTTAATTACCCTGAGTAATCGCCATAATAACCACAACACCAATAAATAACGACCAACCAGTAACAATCACCAACCAAGTACCACAGCTGTATAGCGCTGCAATCCCCAAAGCCTCCTCACTAAAAAACCCAGAGTCACCAGTATTGTAAATAACCCAATCCCCCAACCCATTAAACTTAAACACAATTTCCACATCCTCATCCTTCAAAATATAATACACCATTAAAAACTCTACTATCAACCCTAAAAGAAATGCCCCCAGTACAACCTTATTAGAAACCCAAACCTCAGGATACTGTTCAGTGGCTATAGCCATTGTATACCCAAACACAACCAATATCCCCCCAAAATAGATCAAAAATACTATCAGACCCAAAAATGAACCACCAAAACCACCCACAATCAACCCTCAACCCCCATAAATAGGCGAAGGTTTTGAAGAAACCCCCGCAAAACTAATCACAAAAATAATACTTAAAATGAATACAATATATGTCATCATTATTCTCACATAGACTCCAACCATGACCGATGACATGAAAAATCTTCGTTGTCATTCAACTGTAAGAACACCAATGACCAACACCCGAAAAACCCACCCACTGCTAAAAATCCTCAACAACACATTCATTGACCTCCCTACCCCATCAAATATCTCATCATGATGAAATTTCGGTTCCTTACTAGGTATCTGCCTAATCCTACAAATCCTAACAGGCCTATCTCTAGCAATACACTACACACCAGACACAACAACTGACTTCTCATCAGTAACACATTTGCTGAGGCATCAACTATGGCTGAATCATTCGATATATACACGCAAATGGAGCTTCCATATTTTTTATCTGCCCTTTTGTCCACGTAGGATGCGGTCTATACTATGGATCCTACACCTTTCAGGAAACATGAAATGTTGGAATTATCCTACTACTTATAGTCAGAGCCACCAAATTCATGGGCTACGTCCTACCTTGAGGACAAATATCATTCTGAGGCGCAACTGCCATCACAAACCTACTCTCAGCAATCCCATATATCGGCACTACCCTCGCTGAATGGATCTAAGGTGGCTTTTCTGTAGACAACACTAACACAATTCTTCACCTTCCACTTCATTCTCCCTTTCATCATCACAGCCGTCCACCTATTATTCCTTCACGAAACAGGATCCAACAACCCCACAGGAATCCCAGCCGATAGAGACAAAATCCCATTCCACCCTTACTATACAATGAAGGATATCCTGGGCGCCTTACTATTAATCTTAGCTTCACTAATTTTAGTCCTATTCTCACCTGACCTGCTAGGAGACCCCGACAATTACACCCCAGCAAACCCCCTCAGCACACCACCACATATCAAGCCAAAATGATATTTTCTATTCATGTATGCAATTCTATGATCAATCCCGAACAAGCTAGGAGGAGTCCTGGCCCTGCTGCTCTCAATCCTAGTCCTGGCATTTATTCCAATACTCCACACATCCAAACAACGAAGCATGATATTTCGGCCCTTCAGTCGATTCTTATTTTGAGTACTAGTGGCAGATTTACTAACACTAACATGGGTCGGAGGACAGCCCGTGGAACACCCATACATAATTATTGGACGACTTGCACCCATTTTATACTTTCTTTTAATCCTAGTGTTAATACCAGTAATTAGTCTCATTGAAAACAAGTTCCTAAAATGAAGAGCCTTTGTAGTATAACACAATACCCTGGTCTTGTAAACCGGAAAAGGAGAACAACATATCTCCCCAAGACTCAAGGAAGAAGCACTAAACTTCACCGCCAGCACCCAAAGCTGAAATTCTATATAAACTATTCCCTGAAAAAAGTATATTATAAGACATTCATAAAACTACAGTACTACGTCAGTACTAAAAATAATTCATTCTACTACATACATGCTATGTGTACTGTACATATTTGTTACCACCACATAACTGTCTTTTTCCCACGTATGTATATATGTACATCGTATGTATAATCATGTATTACATTATTTACCCCATGCCTAATGAACATGTCCATTCTATCATTAATATTACATAGTACATATATATTATTGATCGTACGTAGTACATTGAGTTAAATCAGTTTAAACCAACATGTTTGGTAACCCTGTCCGTTAGACCACGAGCTTGATCACCAGGCCACGTGAAACCATCAACGCGCTCAGCAGGTGTCCCTCTTCTCGGTCCAGGCCCATAGCTTGTGGGGATTTCTATTGGTGAACTTTATCAGACAATCTGGTTCTTACTTCAGGGCCATCTCATCTAAAATCGCCCACTCTTTCCCCTTAAATAAGACATCTCGATGGGTTAGTGACTCATCAGCCCATGCTCACACATAACTGCGGTTTCATACATTTGGTATCTTTTACTTTTTGGGGGGAAATTGTGTGGACTCAGCTAATGACCTTAAAAGGTCTTAACACAGTCAAGCAAATTGTAGCTGGACTTGTATGTATTTGTTATTTGGCTACAGCAACCTACGTTGTGCAGTCAGTTAATGGTTACAAGACATAGCACTTCACTATTCCGCCCCCCCGGCTTAAAATAGTTATATATCATAATGAATCAACCTCACCCCCCCCCATCATACCAATGAGCTAGTTAGACATTCACCACCCATATAGACAGACTTCCCCCTAGATTCGCCAACCATCCTATCAAAAATCTAATACTACATCTGACATAAACCACATAATACAACCACACAAACCTCACCTACATGCAGCAAGTTAATGTAGCTTAAACATCTCATAAAGCAAGACACTGAAAATGTCTAGATGGGCTCACCAGTCCCATGAACATAAAGGTTTGGTCCCAGCCTTTCTATAGTTTTTAATAGAATTACACATGCAAGCATCCGCACCCCAGTGAGAATGCCCTCTAAGTCACTAAGATTAAAAGGAGCAGGTCTCAAGCACGCCACACCAGCAGCTCACAACACCTTGCTTGACCACACCCCCACGGGAGACAGCAGTGATAAAAATTAAGCCATAAACGAAAGTTTGACTAAGCCGTATTAACTAGGGTTGGTAACTTTCGTGCCAGCCACCGGGGTTACACGATTGACCCGAATTAATAGAACTACAGAGTAAAGCGTGTTAAAGAACCATACAAGATAAAGTTAAACCTTAATTAAGCTGTAAAAAGCCATAATTAAAACAAAAATAAACGACGAAAGTGACTTTAATATATTCTGATCACACGATAGCTAAGACCCAAACGGGGATTAGATACCCCACTATGCTTAGCCCTAAACCCAAATAATCATAAGAACTAGACTACTCGCCAGAGTACTACTGGCAACAGCTTAAAACTCAAAGGACCTGGCAGGGCTTCACACCCCTCTAGAGGAGCCTGTTCTATCATCGATAAACCCTAATAAACCTCACCAACCCTTGCTACTCCACTCTATATACCTCCATCTTCAGCAAACCCTAAAAAGAAGCAAAAGTAAGCATAATTATGACACATAAAAACTTTAGGTCAAGGTGTAACCTATGGGGTGGGAAGAAGTGGGCTACATTTTCTACACCAAGAACACCCTTTATCCACACTAAAGTTTTTATGAAACCTAAAAACTAAAGGAGGATTTAGCAGTAAATTAAGAGTAGAGCGCTTAATTGAATAAGGCCATGAAGCGTGCACACACCGCCCGTCACCTTCCTCAGGTTCCATGACAAAGCCACAATCCACCAACACATGCTAAACAATTATATGAGAGGAGATAAGTCGTAACAAGGTAAGCATACTGGAAAGTGTTTGGATAAAACAAGACATAGCTTAAATAAAGCACCTAGCTTACACCTAGAAGATTTCATGATCTAGGTATGTCTTGAACTAAACTTAGACCACACCTTTCCCACCATACTAACACAAGCTAGTCAAATAAAACATTCACCAGACATCTAAAGTACAGGAGATAGAAATTGAAACACTGATGGTGCTATAGAGAAAGGATCATAAGGGAATGATGAAAGAAATATTAAAAGTAATAAAAAGCAAAGCTTATCCCTTGTACCTTTTGCATAATGTCTTAACTAGGAACAATTTAACAAAGAGAACTTAAGCTAAAATACCCAAAACCGGACAAGCTACTTATGAACAGTTACTAGAACAAACTCATCTATGTGGCAAAATAGTGAGAAGATTTATAAGTAGAGGTGACGAGCCTAACGAGTCTGATGATAGCTGGTTGTCCAGGAAAAGAATTTCAGTACAACGTTAAATAATACTAAAAACCACAATAAGCTTCAACGTATATTTAAACGTTAATCTAAAAAGGTACAGCTTTTTAGAAAAGGATACAACCTTGACTAGAGAGTAAAAGCAAACAATACCATAGTTGGCCTAAAAGCAGCCACCAATTAAGAAAGCATTCAAGCTCAACGACAAAACACATTTCAATTCCAATACTAAGTAAATCATCTCCTAGCCTTATACTGGACTAATCTATAAGACTATAGAAGCAATACTGTTAACGTGAGTAACAAGAAATATTTCTCCTTGCACAAGCTTACATCAGCAACAAATAATATACTGATAATTAACAGTAAATAAATATAATCCAACACTAAACTGTTTATTAAAAACACTGTTAACCCAATACAGGCATGCACTTAAGGAAAGATTAAAAAAAGTAAAAGGAATTCGGCAAACACAAACCCCACCTGTTTACCAAAACATCACCTCTAGCATCACCAGTATTAGAGGCACCACCTGCCCAGTGACAATCGTTAAATGGCCGTGGTATCCTGACCGTGCAAAGGTAGCATAATCATTTGTTCTGTAAATAAGGACTTGTATGAATGGCCACACAAGGGTTTTACTGTCTCTTACTTTTAATCAGTGAAATTGACCTCCCCGTGAAGAGGCGGGGATAACAAAATAAGACGAGAAGACCCTACGGAGCTTCAATTAATCAACCCCAAAACCATAATCTTAAACCACCAAGGAATAACAAAATTTCACAGGGGTTGACAATTTCGGTGACCTCCGAGCACAAAAAACCCTCCGAGTGATTAAAGCCTAGACCTACTAGCCAAAGTATAATATCACTTATTGATCCAAAAAATTGATCAACGGAACAAGGTACCCTAGGGATAACAGCGCAATCTTATTCTAGAGTCCATATCGACAATAGGGTTTATGACCTTGATGTTGGATCAGGACATCCTAATGGCGTAACTGCTACTAAGGGTTCGTTTGTTCAACAATTAAAGTCCTAGGTGACCTGAGTTCAGACTGGAGCAATCCAGGTCGGTTTCTATCTATTACGCATTTCTCCCAGTACGAAAGGACAAGAGAAATAAGGCCCATTTTAAGTAAGCGCCTTCAAAACAATTAATGATCTAATCTCAACTTCATAAGCAAGCGCAAACTAATCACCCAACACCAGGGTTTTGTTGGGGTGGCAGAGCCTGGTAATTGCGTAAAACTTAAACCTTTATACTCAGAGGTTCAAACCCTCTCCCCAAGAAAATGTTTATAATTAACATTTTATTGCTGATCATTCCTATGCTCCTAGCTGTAGCATTCCTGACACCAGTAGAATGTAAAATCCTGGGCTAAATCCAACTCCGAAATGCACCAAACACTGTAGGCCCCCATGGCCTACTCCAACCCTTTGCTGATGCAATCAAACCATTCACTAAGGAACCCCTACGACCAGCCACATCTTCCACCTCCATAATTATCATCGTACCCATCTTACCCCCAGCCCTAGCCCTCACAATATGAATCCCTCTACCCGTACCATACCCCCTCATCAACATAAACCTAGGAGTATTATTCATACTAGCAATATCAAGTCTAGCTGTATACTCCATTCTATGATCTGGCCGGGCCTCCAACTCAAACTACGCATTAATTGGAGCCCTCCGAGCAGCGGCACAAACAATCTCACACGAAGTAACACTAGCAATCATCCTCCCATCAGCAGTCTTAATAAACGGATCCTTCACCCCGTCAACCCTGACCACAACACAAGAACAACTATGACTAGTCTTCCCATCATGACCACTGGCCATAATATGATTTATTTATACCCTAGCAGAAACCAACCGAGCCCCCTTTGATTTGACATAAGGGGAATCCGAACTCGTATCCAGCTTCAACGTAGAGTATGCGGCAGACCCCTTCGCCATATTCTTCTTAGCAGAATATGCCAACATCATTATAATAAATATATTCACAACAATTCTATTCCTAGGAGCATTCCACAACCCCTGCACACCAGAACTATACACAATTCACTTCATTATTAAAACACTGCTACCAACAACATCCTTCCTATGCAAAGGATGCGAGCGTCCTACCCTCGATTTTGATGTGACCAACTAATACACTTACTCTGAAAAAACTTCCTACCTCTAACACTAGCCCTATGTATATGACATGTGTCACTATCCGTCATAACAGCAAGTATCCCTCCACAAACATAAGAAATATGTCTGATAAAAGAGTTACTTTGACAGAGTAAATAATAGAGGTTCAAACCCTCTTATTTCTAGAATCATAGGAATTGAACCTACCCTTAAGAATTCAAAATTCTCCGTGCTACCACATTACGCTACATACTACAGTTAGGTCAGCTAAACAAGCTCTCGGGCCCATACCCCGAAAATGTTGGTTTATATCCTTCCCATACTAATAAATCCCATTATCTTTATTATCATCCTAACAACTGTCATTTTAGTAACTACAATCGTAATTACCAGCTCTCACTGACTGCTAGCCTGAATTGGGTTTGAAATAAATATAATAGCCATCGTCTCTATTATAATAAAAAAAACTTTAATCCATGAGCCATGGAAGCCTCCACTAAATATTTTCTAACACAGGCCACCGCATCCACATTACTTCTAATAGCAATCATCATTAACCTGTTGCATTCCGGCCAATGAACCATCACAAAACTATTCAACCCAACAGCATCCATGATAATAACAATAGCACTAGCTATTAAAGTAGAACTATCCCCCTTTCACTTTTGAGTGCCCGGCGTAGCACAAGGCATCCCCTTCACAGCAGGCGTAATCCTACTAACATGACAAAAGCTTGCACCCCTGTCAATCCTATATCAAATTTCACGATCAATCAGTCTAAATCTAATATTAGCCCTATCAATACTTTCTATTCTAATCGGAGGTTGAGGTGGATTAAACCAAACACAACTCTGAAAAATCATGGCCTACTCATCAATTGCCCACATGGGATGAATAACAGGCATCTTACTGTATAACCTAACCATAACCATCCTAAACCTACTCATCTACATCACAACAACCCTCACTATATTCATACTCTTTATTCAAAGCTCAACCACCACCACACTATAACTATCACACATGAAACAAAATACCTGTCACCACAACCCTCACCATACTCACTCTACTCTCAATGGGAGAACTCCCGCCACTATCAGGATTCATGCTTAAATGAATGATCATTCAAGAAATAACAAAAAATAATACCATTATCCTGTCCACACTCATAGCCATCACAGCACTACTCAACCTATACTTCTACATACGGCTCACATACTCCACAGCACTAACTTTATTCCCCTCTACAAACAACATGAAGATAAAGTGACAATTCAACTTCACAAGACAAATAACCCTTTTAACAACCATAATCGTAATATCCACAATACTTCTACGTCTCACACCAATACTGTCAATCCTAGAATAGGAATTTAGGTTAGCCCAGACCAAGGGCCTTCAAAGCCCTAAGCAAGTACAATTTACTTAATTCCTGCCCAATAAGGATTGCAATCAATTGAATGCAAATCAAACACTTTAATTAAGCTAAATCCTCACTAGATTGCAGGGATACATTTCCCACAAACTTTTAGTTAACAGCTAAACACCCTAATCAACTGGCTTCAATCTACTTCTCCCGCTGAGAGGAAAAAAGGGCATAAGTCCCGGCAGGTTTGCAGCTGCTTCCGTGAATTTGCAATTCAAAATGATCATTCACCACAGGACCTGGCAAAAAGAGGGCTCAACCTCTGTCTTTAGATTTACAGTCTAATACCTGCTCAGCCATTTTACCTATGTTCATAAATCATTCATTATTCTCAACCAACCACAAAGACACTGGCACCTTATACTTACTATTTGGCGCCTGAGCCGGAATGGTGGGCACTGGCCTAAGTTTATTAATTCGCGCTGAACTAGGCCAACCCGGCACACTGCTCGGAGACGACCAAATTTATAACGTAGTAGTAACAGCCCATGCATTTGTAATAATCTTCTTTATAGTCATACCCATTATAATCGGTGGGTTTGGAAACTGGCTAGTGCCCCTAATAATTGGGGCACCCGATATAGCTTTCCCCCACATAAAAAATATAAGTTTCTGACTACTCCCTCCTTCTTTCCTATTACTACTAACATCATCAATAGTCGAAGCCAGTGCAGGTACAGGCTGAACTGTGTATCTACCCTTAGCAGGAAACGTAGCACATCCAGGAGCTTCAGTTGACCTTACTATTTTCTGTCCACTTTAGCTTGTGTACCCTCAATTCTCAGGGTTATTAATTTTATCACTACTGTTAGCAACATGAAACCACCCGCTATAACCCAATTCCATACACCACTATTCGTATGATCAGTTCTAATCACAGCGGTGATTAGAAAAGATGTCACAAAGAAAGAAAACCAGACAAAGATGTCACAAAGAAAGAAAACTACAGGCCAATATCACTGATGAACATAGATGCAAAAATCATCAGGAAAATACTACCAAACAGAATCCAACAGCATATTAAAAGGATCATACACCATGATCAAGTGGGGATTATCCCAGGAATGCAAGGATGCTTCAATTTACGCAAATCAATCAATGTGACACACCATATTAACAACTGAAGTACAAAAATCATATGATCATCTCATTAGATGCAGAAAAAGCTTTCGACAAAATTCAACACCCATTTATGATAAAAACACTCCAGAAAGTAGGCATAGATGGAACTTACTCAACATAATAAAGGCCATATATGACAAACTCACAGCCCACATCATTCTTAATGGTGAAAAACTGAAACCATTTCCTCTAAGAACAGGAACAAGACAAGGTTGTCCATTCTCACCACTATTATTCAACATAGTTTTGGAAGTTTTAGCCACAGCAATCAGAGAAGAAAAAGGAATAAAAGGAATCCAAATCGGAAAAGAAGTAAAGCTGTCTTGCTGTTTGCAGATGACATGATACTATACATAGAGAATCCTAAAGATGCTACCAGAAATCTACTAGAGCTAATCAATGGATTTGGTAAAGTAGCAGGATACAAAATTAATACACAGAAATCTCTTGCATTCCTATACATTAATGATGAAAAATCTGAAAAAGAAATTAAGGAAACACTCCCATTTACCATTGCAACAAAAAGAATAAAATACCTAGGAATAAACCTACCTAAGGAGACAAAAGACCTGTATGCAGAAAACTATAAGATATTGATGAAAGAAATTAAAGATGATACAAACAGATGGAGAGATATACCATGTTCTTGGACTGGAAGAATCAACATTGAGAAAATGACTATACTATGCAAAGCTATCTACAGATTCCATGCAATCCCTATCAAACTACCAATGGCATTTTTCACAGAACTAGAACAAAAAATTTCACAATTGGTATAAAAACACAAAAGACACTGAATAACCAAAGCAATCTTGAGAAAGAAAAATGGAACTGGAGGTATCAGGCTCCGTGACTTCAGACAATACTACAAAGCTACAGTAATCAAGACAGTATGGTACTGGCACAAAAACAGAAACACAGATCAATGGAACAATAAACCCACGCACGTATGATCACCTTATCTTTGATAAGGGAGGCAAGAATATACAATGGAGGAAAGACAGTCTCTTTAATAAGTGGTGCTGGGAAAACTGGACAGCTACATGTAAGAGAATGAAATTAGAACACTCCCTAACACCATACACAAAAATAAACTCAAAATGGATTAAAGACCTAAATGTAAGGCCAGACACTATCAAACTCTTAGAGGAAAGCATAGGCAGAACACTCTATGACATAAATCACAGCAAGATCCTTTTTGACCCACCTCCTAGAGAAATGGAAATGAAAAAAAAATAAACAAATGGGACCTAATGAAACTTAAAAGCTTTTGCACAGCAAACAAAACCATAAACAAGATCAAAGGACAACCCTCAGAATGGGAGAAAATATTTGCAAATGAAGCAACTGACAAAGGATTAATCTTCAAAATTTACAAGCAGCTCATGCAGCTCAATGTCCAAAAAACATACAACCCAATCCAAAAATGGGCAGAAGACCTAAATAGACATTTCTCCAAAGAAGATATACAGGTTGCCAACAAACACATGAAAGGATGCTTAACATCACTAATCATTAGAGAAATGCAAATCAAAACTACAATGAGGTATCACCTCACACCAGTCAGAATGGCCATCATCAAAAAATCTATAAACAGTAATGCTGAAGAGGGTGTGGAGAAAAGGGAACCCTCTTGCACTCTTGGTGGGAATGTAAATTGATACAGCCACTATGGAGAACAGAATGGAGGTTCCTTAAAAAACTAAAAACAGAACTACCATATGACCCAGCAATCCCACTACTGGGCATCTACCCTGAGAAAACCGTAATTCAAAAGGAGTCAGCTACCACAATGTTCACTGCAGCTCTATTTACAGTAGCCAGGACGTGGAAGCAACCTAAGTGTCCATCGACAGACGAATGGATAAGAAGATGTGGCACATATATACAATGGAATATTACTCTGCCATAAAAGGAAACGAAATTGAGTTATTTGTAGTGAGGTGGATGGACCTAGAGACTGTCATACAGAGTGAAGTAAGTCAGAAAGAGAAAAATAAATATCGTAAGCTAACACATATATATGGAATCTAAAAAAAAAAAAAAGGGTTCTGAAGAACCTAGGGGCAGGATAGGAATAAAGATGCAAATGTAGAGAATGAAGCTGAGGACACAGGGAGGAGGAAGGGTAAGCTGGGACAAAGTGAGAGAGTGGCATGGACATATATACACTGCCAAATGTAAAGTAGACAGCTAGTGGGAAGCAGCCGCATAGCACAGGGAGATCAGCTCGGTGCTTTGTGACCACCTAGAGGGGTGGGAAAGGGAGGGTGGGAGGGAGGGAGATGCAAGAGGGAAGAGATATGGGCATATGTGTATATGTATAACTGATTCACTTTGTTATAAAGCAGAAACTAACACTCCATTGTAAAGCAGTTATACTCCAATAAAGATGTTAAAAAAAAAAAAAAGAGTCACGTACCACAATGTTCATTGCAGCTCTATTTACAATAGCCAGGACGTGGAAGCAACCTAAGTATCCATCGACAGACGAATGGATAAGAAGATGTGGCACATATATACAATGGAATATTACCCAGCCATAAAAGAAACGAAATTGAGTTATTTGTAGTGAGGTGGATGGACCTAGAGACTGTCATACAGAGTGAAGTAAGTCAGAAAGAGAAAAATAAATATCGTAAGCTAACACATATATATGGAATCTAAAAAAAAAAAAAAGGGTTCTGAAGAACCTAGGGGCAGGATAGGAATAAAGATGCAAATGTAGAGAATGAAGCTGAGGACACAGGGAGGAGGAAGGGTAAGCTGGGACAAAGTGAGAGAGTGGCATGGACATATATACACTGCCAAATGTAAAGTAGACAGCTAGTGGGAAGCAGCCGCATAGCACAGGGAGATCAGCTCGGTGCTTTGTGACCACCTAGAGGGGTGGGAAAGGGAGGGTGGGAGGGAGGGAGATGCAAGAGGGAAGAGATATGGGCATATGTGTATATGTATAACTGATTCACTTTGTTATAAAGCAGAAACTAACACTCCATTGTAAAGCAGTTATACTCCAATAAAGATGTTAAAAAAAAAAAAAAGAGTCACGTACCACAATGTTCATTGCAGCTCTATTTACAATAGCCAGGACATGGAAGCAACCTAAGTATCCATCGACAGACGAATGGATAAGAAGATGTGGCACATATATACAATGGAATATTACCCAGCCATAAAAGAAACAAAATTGAGTTATTTGTAGTGAGGTGGATGGACCTAGAGTGTGTCATACAGGGTGAAGTAAGTCAGAAAGAGAAAAACAAAATACCATATGCTAACTCATATATATGGAATCTAAAAAAAAAAAAATGGTTCTGATGAACCTAGGGGCAGGACAGGAATAAAGACACAGAGGTAGAGAATGGACTTGAGGAAACGGGTATGGGGAAGGGTATGTTGGGATGAAGTGAGAGAGTGGCATGGACATATATACACTACCAAATGTAAAACCCATAGCTAGTGGGAAGCAGCCACATAGCACAGGGAGATCAGCTCGGGGCTTTGTGTTCACCTAGAGGGGTGGGATAGGGAGGGTGGGAGGGAGACGCAGGAGGGAGGAGAAATGGGAATATGTGTATATGTATAGCTGATTCAGTTTGTTATAAAGCAGAAACTAACACACCATTGTAAAGCACTTATACTCTAATAATGATGTTAAAAAATTAAAAACAATTTTAAATTACAAAATAAAGGCAGAGTCTTCGTCTACTCTCACTGAAATTGTTAGCCACATCTTCAGTCTTCCTCAACCTGGATGGATCGACCAGGGTTACTTGAAATCATACTAAGAGTTACATGGTAAATACTTTTCTGAAAACTATAATAAAAAGAATCAGATCTTTCTCCTTACTGGTCTGAAAAGATATCTCTTTCTCAATTATAAGTCAAAAGATATGGGTGAACCATCTAAATAGAATATAATATGCTTTTAAAACAATTATGCTGAACACATTTTTTCTGTGCCAAAATTTAGGAGAAAGCTCTCCTTGTCCGCTATTCCCCTTCCCCTTCATTTCTCTCTCCTGCCTTTCCTGAAGAATTCAATCCTAAAGCCATTAGGTGGGGCAGACCAAGGTGGGCTTCCACACTGGCAATGGGACTGGGACAAGAGCTGCAGAGCCCAGAGCAGAGTGTCAGAGTCTAGGTAGGATGAGAGGGCAGCACACATGGAGGAAGCTACATCAGGGTGTCAGAGCCTAAATGGGGTAAGGAGGGTATCCACATGCAGGGGCAGTCCAGCACAGACTGGCAGAGCCCGTGTGAAATGAGGGGCAGCACAGGTGGCCAGAGATAGAGCAGGGGATGGGGGCATACAATGCGAGGTGGCTCAGCGTAGATGTGAGAGCCCAAGCAGGGTGAAGAAAGGTCACATGGAGGGGTGACCCAGCAAACGGTGTGGGAGTCCCAGCAGGTGTGAGGGTGTGGAGGGGGACCCTATAGAGGAGGACATGGCGGTGGAGAAGGGAGGTTGGTTATCGTCAAGGAGCTAGATCAAATAAGCAAATATATTAAAGATAATGGGAGTCAAGTCTCTCATTGTCAGAAAAGGAAACTACAGATATGAAGCTTGTGATGTTGGTGTCGGACTAGAATCAGAGGTATGGACATGAACTCATGGTTTTCCGTATATAAAGCTAGTCATAGAAATAAAGATTTCTCTGTGTGTGTGTGTGTGTGTGTGTGTGTGTGTGTGTGTGTGTGTGTTGTTGTTATTGTTGTTCCCCACTGGAGCAGGGAAAATACAAAATGTGCCTAGAGTATCTTATACCAGGAAATGAAAGTACTCAGAGAATGATGAAGACGTGTCAAAAGGGCGCAGAAGCCAACTTGAAGGAGGCCCACTGATCACACTGAGGGACAATGAAATTAGAGCTTTTAAAGAAATAATGACAGCAATGCATTATAGCCCGCTAAATAAAGATGACAGAAACCATACATAATTAATACAAGAATAAATTGAAAGTCTGATGATGAATGGGATAGTTACATAGTTTCAAATTACCTCCCCCCCCAAATACCCATAATTATAAGTAACTATATGGTGGAGAAAGCAGGCACACACCACTCTAATCAAGTAATCAAAGTGAACATTACCAGTCATGGGACAAATTAAAATTCTGTGCCTTCTAATAGGCTGCAATGAGAGGAATATAGCCTCGTTTCTGCAATGCCACTGCCCAAAGTGAATAACCCAAATCTAATGATGAGAAAACGGCAGAGATACTCAGAGGCAGGACAATCTACTAAATAACTGGCCTATTATCTTTGAAAGTGTGAAGGTCAGGAAAGTCAAAGAAAGACTGAAGAACTGCAGCTGAATGAAGGAAACCAAAGAGGCACAATAACTAAATGCAATGCATAGTTCTGAACTGGACCTTTTCACAGGCAATAAAGGGCATTATGGAGACAGCTGGTGAAACTACAGTGGAGGCTACAGTTCAGATGGTAGCGATGTACCTGCTAATATCCTGAATCTAGTGGTTGTACTATGGCTATGTAAGGAAAATGTCCTGTTGTGTGTAATACCCACTGAAGTATTCAGGGATGAGGGCCATCAGGTCGGCATCTTATTCTCAAATAGTTCAGAAAACAATGTTTTTATACCATAGTTTCAACTTTTCTGTAAGTTTGTGGTTGTTTCAAAGAAATTCTAAGTATTTTCTTTTTGCGCCAGGGCAAATAGGTCCTATGGCTCTCCTGGAAGCATCAGGGTGTCTGGCTGCTCTATTCACTGTGGGTAAGACAGAACTTCCCAGTGCAGTTCTTTTGGCTTTTCCAAGAACAGCTGGGTCTTTGTACTTGAAGTTAGGCTTTCTCTCCATCATGGAGCCCTTGTCCTGGATGACTTACACTTGTAATCGACGTGGTTTCTCCAGGCTTGAAAATCCACCCTATGCTTAAGAGAACTTAGAACACAAAAAGCCAGGCACCTGTCCATTAAGTTTCCTTGCCAAGGTAGTGCTGAGAGGTTTCCACCAGCTGACCTCTATAAACTGTGTGGTTGCAGCCCTCACTGGTCAGGAGCCAACACCTCTGAAGGACGACAAATGGTTGGTGCTGGGATACCAGAGGAAAGCCATTCTCTCCTTTTTTTTCATTGAAAAACTATTTATTAAGTACTTATTATGAGTCAGACATTGTGCTCAAAGCAGGGGATAGAGTGTGAATAAAATCACAATCCCTCACCTCAAGGAGAGTACAACTTGGGTACTTTTTAAAGAAAACATTTTTTAATTGAACTGTAACATATACACAAGAAAGCACACAGATCATAATTGTACCGCTCAGTGAATTTTCATAAACCAAACACACCTGTGTAAGCAGAACCCACATCAAGAAAGAGAACTTTACCAGTGCCCAGAAGTTTCCCTGCTCTTTCCAATCACTACCACTCCTTCCCTGATCCCTAGCCGAGGTTAAGCACTCTCCCGACCTTTAACAAAGCCAAGTGTTTCAGAAAGAAGTTCACTTTTCAAGGAGATTTAAGGGGGGAAAACTAAGTACTGGTTTTTCCAGAACAGAGCCTCTCCTTCTGGGGAACAATATTAACATCGTACTCCCTGTGCGTTACCAGATTCTGATTCTCCGCAATGCTACAAGTTGCTGATTAATGGGTGGCAATTTGAGTTTTGCCTCGAATGGACCTGGACAATGATTCCCATATGAAAGAGTCTGAGCAGGGCTGCTGAATACAGCTGCCAGCAGGGGCCCCTGCTCAAATCCAGCCTGGCCCCTTTTGCCAGACCAGATGGAATATGGAGGGATACCGCGTGTCCATCTCACACAAAGGCCTAGTGGCAACCCTGAGTGTGCGAGTTGTTTGGGTTGGGAAAGTGAATGGAGAGGCAGAGTGACCTTTATTCACGGATCCAATGGCAAGTCATGGGCTTGCATGAGTCTTAGTCATCCCCAAAGGACCCTAGCCCCGGCTTCTTTAACAGGAAGCCTGAAGGGATGCCACCCCAATTTCCCATGGTGGTACTGCTCCCGTAGGACTGCTCACTTTTATAGTCAGTAGATCCCACGTCTGTCTCACAGACTAAGTTGACGTGTCCTTTTATTAGTGTAACATAAAGTCCATAGAGCTCAAGAAGAAGTAGGTGCATAGACTCAGCTAGACCAGTTAAAGCATCTCTAGTTCTTTTTAGAAATTTTGAGCAATTGGAGGGCTGTCAAACTCAGAATTGTTGAACTCCTCTCATCCTGAGGGCTACCCAGGGACAAAGTCCATGAGAGAGGAAACTCTCATTTTGGCCAGATTCTCCTTTTCACTTTTCTCTTCCTTTCCTTCCTTTCCTTCTCCTTCACTCTATATTATTTTTAAGGGTTCTACTTGGGCCTCATCGTCTGCAATGCCTACTAAGAACAGAAAGAAAGGAAGAAGACTTTCCCCCAGAAGAAAGGCAGGGAAGAGAAGCACACGCCTATGGATGGCAATGTTTGTCACAGGTCTTTTTTTTTTTTCATAAATTTATTTAGTTATTTATTTTTGGCTGCACTGGGTACCTTTGCTGCGCGCGGGCTTTCTCTAGCTGCAGCGAGCGGGGGCTACTCTTGGTTGCGGTGCACGGGCTTCTCATTGCGGTGGCTTCTCTTGTTGCGGAGCACAGACTCTAGACACGTGGGCTTCAGCAGTTGTGGCACGCAGGGCTCAGTAGTTGTGGCTCGCGGGATCTAGAGCACAGGCTCAGTAGTTGTGGCGCACGGGCTTAGTTGCTCTGCAGCATGTGGGATCTTCCTAGACCAGGGCTCAAACCCATGTCCCCTGCGTTGGCAGGTGGATTCTTAACCACTGCACCACCAGGGAAGTCCCTGTCACGTCTTTAGCAAATAAAAACTAGAGACATATACTGCTATGGTAGGGAAAGAAAATTTTCTCCTCTAGTCTCTTAGGGTCTCCAGCTGGGTCTAATTAAAGAATTAGAAGGACAAAAGATAGATTAATAGGGAAAAACCATACAAGTTTCAATCTCTTTTTACTAGTACATTGGAGCCCTCACAAGAGAAATGAAGACCCAAAGAGGCAGCCAGAGCCGAACACTTATACATTAAGTTGGACAATTAAGGTGGAGTAAATTGTGAAAAGACAATAAGGCAAAGGGGCTTGGGCTAGAGTAATTAATTGCAGAGGAGTGATTAGGAGGATGAGGGTGAGCTTAATAGGGTTTGTTTGAACTAATTTCTCCCCATCCCTGGTTATAAGAATGTTTCTTTCCTCCTGATATACGCAGGACATCTTCCATATGTGAGTTTCATCTCCTGCTTTCAGGAAGAAAAAGGAAGGTCGGAATGCCCTTCTGCTGTTTCTGAAATGCCTTGAACTCAGTATTTTGAGTTAAAGGCAAGAGCAGAATATTTGGGGGTGGTGTGTTCCGAACTCTTTCACTATCTAAGAAATATTTTATATGAAATTTTCCTTTTCAAGAGAATTTTGAGGAGGTTGCTGGAAGGGATGACTAAGAGACCCAAGATAAAGCCATAGAATGTTATATTTGAGGGCATAAAGAACTTAGAGGGTTCTGAAAAGTCATCCGACCCAATGTCTTCATTTTACAGATCAGAAAGCAGGTCCAGAGATGCTATCTGATTTGCCTAAGGTTGCACAAGTAGTGGCAGAAGCCCACATCTGCAGTCTCCCAACTCGGTGCTCTTTCCCTCATGATTGTTCTTGTAAACTGGTAGAACACACAAACGACGCATCCTAGGTGTCCTGCTTAGTGGCAAGCTCCAGCGAGTTGAGAAAGGAAGAATTACAGCATTTGCCAAAGCAGCCATCAGAATTATTCCAGCTTCAGAAAGCAGAATACAAAAGAACCCTCTCCCTTCCTACCTTAAGTCATGGGCACAATTCATGAGGTTTCCCTAACTTACTTGTTTTGGAAGTGTTGAAACTTTTCTGATGAGTCCAGCCTTTTGTCTTCCTGTGGTTTGTTTGAAATTCATTACCCTCTTTCATCCCCTATGATCCCTTTTTCTCCCTCCCCTTCTCCACCCTTCCACTCCAACCCACTCTCATGTCAAATCTGAAGGATCTTAAAAGGAAACATCACAGTCACCAAGGACTTATCATCATCACCAAGATTGATCCCATATGGTGTCTACAAAGATGAGGGGTGAGGCTACATTTCTCATGTACTCTACAGGGATGATGTGGGAACATAATTTCTTTCACTCTTCATTCCCCATCCCTGAGATGAGCTCAGCCTGCTAGAACCAAGAATTTCTACTCTCCTGGCTTCAATAGATCTTCTAGTCATGCTTTTTCCGTTTCTTCAACCGTGTTTCAAGAGCAACAGGATTCAGAGGTTTGAAAAGCTTTAAAAAATACCTTTCATCTGATCCCGTGCTGACAGAATTCATGCTCCAATTTATCTTTGAGCTCTTGCCTACTCTTACTAATTCAATTGTTCCTTCTGTGTCTATAAATTATATTTGGATTTTTTTTTCCTTCCTCTAGTTTGTTTAGCTTCCAGGACAAAAGAAATCTCAACTCAGGCTCTAATTACAGCTCCAGCATTAATCTGTCATTTGTTTCCAAGATGTTTGAAGAGGTGTCTCACAGAGTTCTTCCCTTTCGAGTGGGCTTCTCAGTTATGTCTGGAGATTTCCAGAAGCTTCTTCCACTAGCCATGTGTTGATGTGGAATCTGAATATTTTCCCCAAGGTGATGTGCTACAACACAGGCAGCATGGCACAGAAGAGTCAGCACAGGAAATTCCAGGCTAGGATGGCATCCAGCCATCCCCTCCAACATTACCCCTATGGCACTGTTTCCTGAAGCAGCTTGTCCTCAACTACAAAATGGCAACTTAATGATGTTTTGAGTTCGTTCCTTCTAAAGAAAGAAATGACTTACTGTTTGGTTTCCTCCCGTGGTCTTTGTTTCTCTGGCTGTGTTTGGAGAAGCCAGGAGAGCCTGGTTAAAAAAAGGAAGATCTGTCTGGCTCGACTAATTGCTTGCCCAGTTACCCAAGCATTAGGGCTCATGCTAATGACCACTACTGAAGAGCCAGCCAGCAATGGACATGAAAGAGAAAGGACACATAAAAGCAATTCTGCTCCAGTAAACTGTTTCATGGCATTCAAGGGGAGGAAAGACAAACAAGTCAAAATACAACCTTAAAATGTGCTCAGCAAGAAACAAACTGCCCACTGGGGGCCTTTGGAACTTTGCTCTGATGCAAAACTCAATTATACAAATTGAAGTACTGAGTTATTGAAAGCCAGGAGGTAGTGGAAGAGAATAGGCACTCTTGCCCTATAGAGCGCAGCTCTGAAAAAGATTTATCACATAGCTGATCGACTTGCCACATGTTGAGGACATAATGTTAATTTTATGAATTCTTTCCCTTTTTTTCCGCACACCCAAAAAAAAAGATCGTCATTGTGGTGATGGGAAAATGTGATATGCAGTTTCCACCAACTGCAGATATGGTGGAAATAGCAAGAGAACTAGGATTAGAAGTGGAGCCCAAAGATGTGACTGAATTGCTGAAATCTCATAATGAAACTTTCACAGATGAGGAGATGCTTCTTGCAGATGAGCAAAGAAATTGGATTTTGGAGATGGAATCTACTCCTCGTGAAGATGCTGTGAAGATGCTTTGTTGAAATGACAACAAAGGATTTGGAATATTGCATAAACTTACTTAATAAAGTAGCAGCAGGGTTTGAGAGGATTGACTCCAATTTTGAAAGAAGTCCTACTGTGGGTAAAATGCTATCAAATAGCACTGCATGCTACAGAGAAATAGTTCATGACAGGAAGAGTTAATCGATGTGGCAAACTTCATTGTTGTCTTATTTTAAGAAACTGCCACAACCTCCCCAACCTTCAGCAACCACCACCCTGATCAGTCAACAGTTGTAACATCAAGGCAAGACCTTCCACCAGCAAAAAGATTATGACTCACTGAAGGCTCAGATGATGTTTAGCATTTTTTAGCAATAAAGTATTTTTAATTAAAGTACATAGATTGTTTTTTTAAAGAAATGCTATTGAACACTTAATAGACTACAGTAATGTGTAAACATAACTTTTACATGCACTGCGAAACCAAAAAAATCATGTGACTCGCTTTATTGCCTTATTTTCTTTATTGTGATGGTCTGGAACCAAACCCACAATATCTCCGAGGTGTGCCAGTACCAGAAATGAACAAGTGGAATTTGAAACTAAAAATACAATCTCATTTACATTAGCACCCCAAAAATGAAATACTTAGGTATAAATCTAACAAAATATGTACAAGATCTATATGCGGAAAAACACAAAACTCTGATGAATGAAATCAAAGAATTAAATAAATGGAGAGATATGCCATGTTCATGGATAGGAAGGCTCAATATTGTCAAAATGTCAGTTCTTCCCAACTTGATCTATAGATTCAATGCAACCCCAAGGGAAATTCCAGCAAGTTTTTTTTTGTGGATATTGACAAACTGATTTTAAAGTTTATACAGAAGGCAAAAGATCCAGAATAACCAACATAACATTCAAAAAGAACAAAGTTGGAGGACTGACACTACATGACTTCAAGACCTACCATAAAGCTACAGTAATCAAGACAGCATGGCATTAATGGAAGAACAGACAAATAGATCAATGGAACTGAATAAAGAACCCAGAAATAGAACCACATAAAACACAGACAACTGATCTTTGTCAAAGGGGCAAAGGCAATACAATAGGCAAAAATAGTCTTTTCAACAAATGGTCCTGTAACATCCACAAGCAAAAAAAAAAAAAAAAAAAGAATCTGGACACAGACCTTACACCCTTCAAAAAAATTACCTCAAAATGGATCATAGACCTAATGTAAACCGTAAAACTATAAAACTCCTAAAAGGTAACATAGGAGAAAACCTAGATGACCTCAGGTATGTTAATGACTTTTTAGATATAACACCAAAGGCATAATTCATGAAAGAAAGAATTGTTAAGCTGGACTTCATTAAAATTAAAATCTTCTGCTCTGTGAAACACAATGTTAAGAGAATGAGAAGACAAACCACAGAATAGGAGAAAATATTTGCAAAAGACACATCTGATAAAGGACAGTTATCCAAAATACACAAAGAACTCTTAAAACTCAACAATAAGAAAACAAACAACCTAATTCAAAATTGGGCCTTAGATCTTAACAGACAGTTCACCAAAGAAGAAAAACAGATGGCAAATAAACCTATGAAAAGATGGTCTACATCATATGTCATCAGAGACATGCACATTAAAACCACAGTGAGATACCACTAAACATCTTTTAGAAAGGCCAAAATCTGGAACACTGACAACACCAAATGCTGACAAGGATGTGGAGCAACAGGAAGTCATTCATTGCTGGTGGGAATGCAAAGTGGTACAGCCACCTTGGAAGATAGTTTGGTGGTTTCTTACAAAACTAAACATACTCTTACCATACGATTCAGCAATCAAACTCCTTGGTATTTACCCAAAGGAGCTGAAAACTTAATGTCCACACAAACATCTACACACAGATGTTTACAGCAGCTTTATTCATAATTGCCAAAACTCGGAAGCAACAAAGATGTCCTTCAGTAGGTGAATGGATAAATAAACTGTAGTATACCCAGAATATACAATGTAATATTATTCAGCACTAAATAGAAATAAGCTATCAAGCTATGAAAAGACACAGAGGAAACGGAAATGCATATTACTGAGAGAAGCCAATCTGAAAAGGCTACATACTGTATGACTCCAACTATATGACATTCTAGAAAAGGCAAAACTGTGTAAATAGTAAAAAATCAGTGATTGCTGTGGTTGGCAGAGTGTGGGTGAGGGGGATAAACAGGCGAAGCACAGAGGATTTTTAGGGCAGTGAAAATACTCTGTATGACACTATAATGATGGATACATGTCATCATCATTTGTCCAAACTCACAGAATGTACACCACCAAGAGTGAACCCTAACATAAACTATGGACTTTGGGAGTTTATGATGTCAGTGTAGGTTCACTGATTATAACAAATGTAACATTCAAGTGGGGGATGTTGATAATGGGGAAAGTTACATATGCATAGAGGTAGGGGGTATATGAAAAATCTCTGTACCTTCTCTCCATCTTCCTCTAAACCTAAAACTGCTCTAAAAAATAAAGTCTTAAAAAAATTAAATGTAGCCATTAAAAAAATACTTCTGGGCTTCCCTGGTGGCACAGTGGTTGAGAGTCCGCCTGCCAATGCAGGGGACACGGGTTCGTACCCCGGTCCGGGAGGATCCCGCGTGCCGCGGAGCGGCTGGGCCCGTGAGCCATGGCCGCTGAGCCTGCGCGTCCGGAGCCTGTGCTCCACAGCGGGAGAGGCCACAGCAGTGAGAGGCCCGTGTACCACAGGAAAAAAAAAAAAAAAACTTCCGTAATAAAATCCCTCCTTACAGATACTTTTTTCTTTACATTTTCGTCACTATATGTGTGTTTGCATATGAAATGCCACCAAATATGAGAACCAACCCTTCACCTGTGCGCGTGGTGAAAGTAATGACTTCCCTTTTGAGTTTTCTTACTTTCTTTGTTATCCTTCATTCACAAAACCCTCATATTTAATTAACAGAATACTTAAGCTTCAGAATATTGAACATAGCTACACCTTATAGGGATATATGTAACAGGGCATTTGGAATAGGCTGTCCTCCTCCTCTAAATATATCTATTTGCTTTCGATTGTAACCTTGAGAACTTTTGTCTGAAACTTGTCTTGGAACAAGAGTTTGGAAAGAGGTCATCAGAAGACTGCCCAAAAGATCAGAGCTTCCAAAAGAAGAAGTCAACCGTGGAAAGGGTGGTTTGGCGTCTGTTTTCCATCCAGCCCCTTGGACTGAGTTTGAGGCCCAGTGGTTAGGGAGAGAAGAGGGCCAGAAAGTCATGGGGGCAGTTCAGGAAAAACCTTGTATGACTGTACATAGCAGAGTTGTCTGGGCAGCTCAGTGGCAGATGGCAGAACCTGGGACCTTTAGGGGCCAAGAGGACTGGAAGCATGGAGCATTTGGAGTCAGCCCCTTGACAAGAATATTGCCACCTCTTGATGGCAAGTGAGCATAAAGCTTCTCCAAATAACTTTTTGGGGCAGCATATAAGCATCCCTTTGGAAAATTGTTTAAAGTAAATGGTTTGGGGGAAATATGAGTGGGAGCTATGGAGCCAGCAGTCATTTGTATTATACGTATAATCATGTATGTATGATAAATAAGCAGCATTTTCTGTATAGCAGAAATAATGAGGGGCTATGTTGATGACAAGGAAAACATTAATAATTCAATTTCAAGGAAAGGGATGAAGTCACGGAGATTTCCCCAACACACAGCAAACCCGGAACAAGACTTAGAACCCACTTCTGATTTCCTCTCATTCTGCTCCCCATTTGCTGCACTGTCCCACACGTTAGCTTTTGTTGGACACATTTTTCCCCCTGATATCTAGAATGGGCTTTCTCATTACAAACCCCAAAAGAGTATTTCTGGGGATGCTATGAAAAAGAAATTAAAAACATGAGAAGGTACATCCAAGGACATTTGTTGTAGCTTTTTTTAAATGGCAGAAAACTAGCAAACTTGAATATTTATGAAAAAGGAAAATTTAATACATTAGGTAATACAATTCAATCTAAAGTTATTAACCTGGGGAAAATATACATGATAAATTAGACGATTACACATGCAAGTTGCAGAGTAATGTATGTAGTTTTAGTAAAACATAAAACAATAAGAAAAAGTCATGCATAGGGCTACATATATTTGTCTGAGCATAGAGAAAAGCATAAAGAAGAATATACTCCAAGCTATTAACATCATCTCCAGTGGATGGGCATGGGAAAAGTGGAAATTTTTAACTTATCCTTTACATATTTTTGCATTGTTTTACTTGTTTCAATGGGTAAACATTATTTTGGTAATTTTTAAAGTTTTTAAAAATGCATGCACTTTATTTAAAATGGAGCCATGATGTTAACTCCAGAGCTTAATTGCCACAAGAGGCATCCCCAAAATTCACATATCTCTTTAGAATGTTAACTGCAATTCACACTGCAAATGCATTGCAATACTACCTGCTTGATAGGAGAACTGAACGTGATGAAAGCTTTCTGTTAAAAAAAGTCCTTTTGGAAAACTGCCACTACTGTTGAAAGAGTTTGAAATACAACAAGAGAAATACGACTGATTGGTCTTGCTGTGTCTGTGCATTTGCTTCCTGGGTATATTGGGATTTAGTTTTCCAATTAGGAACTGGATTTTGATTTTGTTTCTTTTAATAATAACTTTTATAGGAAATAAGTAAGAGTAAGTCTGGGGCAAGCTGATATTTCAAGGTTAAGGGGAAAACCCCAGCCATTCAGTGTCAAAGCTATGGGTCAAATAGTAATGACTGGCAGTCATGTTTTTGGCAAGAATTTCTTGAGCACTTCTAGTATGTCAGGCACTGTGCTTGAATCTGATAATATAGAGGAATAAAGATACATCCTTTGCCTTTAAGAGCTCATAATTGAGTGTAAGAGACAGTCAAGTCCTTTATTTGTCCTTGCTCAGCTCCCTTTCTCATGCTCATTGGCAACCATTCCAAATCCCCACTAACTTCCTCAAGTTCTTTTCATTCAACTCCATCCTTCCCCCCCCTCAGCAAATAAACTTACTTTATACTTAACCAAAGAAAATGAGTGATCAGGGATTTAATTCCCTAAACACCTCACCCCACGATCTACAAGCATCTCATCCAGTCCCAGAGACGTCTCTTTCCTCACGTTTAAGGCCAGCCTGCTTCTTATCCTTCCATGACCTGCCACCCTCTTCCCTATATATTCAATTTATCCTTCTCTATTAGCTCCTTCTCTTTAGCCTATAGGTAGGTTCAAGTTTCTTCCAACCTAAAATTACCCAACTTAAATCTTAGATTTTCCTCTACTTTTTGCCTTATTTTTTTTCTTCCCTCTATATTAGTTATTTTTTTAATATCTTTATTGGAGTATAATTGCTTTACAATGATGTGTTAGTTTCTGCTTTATAACAAAGTAAATCAGCTATACATATACATATATCCCCATATCTCCTCCCCCTTGCGTCTCCCTCCCACCCTCCCCATCCCACCCCTCCAGGCGATCACAAAGCACCGAGCTGATCTCCCTGTGCTATGCGACCGCTTCCCACTAGCTATCTATTTTACATTTGGTAGTATATATAAGTCCATGCCACTCTCGCACTTCGTCCCACCTTACCCTTCCCTCTCCCCACGTCCTCAAGTCCATTCTCTACGTCTGTGTCTTTATTCCTGTCCTACCCCTAGGTTCTTCAGAACCATAAGCTAGGTTAGGTCACAGTAACAAACAACCCCCAAAATTCAGTGACCTAATATAAATATGCAAAAGCTAACTGCTTACTAATGCTGCATAGGCTTCATTTACATGTCCATTGCAGCACACTCACTCAGGACACAGGCTGATGGAGGCTCTGCCATCCGGAACATCAGTAGTCACTCTGGCAGGAGGCTAGAGTCATGCACCAGTTCCTGAATGTTTCCATTCTATTCATACTTACTAAATGAGATGAAGTCACATGGCCCCAATTTAAAGAAGAGGAATCTAAATTTCAAAGAGGTCAAATGACTCGCTCTCAATCACATTCCCAGTATGGGCAGAACTATTTCTCAAACCAGACAGCCCAAATCCAATATACTTTCTACCAATATTACAGTGAAAAAATTCAATTATTTAACTACTTGTCTTATTATCTAAATCACAGATTTGAGTATTTAGAATGATATAACACTTTTGCCTTAGCCTGAGTGAACCAGGTATGAATATAAGGTGCCAACTGATAATAGTAGATTAAAAATATTCTTTTCGGAATCCTCCTACACTGTTGGTGGGAACGTTTATTGGTGCAGCCACTATGCAGAACAGTATGGAGGTTCCTCAAAAAACTAAAAATAGAGTTGCCATATGATCCAGCAATCCCACTCCTGGGCATATATCCAGAGAAATCTCTAATTTGAAAAGATATATGCACCCCTGTGTTCATAGCAGCACTATTTACAACAGCCAAGACATGGAAACAACCTTAATGTCCATCAACAGGTGAATGGATAAAGAAGATGTGGTACATATATACAAAGGAATACTACTCAGCCATACAAAATAATGAAATAATGCCATTTGCAGCAACATGGACGGACCTAGAGATTATCATACAAAGTGAAGCAAGTCAGAAAGAGAAGGACAAATACTATATGATATCACTTACATGTGGAATCTAAAATATGGCACAAATGAAGTTATCCATGAAACAGACTCACAAATATGGAGAACAGACTTGTGGTTGCCAAGGGGGAAGGGGAGTGGGGAGGATGGATTGCGAGTTTGGGACTAGCAGATGCAAACTACTATATATAGAATGGATAAAAAACAAGGTCCTACTGTATAGCACAGCGAACTGTATTCAATATCCTGTAATAAACCATAATGGAAAAGAATATGAAAAAGAATATATATATATATATATCTGAATCACTTTGTTGTACACCTGAAACTAACATAACATTGTAAATCAACTATACTTCAAGAAAATAAAATTTTTAAATGTTCTTTTCCATTACAGCTCCACACATGTGCTTCAATATTGACCTAAAGAATGAGGATGAAGTTGCTTCTATTTTAGAGTCTATTTTTGGTCTAGCCCATCTATGACTACATCTTAGCAGTGCTAAGGGTAATAGAGGTGATCGTGGAAGTCTCCTTAATCAAGTGTTCTTGCTCTATAAATGTTTGGAGAAGGAAGAAAGGGAGGAAGAAAGTGAAAAACAGAGGAAGGAAAGGAGGGAGGGAGGGAGGAAGTTGAAGGAAAGACAGAAGGGAGGGAAAGAAAGGTTTTATCTAAATCACTGAGATTTTAGAGGATAAAATGTCATCACTTATAAATAGCCAAAATTACATCTCACAAACTTGAATTAAGAGATGCATTAGTGTGCACAGTTAACCTATAATATTTTAAAAGAGGGGGAAGAGTAAAGAAAAATTAACAAAAAGTAGCTTATTCATCCGTTTCTCAACAGTAAGTTGAGAAAAGAATAAGTAGCATTTGGCAACATGGAAATCGATGATATTCTTGATGAAAGCAGCTTTGGCAGAATGGTGGAAGTGGAAGCTAGATTGAAGTAAACTGAAGGAAGAATGTTAAGGAGGGACAGCATGCCTAACAGTTCAAAATCCCATATGAGTAGTATGTTCAGGAGCAAGGAAAACAGTCTGGCCATGTTGGTGAGGTCTTTGTTTGGTTTTTGGTGTGTGTCTGGTGTGTGTGTGTGTGTGTGTGTGTGTGTGTGTGTGTGTGTGTGTGTGTGTGTGTGTGTTGTTTTCTTTGGGGGTTTTGGTTTTAAAGATGCCTTAAAGTCACCATCTGGTCCAACAGTAACAGGAAGTTATGTTCAGGTTTGTCTACTGAGCAACTGAATACAGCCTCTTATAACCTATATAACCTATGTAGGTTACCTATAGGTAACCTGTATCCTATCCCTCTTTCCTAGAAATTCTTCTGGAAAAATCCAAATTTTCTGGAAATTTATTTTGGTTCAAACATGAAAAACAATGTGGAATCGGTATAGCAACCATTCTCTGCATCTGTAAACCGCTAACAAAAGGCACTTTATTTCTAAGGCAGGGTGGGGAGCAGTGCTCCAATTTTCTCATTTGGAGAACATCAATTTTGGCCCTTTCAGTTCTGCCTTTTATTAAATTTACTGAGTTAAAAGTTTCTGGTTGGTTGATTTCCAAGAGACCCGATACCAGTTGGTAAGCTACAACTTTCATGTCAAATCAGTTTCTTTTTTCCAGTCAGTTTCACTAGTAAAGATACCAAGGAAACTAAATACCTGGAAATGCAGGGAAGTTCTTTCCCTCCACTGAATTACCTTTTCCTTTTGCCTAACTTAGGCTTCTTTTTCTAACCTAGGCTGGTCAGAGCTCAGTCTTTTATGTGAACCCATAAGAAGTTCAAAAACCTGATAAGCAGTCCAAAATATGTTCTTTCTAGAAAATATAAAAATAGACACTGAGTCAGCAGTGGTGAAATTAAGCAAGCTGGGTATCACAGAACTGTCTTCTAAGCAATATTGGATTTCTCTGAACTCTCATTCAGGGTTTTTGATCTATAGAACAAAGCAGAATGTACCCAGACAATTCAAGATCTTAGCCAATGATGATTTGTTTAATCCTGTTGGGAAATAAAAGTAAACTGCAACTGCCAGTTTCCATACTTATTGTTGATATAATAGGAACCCATTACCAGATAGAGAAAAGGATGATTGAATTAAAAAAAAGTCACATGTAGAGAATGGACTTGAGGACACAAGCGGGGAAGGGGAAGCTGGGACGAAGTGAGAGAGTGGCATGGACACAAATACACTACCAAATGTAAAATAGATAGCTAGTGGGAAGCAGCCGCATAGCACAGGGAGATCAGCTCGGTGCTTTGTGACGACCTAGAGGGGTGGGATAGGGAGGGTAGGAGGGAGACGCAAGAGGGAGGGGATATGGGGATATATGTATACGTATAGCTGATTCACTTTGTAATACAGCAGAAACTCAAACACCATTGTAAAGCAATTATACTCCAATAAAGGTGTTTAAAAAAATTATGCTATGGGAGACCATCTGACTCCAAGTCAAGATATGTTAGAAATCTATGCTTTAAAGTACCATCCCTACTTTAATCACATAGCAATGATAGATAAAATATAAAAAGAGAAAATAGAGACAGCCTAACCTCAAACAGAAGTTTATCATTTTGTGAACCACAGACAGAACAGAAATACAAACCAGAAAATATTGTGAAGCTGTAGATAGTCTGGGACCTGAGCCAGATTCACTGTTCAAACCCAGTGAGTAAGTATGTTTTCCTGCCCTTAAGAAGGCTGAAAATGCTTCAACTAACTACTTCCTGAGGCTATGTGTTACTTATGCCCACTTCTCTATGATGGGAGGAGAATGCAGATATAAACCCCAGTCCCAGGACCAACTTGTCCACATGCTTGGTGATAGGATTTACTCTCTCTTTAATATCACCACAGGTCTGGAGCCCAAACCAAGACCTGGTTCTGGGTTAAGGATCCCTAGAGTACTGTATGGAGTCAACCACAAAATGTCTACTCAGGGTGAGGTGAGCCCAGAGAGAGAAAGAGAGCAAAATCAAGGAATAAAAAGAAAACTCCAATTCAAGATGAGCCTATATAACAAAATTCCAAAACATATGAGGAAAACGAAGAAAAATAGTCGTAAAATCTACAATCAAGAGATAAAAAAAATCAACCCAAGCAAAATAATACTGAACTATATAAAAACAACTTTAATATAAGTGTGTTTATGGTCCTCAGAGAGACAAAAGAAGCCATAATAGCTATAAAAAGAACAAAAAATTATGAAGCATAAACAGCCAGAAATGAAATCAGAACAGTTGGATTAGAAAAAGAACAATTAGAAATAAAATGAAAGATATAGTCATTGAAATAAGACATCCATTAGATGACATAAATTCTGGGCTGGACAAGATGAAGAGAGAAACATAAATTGGGAAATAGCGCTGAGATATTTATACAGAGAACAAAAAGAGAAATAAATATTAAAAGTGATACAGAGAGGTACAGATTGAGAGATATAAATTTATATCCAATAAGAATTTTAGGACCAGTATATCAAGCAAACAACAAATATTTATTGAGCACCGTTATATGCCAGACACTGTTCCAGGCACTTGGATACATCAATGAGCAAAACTGAGGGAAAAAAAATCCTTGCTCTCATGGAGTATACTTTCTAGCAGAGGAAGAAAGACAAACAAACGGTGTATCAGGATCCCTCCAGAAAATAGACTACACACTCAAAAGGAGTGAATGCACATAGTTCAATGACTCTTTCCTGATAAAGGACCCCAAGGCTAGCAACAGGAGGAAGCCATTACCAGAGGACTGAAAAGAGCAAAGCACAGCATGGCAGAGAGGTGAGAATTCAGAACTTGCCACACACTTAGAAAAGTTATATCCATGGTAATAAGTAGTCATCAGAACCACTTTTAAACCAGTTCAAATGATCATCAAAAACACACTTCAGTGAACATACTTTTGCAAGCCAACTACTGTCAGTCCTTCATTCTGAAAGTCAGCCGAACAGGGACAGACTCACTCAGTAAACACGCCTCTAAGAGTCAACCAATCAACAACAGACTTGTGAGTAACAAATTCTACAGATGAAGCCAACCAACTGAAGACTCTGAAAGTCTGCCAATCCCTCAACTCCTTGCTTCTCCAAAAGCAAAGGGACACTGTGCTGACCAGTCTAGTCTCCTTTGACAGAAGAATCTGGGGACATACACACCCTGAACTCTCTCTTTTCCCCACATCCAATCTTTTGACTGAGCCTCCCGTGGCTGAACTCAACTAGAAGCCAGAGAGCACGGAAGATTGTTGATACCACCCACAGATGTCACCTTCTCAGGGCACAGAGCAGGGTGGAAAAGGGTAAACAGTGGATCTGAAGGAGCAAAGGACATTTCTGGCACAATAACAAACAAGTAAATTATATCATGTTAGAAGGTTACAGAACAGAAAAAGTGGGTTGTGAGTATTGGGGAAGGGAGAGAGGAAAGATTGACGTTTTAAATAGAGTTTTCAGGGTAGGTTTCATTAAGAAAGTCACATTTGAGCAAAGACTAGAGAAAGGAAAGTGTATTAGCCACTTATATTTGGAGGAAGAGTAGTCCAGGCAATAGGAACAGTTTTGGGCAAAGGTCCTAAAGCAAGAGTATGCCTGGCTTGCTCAAAACCAGTGTGGCTGGAGTAGCATGAGAGAGGGGGAGAGGAGGAGGAAATGAGGTGAGATACAGAATTGGGACCCAAATCATGTAGGTCCTCACAGGCCATTGAAAGGATTTGGGCTTTGTATTAGTTTGTTGGGGTTGTACCCCAACAAAGTACCACACACTAGGTGGCTTAAACAACAGAAATTTATTGTCTCACAGTTCTGGAGGCTGGAAGTCTGACATCAAGGTGTTGGTACGGTTGGTTTCTTCTGAGGCCTCTCTCCTTGGCTTGCAGATGCTGTCTTATTGCTGTGTGTTCACACAGTCATCCTTCAGTCTTCGTGTTATCTGTGTCCTCATCTCTTCTTATAAGGGCACTAGTCATATTGGATTAGGGCCCACCCATAGCATCTCATTTTACTTTAATTACCTCTTTAAAGACTTTATCTCCAAATACAGACACACTTTGTGGTGCTGGGGGTTAGGACTTCAACATATGAATTTTGGAGACATAATTCAGCCCATACCAGGCTTCTACTCTGAATATTGGGAGCCACTGGATGGTTTTGAATAGATGAGTGGCATAATTTGATTTATGTTTTAAATGTCCACTTTGGCAGCTGTTTGAAACAGGCTAAAGTGGAATGAGGATAAGACTAGAAACAAGGAGACTGGTTAGGAGGAAACTTCAATAATTCAGATAGAAAGTGGTGGTGACTAGGTCCAGAGTGGTAGCAGTAGAGGAGAGGAAAAGAGTCACATTCAGGATATATTTCTAAGGTAGTCAATGGGATTTCCTGATGATTAGGATGTGGAATGTGAGAGAAAGAGTGACATCAAGGATGATGCCATGGCTTTTGGCCTGACATTGGAAGAATGGAACTGCTACAACTGACACTGGAAGGCTACAAGAGGAATAGTCTTGTGGGGAGATATATAAGAGTTTAAGTCGAGGCATATAAGGTTTGAGATGCTTACTAGACATTCAGGAAAATATGCCAATAAGCTGTTGAATATATAAATCTGGAGTTCAGGAAGGAGGTCTGGGTTGGAGATATAAATGCGAGAGTCACCAGAACATAAGTGGTATTTAAAGCCATAAGACTAGACGAGATCAGCAATGGAATGACTGTAGAAGGGAGAAGAGACCAAGGGTTGAGCCCTTTGTCACTCCAACATTATGGGTTAGAAGAAAAGGAGGGACCTGCAAAGAAAACTGAAAAGCAGCAGCCAGTGAAGAACAAAGGAGATGAAGAGAGTGTTGGGCCCTTGAAACCAAGTGAAGAAAGTTCATCATGGAAAAGAAGTAGCCACTGTGTCAAATGCTACTGAAAGTCAGTGTTCAGATCATTGTTAATCTAAGACCATTTGAAATAGTCCCATGGCTCTTGTACATTCTGTTGTTTATTCACTTGTTTTTCTCTGTGTTTCAATTGGAGTAATTTCTATTGGTCTATCTTCAAGTTCACTTATTTTTTCCTCAGCTGTTTTGAGTTTATGATGAGCCTGTCAAAGGAATTATTCACCTCTGTTCCTGTTTTCCATTTATCCACTGATTCTTTTCCTTTTGTTTCCATCTCTATGCTGAATGTAGCCACCTTTTCATGCATGTTGTCCACCTTTTCCATCAGAGCCCTTAACATGTTAATCATAGCTATTCAGAGCCCCTGTCTGATGGTCCCAACATCTGTGTCACATATGAGTCTGGTTCTGTTAAATGCTCTGCCCCGACTCTGTGTCTGTTTTCTTGCTTCTTTGTCTGCCTTGTAACTGTTTGTTGAAAGCCAAACTTCTTGTGTAGGTCAGTAGACACTAAGGCTACTAGTTTGTGTGTCTACATATGGGCATGCATTTCCTTCTGCAAGGTCTTTAGTGTGGAGGAGCTAAATCAATCTAGTCAGGATTTGAGCTGAGTTTGTGATTTGTTGTTATAGTTACCTTGAGTGCACCAACAGCTTTAAATTACTCTAACATTACCTGGTGCTTAGGGTGGGTACTGGATTGTAGGAGGTTTTCTCCTGAATGTCTGTTCCACACAGCTTTAGGTCTTCCATTTCACTACCCCTCAGTGTTGTTACTTGTTAATTGTACAAGTACCATTTTATTTAATTGTCCAATTGTTTTTTTAGCCTGGTTTTGGGAGCAGACAGCAAGTGGCAGTCTGCGGAGAATACCTCAGTTGTTTTGCTCATCTGCAATCTTAGTCAAGCACCATGTTCCCTGGATCCCCAGAGTTGGGCCATCTCAGTGATCCTACCCCACCCTCAGTTGTGGGTCTGGGACCAGCTCATATTCCTGTCCCACCCCCAGGACAGAGTTTTTTGCAGTTTCCTTTCCACAGTTACACTGGGTTTCTCCGGTGTCCTAAAAGCAACAATGCACTAGTGATTTAAGCATTTGTCCCACATGAGAGATGGGGAGAAGAAGGATTTGTGTCTTTCCCACAGTGGCAGCTGTTCCCCTCCCCCAGGTCTGCTCTGTGATGGAGGCTTTCTCGGGATTCTCATCCTGCCCCCAGTCTTTTTGTGAGCACTTGATGAGGTCCATGGAGAAACGTTCCAAAGTGCTGTGAAGTCCCCTTGTGTCTACAGCCTCCTGGGGTTATATATTCTCCAACCTAGCCCACATTCAGCCGTTAGCGATTTGTTAAAAATTGTAGTCAAATTCTACTTATCAGTGGGTCTGCCCCTGTAAACAAGCAGTTGAGTCTCATTGCTCCTTGGAAGCACCTGTTTTTCTTTAGACTTCATGTCGGTTGATTGCCCTGAGAGCTCTGATGGGCTCAAGAAAATTGTGAATTTGCATACTGGCATTTTTTTGTGGTTGTTAGAGTGAGAATGATGCTCTTTCCAGCTTCCTACATCCTATGCAAAAGTCCTGTTTCATTCATCTTTAACTGTATGTCATTTATTCTCTCTGGACCTCAGTCATAGGAATAGTATGCTAGAAAATCTCTAATGTGCCTTCCATCACACATGTTGCAATAAACAAAACAGCTTCTAAAGAAGCCACAGTTTTATATTTACTTTTGTTCCCTGTTCCTTATCACAGCTGCAGCAACTAACTTTATAGAGAGAAAGAGGAAATAAGAAAATTCAAACGCAAATTCTATATAATAATTTCTATCAGCACTAGATCTAAAATCATAATATGGCCTGACTTTCTAGATTACCCTCTATTCATTAGCTTCAAGACAGCAAACCAGTTTCAATTCAATGAGTAGCACAGGGATTCTGGAATTCATTTGCTCCTTAGTTAATTGTCATCTCTAATATTTATTTCCTTTCATGCTGAATTTTGTGACTCTTTCAACACATTCTTGGATGTTTCCACTACTCTCTCATGTTCCCTTCTTCCCATGATCTTTGGCAACTTTGAAAAAGCCTAGAAGTTGTTCCTGCCAGAAAGTGTTTGTGTCTCCCTGGTTCTATTGCTCAGATTGTGGAGTGCTTTATCTTGAGTGTAACTGTTGGAAAGGCATAAAGGGTAAAAGTCCCATCTACCAAATCCACCGACTTCACAGCCTCTCTGAGTCCTTCATCACAAGGGGAAGTCTAAAAGATGGCCTTTTCCCCCTTGGATACTGCAGCTTGGACAAAAAACATTTTTAAATCCATAAATCAGCCAGAAAACAGCCTCACACAGTTCCCAAACTGTTGACTGTTGCGTGGCAATATACACATGGCATTGATGAATCCCTGACCTGGCATTTCCTCCAAGTCTCATACAATTGATTACTGGATTTTACAGACCACAGTTGGCTACTACATAGAAGCCAGCATCCTGGGCTCTGGAGAGCTTTGCCTCATGCCTGTTCAGATGCTCCTTTTCTATTTATTTATGTCTTACTCTAGCCCCTTCTCTTTTGTAATTGATGACTGTCCAGGCTTAATGTTTAGCCACATAGGGAATTAACAGATGACCCAAGGCAATGATTTCATTTTTATGGACTCAAAACACTGCCATTACACTGGAGAATACAGAGTTTAATGGTTTCTCCCCTCTAGTGTGAAATCCAACGGTTGTTTGATGGCAGGAAGCCATCTGATGGTGTGGTGTGAATCACCCCATGTCCTTTCAGTCTTTTTTTCCTTCTTTTAGGTTAACAACAATTGGATTCTATTACTTATGACCAAAAACCTTAACTGATAAGTCCTCATCAACTCAAAAAGTGTTCAGATCTCTGGGCTTCCCTGGTGGCGCAGTGGTTGGGAGTCCACCTGCTGATGCAGGGGACACGGGTTCGTGCTCCGGTCCGGGAAGATACCACATGCCGCGGAGCGGCTGGGCCCGTGAGCCATGGCCACTGGGCCTGCGCGTCCGGAGGCTGTGCTCCGCAACGGGAGAGGCCACAACAGTGAGAGGCCCGTGTACCGCAAAAAAAAAAAAAAGATAACATTCCTTCTTGATCTTGTAAGGGGCCACAATGACTCTTAGATCTGGATTCTGTAAACTGTCAATAATACGTACAATAATGTGTCATTTACTGTACAGCCCTCTGTCTCAAAAAACTTATATAACTGTGCCTTGACTTCTAACGGGCAGAACAGTTCTCAGAGCTTTCTGAGATGCTGTTCCCGTGTTATAATGCTCAACTTGGCTTGAATAAAATTTTCCATTTCTTTCTTAGATCAACTGATTATTTTTTTGTTGACACAGGGATAATAATGCAGACTCATTCTCACAAGACATGACACATGGCAATTTTGACTCACCTACTGCTCATCAGGCAGCGAGAAACTTTCTTAGACCCGCACTGCAGTCTGACACTCTTCCCACCAGCCTCCTTCAGAGGGATCAGGCCTGCATCTCTGTCTGAAGATTCTCTCCATCTTGTTCAGCTCTCTCTCCTTTTCCCCCAACAAGTAAACAGGCACATCTAATCCTGTTTTGCCATATGCTTCTCAGAGGATGCAAACTAACACAACTGAAAGACATAATCTGATTGCCAAATTGGAGGCTGTGTGAGAATGGATGAGAGGTGTGTCAGAGGGGATCTGGGAAGACCAGATAAGAGGTAAGGTCAATAACCAGGCAAGAGTTTGTGGTAGTTTGTACCAGGGTGGTGTCAGCCCAGGTTCACATGAATCACAACAGATACCAGATTTAATAAGGGACTTCAAGTTTCAGATTCCACCTGCCTATTACTGGAGGTGGGGCTCCTCACATCCTACCAGATTATGTCAGGATATAAAAGAAGGAGAAAGTACATTTGGAGGGCTTCTGTACCTGCAGCTAACCCAGCTTGGTGAAGACAGGCACTGACTCCATGGAATTGGGGATGCTTTCCCTCAGCTAGATTTAAAATAGTCTACGATTCAGGTCATGTTCAAGGTTCTAGCACTATGCAATTTTTTCAATGACAGAGATTATGCATTGCTATTTGTGCCACTATAATCAGGGAGGGGTCAGTATTTCCACTGCTAACACTGTATTTCCAGAGCCATAAAATTTACAACTTGCTGAAATGTGGCATGCAAAGTCAGCCACAAAATTTTTCTAAAATTCCAGCAAAGACTCCATCATGCCATTAAAATAAAAACAAGAAGAAAGTAACAGTTTAGAATTCATTTAACTTAAAATGGTGACTTCTGTTATACAATCAAACTTGGTGAATGAATCTTCATGGGAAGAAGCAAGGATTTTTTTACAGGTATTCCATCAGAGGGTCACTTAAAAAGCATATTTGTTAGACTTCTAGAAAATCCAATTGCTGCTCAATTTGGGGCTTCCCATGAGATCATTTAAAAAGAGTCTTTTTTTACAGGCCTTTATTTCCTTTCTGGGAAAAAAATCCAATTGAAAAGCTATCACCATCTCTGATTCTTAAAGATAATGGAGATGTTGAATTTAACCTCAAAAAAAAAAAAAATGGAAACGAGGGCAAAAATCTTGACACACAATGCTATTGAGTTCTTTTTTTTAATTTTATTTTTTAATACAGCAGGTTCTTATTAGTTATCCATTTTATACATATTAGTGTATATATGTCAATCCCAATCTCCCAAGAGTTATTTCTTATTCCCATCAGAGAGTGGACTTAAGAAAAGGAAGTGAGTCTGCTATTTCATTCCTCTTTTACATTTATGTGGACAAAGCGTCTTAACTGATACTGCCGTAGTTGAGTGAGCAGCGAATATTATTTTAAAGCTCACTTTCCCTGGGGGTGAGAAGCCACTTGACTAAAAATTTCAGCAATGCCTCAGGGACACAGCACGGGAAGCTCTCACACTGAGCACCAGGAGCCAAGGACTCTGGAGGAAGGGGATTGGGGGTGGTTTCCACCTGCAGGTAGAATGAGTGTCATTTCCTCAAATTCCTCGAGACCACCCACAGGCATGAAGGATGGTGAACAAAGCCTGGGGAATGGAGACTATCTTCAAAAATCTCCCAGTGCTTCCTGGGAGATTTAAGGGACAATAAGAAAGTAATTTGTTGGTTTGTAAGTCAGTTGACGTAGTTTTTGATCATTCAGATGGGACAGTTCTGCCTGGAAGGGATCAATCTTTTTTTTTGTGCCAAAGACTAACACAAACAGATACAAATCAAAGGAGGTGTTCTTTCAATAAAGGAAATTCCAGGAAGGATGCCTAGGCTTAAATAAAATATAACCCTTGGTTTCAAGGGCTCCTCTTTCCCTTGCAAAAGGAAATGCACTCTCTGAAAAAGCACGTGCCAGGACTGGTGAGATCGAATTCTTCAACAAGTAAGGATCTGTCTACATTCGGGACAACATCTTGGGGAAGCCTTGAAGGGAATCGTGCCTGGAGTCCTGTCTGACTTAACTCATGATCACAGTCCTTCATCACAACATAATGAGTGTTATTACTTCCTCATGTGGCCTGTAGGCTTTGTTAATTAAAGAATGGAAAGGTAAGTAGTTCCAACATTTTGCTTTTAATTAATCAAACGATGTGTTTTCCATCCTCAAGTTGCTGGGCAGAAAGTAAAATATTTAGTCTGCCTTCTAATACCCAAAAGAGTTCAGTGAAAAAAACTCAGCTGCTGGTTTGAGATTGTGTAGACAACACAGCAGAAAACTGGCTGCTCTCTTCTTTCCAAATTTTAAGTCAACTGTGTTGCCCACACTGCTGCCTGTAATACAATAGTCTCTGAAGAAAAAGAAAAGATTGCCCTGTATCATCTCATCAATATAAATAAAACCTTCTCAAAGGAAAGGTCCATATCTTAAATTTTTGTGGGTATGAAGCAGGAGATAGATGGGCCCCAGGCTGAACAGTTTTTCCCCTGTGGACAGAAACTCCATAACAGCAGAAACTCCATAAAAGCAGGATGATAGAGGAGGCTGGGCCCTGCCCAGATAAGAGATAAAAGACCACATATTCCTCATTCTCGAAGTCAAGGAGCCCTTCCCAACTACACATGCACAGAAAGGCTCCTTGGAGGTCAAAAAGGGAGGGGGTGCCACCCCATAGTAAGTGATGTCAACTACCCATAGGCCTTTTCACTAGAATCCATTTTGGCTAATAGATGCATGAGCACATAGGGGAGGATGCTGAGATAAACCAAATAGGGACTCAGAACCAGGCAAAGCAGGATGATTGGTCAAAGGAAACCCAGAAGAAATGCCCCAAAAAAGTGATTCAAACCACCACGAGGGCGCAACTCTCTCTCTGAGCCCACCCGTGTGTCTATCCACACCTACTGTACTGTTTTCCTCCTAATAAATACTTTACTTGCTTCACTAGTTTCCATCTCTATGTGGAAATTCATTTCTACACAGCTGATGGGCCAGGGCCTTGTCACTGGCCACTGGTCCCTGGTGGTCTGGTGGCTAGGATTCAGTACTCTCACTGTTGCTGCCCGACCTCACTCTCTGGCCAGGAACCAAAATCCTGCTTTTAGCCCCTGCAGGCCGAGGCCACCCAAGATCAGGTCTTTGTTACAGTACTAGATAGTCGGGAGGCACGCAACACAAAAACAGAACTGGAACTAACATTTACCGAGTGCCTATTAAGCCACAATCCGTGCTCTTTTTGTCATATTATGCTGCCTTCCTGTTCACTTGACTTCCTGAAACTTCCAGCCGTTAGATCATTCCTCCACATTAAAACACTCTCTACACTTTAAAGAGAAATATATTACCTGGAAAGAAAACACATCAACCCATTAACAAGCCTTGCATCTCAGCAAAAGCAGCACCTCATAGAATGGGCAGGGCACTAGTGTATTTCTTTTTGGAGGGAAGTTAGGAAAAGCACAGAGGTGGAGCAGCGAGTAAGTTTTATCTAGTGTGTCAGCCCTCCACAATTAGTGTTGGCTGCTGCCTGGAGCTCTGCTCTGAGAAGGAGTCTGAAGGTAGACAGGCTCTGTAGGAAAAAGAATTGCAATCGTTTCGTGTATCTGCCCTGCTGGAGGCTTAATAGTGAGTGATGAGTGACAGCTACAGAACCCTGTTAGGAAAACCTGCCCTGCTAAGCCACTGTGAGAGCAGAGGTATAGAGTGAAAATTGTCCTTCCCTTTACAAAAGCCCAAATCTTTTAAGTTTACCTCTGCAAGAGAATCTCTCTGTGGGGGTGTGGCACAAAACCAGATGGCCTCTGCTATTCACTCTTCTTCCAGATACACTTTCCCTTTGGTGAGGTCTCACACCATGGTGGCCAGTGAGGAGTCAGGCAATGTTCCTGCCCACTTAATAAATACTCTGGCTCACGTGTAGACATGTGACCCTTCCCTCCATAGCCTACAGCACAGATGAAACAGGTTGGTTTATTTTAAAAAACCATCTCTAATTGCAGAGGAAGGAACACTTCTGCACTCATTCTATGAGGCCATCATCGTGATACCAAAACCAGACAAAGATGTCACACAAACAAAAAAATTACAGGCCAATATCACTGATGAACATAGATGCAAAAATCTGCAACGAAATACTAGCAAACCAACTCCAACAATACATTGAAAGGATCATATACCATGATCAAGTGGGATTTATCCCAGGGATGCAAGGATTTTTCAATATCTGCAAATCAATCAGTGTGACACACTGCGTCAACAAAATGAAGAAAAACCATAGGATCATCTCAATAGATTCAGAAAAAGCTTGTGACAAAATTCAACACCCATTTACGATAAAAGCTCTCTAGCAAGTGGGCACTGGGGGAACATACCTCAACATAATAAAGGCCATATATGACAAACCTACAGCTAACATCATACTCAATGGAGAAAAGCTGAAAGCATTTCTTCTAAGATCAGGAACAAGACAAGGACGTCCACTCTCACCACTTTTATTCAACATAGTTTTGGATGTCCTAGCCACGGCAATCAGAGAACAAAAAGAAATAAAAGGAATCCAAATTGGAGAAGAAGTAAAACTGTCACTCTGCAGGGGATATGATGCTATGCATAGAAAATCCTAAAGATGCTACCAGAAAACTACTAGAGTTCATCAATGAAGTTGGTAAAATTGCTGGATACAAAACTAATATACAGAAATCTTCTGCATTTCGCTACACTAACAATGAAATATCAGAAAGAGAGATTAAAGAAACAATCCCATTTACCATGACATCAAAAAGAATAAAATACCTAGGAAGAAACCTACCTAAGGAGTTTTGAAAACTGTAAGACCCTATACTCTGAAAACTATAAGACGCTGATGAAAGAAACTGAAGACGAATCAAACAGATGGAAAGATATACCATGTTCTTGGATTGGAAGAATAAACATTGTTAAAATGACCATACTACCCAAGGCAATCTACAGATTCAATGCAAACTCTATCAAATTACCAACGGCATTCTTCACAGAACTAGAACAAAAAATTTTTTAATTTGCATGCAAACACAAAAGACCCCAAATAGTCAAAACAATCTTGAGAAAGAAGAATGGAGCTGGAGGAATCATGCTTCCTGGCTTCAGACTATACTACAAAGCTACAGTCATAAAAACAGTGTTATACTGGCACAAAAGCAGACACATAGATCAATGGAACAGGATAGAAAGTTCAGAAATAAATCCATGCATTTATGGTCAATTAATCTACAACAAAGGAAACAAGAATATACAATGAAGAAAAGATATTCTCTTCAATAAGTTGTACTGGGAAAACTGGACAGCTACATGTAAAAGAATGAAATTAGAACATTCTCTAACACCACATACAAAAATAAACTTAAAATGTATTGAAGACCTAAACATAAGACCAGATACTATAAAACTCCTAGAGGAAAACATAGGCAGAACACTCTTTGACATAAATCGCAGCAATATATTTTTTGATCCATCCTTCTAGAGTAATGGAAATAAAAATAAACAAATGGGACCTAATTAAACCTAAAAGCTTTTGCACAACGAAGGAAAAGACAACCTATGGTCTGGGAGAAACGTTTGCAAGCGATGCAACTGACAAGGGATTAGTTTCCAAAATACACAAACGGCTCATACAGCTTAATATCAAAACAACAACAACAAGTAACCCAATCAAAAAATGGGCAGAAGACCTAAACAGAAATTTCTCCAAAGAAGACGTACAGATGGCCAACAGGCATATGAAAATATGTTCAATATCGCTAATTATTAGAGAAATGCAAATCAAAAGTACAATGAGGTATCACCTCACACCAGTCAGAATGGACATCATTAAAAAGTTTACAAATAATAAATGCTGGAGAGGGTGTGGAAAAAAAGGGAACCCTCCTACACTATTGGTGGGAATGTAAAGTGGTGCAGCCACTATGGAGAACAGTATGGAGGTTACTCAGAAACTAAAAATAGAGTTACCATATGATCCAGCATTCTCACTCCTGGGCATATATCCGGAAAAGATGAAAACTCTAATTCAAAAAGATACATGCACCCCAATGTTCAGTGCAGCACTGTTTACAATAGTCAAGACATGGAAGCAACCTGAATGTCCATCGACAGATGAATAAAGAGATGTTGTACATACACAGTGGAATATTAGTCATCCATAAAAAAGAATGAAACAATGTCATTTGCAACAATATGGATGGACCTAGAGATTATCATATTAAGTGAAGTCAGGCAAAGAAAGACAAACATTATATGGTATCACTTATATGTGGAATCTAAAAAAAATGATACAAATGAACTTATTTACAAAACAGAAACAGACTCACAGACATAGAAAACAAACTTATGGTTACCAAAGAGGAAAGCTGGGGAGAAGGGATAAATTAGGAGTATGGGATTAATATACACACACTACTATATATAAAATAGGTAAACAACAAGGACCTACTGTATAGCACAGGGAACTACATTCCTCAGTAGAATACATTTTTTTTCTTCACTGAGATATCTAAATACCTTTATTTCATATATCTCATGCAGCATCTCTTGGATTTTCCTTCTTTTTAAAGTACTTTATCCTAAACACTTCTTCAATGTGAGTCTTAATGTGACCATTCTTCTGAGACACTGAATGGCTGAATGTATTTTTATCTTGCCCACATGTCTAACTAACAGGAAGTGCTAGGATCTTTTCTTTCAATATTTTAAAAAAATGGTATATATATTCTTTGCCATTATAGGTTATTACAAGAAATTGAGTATAGTTCCCCGAGGACTTCAAAAGGTAAATGCTTGACTCAAATTCACAAATTTTAGAAGGAATTTTTAATTTGCAATGAAACAACCACTACACACAACTTTTAACATACTGGAGACCAACATAAGGCCACACATCAGGCCGCTGATTAACTTTAGAATAAGTAAATATTATGAATTTTAACTATAAGACAAATTTACAGTAAGGTAGATAGATGAATAAGTATCTTGTTAGAGTTTCTGTTATTTAAAAATAGTTAAATTTGCAGAAGAGAAAAAGAAATATATATACACATAATAACCCCTAATTAAATTTCTAGATAACATCAAAATGATGAGATCAGCGTAGAGAAAGGTAGGGGGAGAGTTTTAAGAGCATAAGCATATGCAGACTTCTCATCTTGTTGGGGGGAAGACAGAGATGTCTGTTTTTCTAAGTAAAACGTATTCCAAAGAAATATGGAAAAAGTGGAACAAATTGAAATAATCACCTAAACAAGAGCAACAGATCCAATGTATCAGTAACTACAGTAAGTGCAAATGAACTGAATTGCCAGTTCAAAGACAGAAATGGTCAGATTGGGGTGTGAGTGTGTGTTGGGGGTGGGAGGCAGTGCTGTTTAAAAGAGACGCATCTTATCTCCATACCAGAAGGCATAACCTGCTCTCTCTACTCCTTATCATGCATGCAAGTGTAGGGAGGTCTCTTTACCTTTCTGTACCTCAGTTTTCTCATAATATGGAAAATGGTATATCAGTTAGATGTTTTTGTCTACAAGTAACAGAACCCCACCCCAAAGAGGATTAGACAAAGAGACTGTTTATAATCACACACTGAAGTCCAAAGACAGGAGGCACTTCAGTGTGTCTGTTTTGTCCTCAGGCTGGCTCCGCTTATGACCCCAAGACGACCCCCACTCATTCATGCAACCTGTGCAGATGCAACTATGCACAGCAGCATAAGAAGGCCTACCTCCTTCCAGGGTCTCATTTAGACAATAAAGAAATCTTGCTCAGAATCTTCCCAGCATCCTGGTCCTCACCTTTCATTGACTAGAATTTTATCTCTTGTTCAGGGCTACACAATTCCTGTCGAGGATAATGGGAAAGCAATGACCCACCAGGATTACCCTTGTTACTGAGGGATGGGAACATGAGAAGGACCTAAGTTATATGAAAGAGGTAAACGCTCAAAAACAGTGAACCTCAACCAGCAAGAAAAAAAAAAGAGAGAAATAGTTTTTACATGGACAGCCAATGATGTCTGTGACCAGTGGGGATAGGAATATCTTTCCCACAGGGTTGATGTGAGGATAATATTTGAATGTTCCTAGAAAGTGGCCCAAAGAAGACATTTCATGAAAATTATTCTTCCTTCTGTTTTCCCTCTCTTTCTCTCCTTTCCTCCAGTTACAGTCTGGGCTTCTTTTTCTCTCCTTCATTTATTGGTTAAAGGGATTAAAACTACAGTATGCTAACCAGCCGCCTGAGGAGTGTCATAGTGTTCACGCCACCCCTGTGCCCACAGACTGTAAATTACCCCCAAAAGCCACAGGCTAATGTCTGACTGCTTTCTTGGCCATTCCAGCTGGGAGAACATTGAAACAGCACAGATCTAATTAGCAGCCGGGTCCTCACGAGCATTCTTTACACTGCTACCTAATTATTCACCCTGTAGAGTCAATTTGGGTGCAGGTTTTGATAACTGCAGCTTATCTGTGTTTAATCATCATCATAGGGACTCCCCTGGTGGTGCAGTGGTTAAGAATCCACCTGCCGATACAGGGAACACGGGTTCGAGCCCTGGTCTGGTCTGGGAAGATCCCACATGCCACAGAGCAACTAAGCCCATGCGCCACAACTACTGAGCCTGTGCTCTAGAGCCCACGAGCCACAATTACTTAGCCCGTGTGCCTAGAGCCTGTGCTCCGCAACAAGAGAAGCCACCGCAATAAGCCCACACACTGAAACAAAGAGTAGTCACCGCTGGCCACAACTAGAGAAAGCCCACGTGCAGCCACGAAGACCCAACGCAGCCAAGAATAAATAAATTTTTAAAAATCATCATCATAATTTACACTTAAATATTCTGTAGGTTTGTGGTACAATTAAAGTGACCACATATGCAGCTTGTTCAGAGTTTCAAATTAGAGCCCCGTGATTCATATGTACACACACAATTTTGTGGAGAGAATGGCACAGTTAACACTGTGAATATAATGATTTAAAATACTCAGTGTATGAAAGTACAGCAAAGTAAAGAATCTTATTATTTCCCTTTACCTGGTGAGCTTCTGCAAACTGACTTTATAGATTTGGGATGTTGGTTTTACTAACATGATAATAACAAAGAGTAGTTAAGACTTGTTGAAAGCTTGCCAGAAGCCACTTTTCTATGTGCTTTACAGTTATTAATTTAATTTAATGAATTTATTTAATTCAAATAACGAAACTGAGATACCAGGATTAAGTACCTTACTGAAGATCAGACGGTTAAAGCCAGAATTCAAACCCAAGCAGTCTTACTCCAAAGCCTACTCTCTTAATGATGTTCTAATGAAAATCCTATCATTGAAAAAAGCTTGAGTTAGGTTTGCTAATACTTGCAACATAAAGTGAAACAACCGTTGGAGCTCTAATAAAGACACACCCACGCTCTCTTTCCCTCCTCTACTCGCCACTCCTAGAGAACTATTTAGTATCTGTCACCTGCATTATAACCTGCTCTCTCCACCCTTCCTTCTCCTTCCTTGACTTCAGTTCAATTAGCCATTTTTAAAGACACACACACACACACACACACACACACACACACACACACACACACACAGAGTAGCTAGAAAGGCATTCTCATCCTACCCTTCCAAACTAGAAATGAGCTGAGCGAATGTTTGGCTATGTTAACTTTAGCTAGAAGCTTGACGTGGGATGAAGAGCTCCTGATTCCGCCCACAACTCCACCACCACCCCAATGTCCCAGCACTACTTCTGTCATTTTTTCCAACCTAGTACCTCTTCCTCTCTCCTCTCTCTTCATGCCCTTCCTTTACTTCCAAGTTATGCACAATATTTAATTTCTCTAGGAAACTTGAAAAGATGAACCTAAATATTGTACAGCATTCGGGAGTAGGGAAGATACAGAATTTCAAGCGCCCCTTTGGAGTTCTCGGTCACTCTGATTCACTCTGAGTCACTGTTGTATACAATTAAAGGCAATCATAAGTAACATAATCATTACCATGAGCCACCTTATCACCCAACCCTACCTCCCCAACACTACGCTACGGCATCTTGCTTCACTCACATCACTAAAGCAAGTGATGTCCTGAACAGTTCTGGATGTAGCCACAATTTTTTTTTTAATTTGTCATCTCGATACAATGTGAAAGAGTGGCCTGTTCTACACTTAAAAGACCCTACTGTACTATGGATATAGGTAAACAGATTTGCAGTGCCGGGTGAAACTAAGTTGCTCTTCAGAAGAAAGACCAGTTGCAGGCCAGGGAGAGGGTGCTGTAGATTCCAGTGTAAGAGAAACCAGAGCAGAAGAGCTAGCTCTGGAGGAACAGCAGAGATGAACCCCTAACTGACTTTGGATTGGAGAGACTGAAAAAGAGGAAGGTCTCAAGGGATGTTCTGAAGTGAAATAATTTGGAGACAAATAACATTGAACTGTGCAATGTCAGTTACCCTCATCCCTTACAAAATATTCAATAAAATTTGTACTGCTGCCTTGTGTTTTGATAGTAGAAAATTCTTTAAGAAGATTGCAAAGAACTGTTGAGACCTGTCTCCAAGTCAAAAGAGGGTGAAAACAGAGATACATTTCAGGGACAGATGACTTATTGATTACATGTGTAATAATAAAAATAATAAATTCCACCTCTTTGAGGATTAATCTTCCATTCCTTACTTGACATTCATTTCCTTCTATCTTTTGTCTATATCCACAACACCTTTATTCTCTGTTTTAGCAACAATCACACTTAAAGACAATTTATTTTACTTACATGTGCCATCCTCCCCACCCCCACATACACAAGCATACATGCACACCCACATTCAAATGTGATTCCGAGCTTCTTGAAGATAAGAAATCTGTCTCATTAATGTTGGTGTACCCAGTCCCCAGCATCTTGCATGTAACAGAATAGACATTCAATGTATGTTTACCCCAAAATACAAAGAAGCAGAACTCGAATAAAGCTTTTAACTCTATACAAAGGACTTCCACAACCAGATGGATTGATCATTAATGTTTTTTATCACTCGTGTTGAATGTAGTTATCTGAATTTGTATGGTCTTTCCATTTAACGAAAGCACCTTCTACATTCATAATGCTTTTCTAGCCCACAAACACAATGGTCAGTTCATAGCAGCACTATTTACAATAGGCAAGACATGGAAGAAACTCACGTGCCCATCAACAGAGGGCTGGCTTAAAAAGATGTAATATATATACATATATATATATATATGTATATATATATATATATAATGGAATATTACTCAGCCATAAAAAAGAAATTCTGCCATTTGCAGTGATGTGGATGGACCTAAAAAATATTATGCTTAGTGAAAATAAGTCAGACAGAGAAAGACAAATTAGGGGTATGGGATTAACAGATACAAACTACTATACATAAAAAAGATCAGCAACAAGGTTTTACTATACAGCACAGGGAATTATACTCAATATCCTGTAATATCCTATAATGGAATATAATCTACAAAAAAACTGAATCACTATGCTGTACACCTGAAACTAACACAATATTGTAAATCAACTATACTTCAATTAAAAGAAAACTAAGTCCTTTCTTTTAGAACTAAAACAAAACAAAACAAAAACACAGTGGTCTAACTGAAAATCTTACAGACCAATTTCTCATGAAAGTGTCTGTAACGTGTCCTGAACTTTTGGGAGAAAGACAATATAGACACAGTTCAAATATGACTAAAAATGTGCTTGTCCCTCCAGATCAAGAGAAATCATACATTTTACTGAAGCATCACTGAAATATTTCAGAGTCCAGACAGAATTATGTGGGAGTAGAGATGGTCAGCTACACGCTGGATATATTCTCCTACTCTTCATTTTAGCTCTAGAGCACCCCACCATTATCATCATTATTTAGCATCACCCATGGGCCCTAGACAGTACAGTCCCTGCATCCCTTGCAGCTAGATGTGGCCATTTGACCATATCACCACTAGCATAATATAAGCAGAAGGGATGTATGCAACTTCTAGGACGTTTTCTTATAAGGAAAACGCTTGACCCCACTTCCTCTTTCTCCCTTCCTTCTGACTAGAATGAATGACGTGGATCAGAGAAGCAAGATTCTACCATGAGGACAAGGGAAACATCTCAGAGCAGAGATTTTAACCAATTTTGTGCTGTGGATCTCTTAGGCAGTCTGGTAAAACCTATGCAGCCCTTCTTAGAGTAAAGTTTATAAATGCATAAAATAAGATACATAAGGTTAAAAAGGAAAATATATTGAAATATACATCTCAAAATTATGTTTAGAAGTTTTACTATTAATAAGTCTGTGTTGATTAACCATTAAATAGCAAGCTCTAAAGGCAGGTCTACTGTTAGTAGTGATATTAGTAGTGATATTATCAGATATTTGCAACAAATTAATATGACATAAAGTTATCTGTAGTTTCTATTGGTGGCAACTGCTACTATCATTGTTGGTTGTTGTCTACGTTTGAAAGTGAAAGAAGTACTAAATCTTATTTAGAGGTGAATGAAAAATAAAGAGTTAACATTTTCCATCCAAGTTCAACAGATTCCCTAACTTCTATGCATGGCCTCCCAAGGGTCCATGGATCAAAGGTTAAGACCTTGCTCTGGGGGATGGTGGAGAAATAAGATATAGGATGACCTTGTGGAACAGACCCATCTACTTGCCATGGATTTCCAACCTACCTCCTAACTGTTACATGAGAGAGAAAAAAATTATCTTATTAAAGCTACTGTATTTTAGAGTCTCTGTTATGGCAGCTTAATCTGTATTCTAATACAGTGGAATATCACAGCCCTTCAGAAACTGTCCTTTATTTGAAGTATACAAAAGTCAGCTTTCAGCTAGTGGGGAAATCAAGTGAAAAAAACCCAGAAGGGGTAGGGAGAAGGGGTGTCCAGAGCAACAGATCCCTCTTCATTTAGTCAGTTATGTATGCTTTGTCACTCAGGTCAGGCATTCTCACTGTGATTACTCTTCCGTCATCACTACCAGTTTCCTGGGGTCTCTGAAAAATGCAACCTCAGTCACTTCAAGTCAGAGAAGTTTGGATGCCTCCTGTGTTTGATGTGGCTGGAACCACATCAAACAACAGCAATAAAGAATGCTTCTGAAGGATTTGGTCTAACTGCCTCTCAGTATTTCTGAAGAAAGGCAGGAGAAAAAGCTTCCTCCAGCCATTATCGTGATTGCTCACAAATTTTCCATTTACTATGCAAATTTTAATCTCAGCCATTATATGAAACCAAATTAAAGCAGGAAACACTTGATCTGAACAATTCTCTGCCATTCTCTAGAAAAGCCTTATCCAAAAGAAATGAAGAAACAAGTAAAAAACGTTTCAGTTGTTGTTAAAAGACACCAAAAAACCAGTTGTGATAGGATTCTGAAAAACTTTTGATCACGCTGCTGGGCAGGCCTTTTTCTCGAGTCCCAGAAGAACAATTGGTTTTGTGTAAAAAGGTTACAGAAGATTAAAGTCAGAGGCGACAGCAACACAGGGTGTTTTGCAAACACCACATATCATGAAGTCAAAGGAACACAGATAGGAAAGGAAGGATTTACAAAATAACCTCTCATTGAACTCAGACTTTTTGTAGAAGACAAGGAAAAGTTCTGTCCTCTGTTTTAAGATAGATGCTGACAACTGAGGGAAGAGACTTAGGAAAAGCATATTGATGGCAATAACAACAACCTCTAATGTTGATCTAATTTGTGTAAAATTGGTATTATTTCTTCCTTAAATATTTGGGAGAATTCACCAGTGAAATCATCTGGGTCTGAGATTTTCTTTGTGGGACGTTTTCTCATTTTGAATATAATTTCCTTAACAGATATAGGGCTTAGAAATTTTATTTCTTTTTTGTCAGATTTGTTAATTCGTGTTTTTCAAGGAGTTTGTTCACTTCATCTAGGTCGTTGGATTTACTGGCATAACATAGGCTATGATATTACCTTGTTAACATTTTATGTCTCTAGGGTCTCTAACGATGCCTCCCTTTCACTCCTAACATTGGTAATTTACATTTTCTCTCTTTTGTTAAAGATTTATAAATGTTATCAGGTGTTTCAATGAGCCAAGTTTTGGCCTTGTTGACTCTTTCTATTTCATTGATTTCTGCTCTTTACTTTTTCCTTCTTTCTACTTACTTTGTACTTAATTTGCTTTTCTTTCAGTAGCTCCTAAAGGTGGAAGATGAGAGCACTGATTTTTAAAATTTTGTATTTTGTAATGCAAGACACTAATGCTATAAATTTCTCTTTAAGCACTATTTACTGCATCCACAAATTCTGTTACGTGTTTTTGTTATAATTCAGTTCAAAATATTTTCTCTTTTTCCTTGCGATTCCTTCTTTGAAGCATGTTGTTTATTTCTAAATATGTGGGGGTTTTTCTTGATTTATTTTTGTTGTTATTTTCTATTGTGTTCTAAGAACATACTCTGTATAAGTTCTGTCTTTTGAATTTATTCAGACTTCTTTTTACAGTTCAGCATGAGTTCTATCTTGGTAAATATTCTAAATGCACTTGAAAAGAATGAGTATTTTAGAGATGTTTGGTGTAGTGTTATGTAAATGTCAAGTTAATATAGTTGAGAGAATGGTTCAGACTTTCTATATCCTTTCTCATTTTTTGTCTACTTAATCTATCAATTACTGAGAGAGCGGTGTATTAAGATCTCCAACTATACTTGTGGCTTTATTTCTATCCATTTTTGCTTCATATATTTTGAGGTCCACACACACTTAGCATTATTGTCCTCTTAATGATTTTCCCTTTTATCCTTATGAAATGTCCTTCTTTCATTTGGTAATGCTTCTTGCCTTAAAGTCTACTCTATCTGACATTAATATAAATACATTGGTTGTCTGTCTTCAAGTTCACTGATCCTCACTTTGACAGTGTTCAATCTAATGTTAAGCCCATCTAATGAGTGTTTGATTCAGATACTGTATTTTTCAGTTCTATAATTTCTATTTTGTTCTTTTTTTAGAGTTTTCCATATCTCTTCTAAAATACCCAATCTTTTTACCCATTATAGCCATCATTTCCTGCAAATTTTAAAAACATATGTGTATTAGTTGTTTTACAGTTCTGTTTATTAATTCCAATAATTGAGTAATCTATGGGTCTGTTTCTATTGACTATTTTTTATTTTGATTATATATCCCATTTTCCTGTTTCCTAGTGTGCTTCATAATTCTTTTATTGTATTCTAGATATTATATATAAAAGAACAGTGATGAGTGAAGTAAAATACTTGGTTTTGTTTTACTTTGTTTTATTTCACAGCAAATACAAGCCCTTTTCTCTATCTGGAAGTTAGGGTGAGGAGCTTATCATTAATATTTCTTTTAAAGTCAAGTTCAGCTATATCTGGGGTACAGCTTTAAATCGATGGAAATCACCTGTGAGTAGTCCAACCCCCAACCTCCTGAGTCACAACCTTTCTTATGCTTTCAGTAGCTAAGCTGCAAGAAAATTGGCTACAGTTTCATATATTTTTGGAATATTTTTAATCTTTGGATTCATCTCCAGGCAGGGAGAATCCAAACACCACAGGAATGCACAGACCTAAGCAATTACTCTCTGCTTACCAGCCCTTCCTCCACTGCTACTATCTTACCAAAACTCATGGTTGGGGAGTGTCTTCAAAAGAGCAGGCAGATCCCAGCAATCTGTCCCAGAATTTAGGGCTTTTCAGACTTTAATTTATCCTGACAGCCCCTCCTGGTCCAAAGCCTAGCCTATTTCCCCTTGATCCTGCTTCCCTACAAGGAAGCTTTCTTAGGTAGAGAAGGCTGCCTTCACTCTCTGCTCTCTTATATCGGCTTCTTTCTCTCTGAAATTCAAGAGAGATTAAGGTTAATCAAAGCTTCCTCATGTGAATACCACCCCTGCCTGGTCCCATAGAAAACAATTTTTTCTAGGTTTTCCTTATGGTTTCAATGGGAGAGAAGGTCCCCCATGTCCTTGTCTATTCTCCCCAGAAGCAGAAACCCCCACAAAGCCTAAGTTCATAATCAATTCTTTTAAACTGTTTCCCAAACATGAAAAAAAAAAAAAAAAGATTGGAAACTCAGATTTGTTAAGGACAACAAAGAGGATGCAATATATTCACAAGAGAAGGTTGAAGGACTAGGAAATTTAAAGTAAATTAAGAAGCTTGGTTAGGTGATATTTCTTGAAGCATGAACAAAATGTACTATGTTAATTATTTTAATTTTATTATTCAAAAAGGTCCTCTTGGCCTGTGAAACCTGCATCTGTCCTGCCATGGAGCAATTCTGCCCATAGCTTTCCATGAGTATGCACTGTCATTTTCTTTCTGTAGTATTCTAACCTCGTTTAAGAGTTAACTTATAGGTGGCACTAATCTGCTTTTTCATCTAGGAAAAATAGTTTCATATACATTCTACCCCATTTTCTGAAATTTCCCTCTAATTAAGATTCTGGTAATAAGCTTTAATAAAAGGCTTTGGCATAGTATTAGTGACTGGCAATTTTGACACAAAAATAACATTTTCATGTCTTTACAGCCCCCAACACTCCTCCAAAGGTGTATTAGTCTGCTAGGGCTGCCATAATAAAATACCACAGATGGTGGTTTAAACAAAAGAAATGTATTTCCTCACAGTTCTGGAAGCCAGAAGTCCAAGATCAAGATTCCAGCTGATACAGTTTCTGGTGAGGACTCTCTTCCCAGCTTGCAGATGGTCACCTTCTTGCTATGTCCTCACGTGGTCTTTCCTCCACATATGTTCATGGGGGGACAGAGCAAGTTCTCTGGTGCCTCTCATCAGAGAACCCGCAAGGACACTAATCCTATTGGATCAGAACCCCGCCCTCATGACCTCATTGAACCTTAATTACTTCCTTAAAGGCCCCATCACCAAACTCAACCACACTGAGGTTTAGGGATTCAACATATAAATTGGGGGGCGGGAGGGGGAACACAAACATTTAGCCTATAACAAAAGGTATCTGGATATAACATTGTTTGGTTCTTGGTATAATTTCTTTCGCAATTTTTTTCTGTAATCTTTTTTTCTCTTTCATACAAACAACCATATTCACATGCCCATTCACACAGTGTTTTATGGAAAATCTCTATCATTAAGATAACTAGAGTTTAAAAGCAGAGGTAAGCACATGATAATATACGAAATGTCAAGACATGGTTTGTGGCATACACTTTCACCTCGGGAAGCACAGATTTATGCTGTTTTAGAAAAGACTTGTGGTTCAATTACTATAGAACAGAATTTTTAAAGAAAGCTTTTGTTTTTGCCCTAAAATATACTGTGGGTCAGTTCAGTCCAGGGAAAACAAAATTATAAGCCCCTTCCTCCAATGTAATTCATTCTGCTCCTGAAAGGTACGGTCTCATCAAATATTCCTGGAACATCTTCCATATCAATTCTAACCCATTTTAACAAAGCAGTATTTTTGTCAAAATCCCAGAAGTTGTGAAATGAAAATCTGTCTTCAGTGTCACCTACCTTCCATCTTGCACCGCCCCCTACACTTACATGGTAAGGTAAGGGTCTAGCAAAAAAGTGTAATATATGGCTCAGTGTGTTGGCTTTGGAAACAGATATGGGCTATAATTCTCATCACTAAGTGTGTGGACCTTAGACAAGGTACTTAAGCCTTTAATGCCTCAGTTTCCTCATTCACTGATTAAATATTTATTGAGCAATAATTATATGTCAGTCACTCTACTAGACACTGAAACTATACCAGTAAAAAAAGACACGTGAAGTCCCTGCCATCCCAGGGCTCAAAATGAGAATACTAACACATATTTCAGGAGATTTTTTTAAAGAATTACATAAGTGCTTCTTGGTGACAACTGCATATTAAATCCCCCAGGGAGCTTTAAAAAGAAATACTGATGTCCTATAGCCATCTACCTCCCAGAATCGGTTACTTCAGAATCTCTGCAGGGGAGACCTAGACACTGGTATTTCTTTAAAGCTCCCCAAGGGATTCTAATGCACAGCCAGAGTGGAAAACCACCAGATTACATAAAGCCATGGCACAGAGTGAGAAGTTAATAAATTGTAGGATAACCTTTGTAAACTCATGGTACTACAAGATGCAGACAAATTCAAAGAAACAGCATCCAACAGGAAAGTAAAACAACCCTTTTACTGAGTCAAAAATACCAAAGAAGAAAGAGAGAGCAATAGGAGATGAGGTCAAAAAGGTCCCAGGATATGGTCAACTAGTATTTAATAAGGGAGCCAAGAATACTCAATGGAGAAAAGACAGTCTCTTCAACAAATGATACTGGGAAAAATTATTCACACATAAAAGAATGAGACTAGACCCCTATCTTACACCACTCACAAAAATTAACTCAAAATGGATTAAATACTTAAATTTAATACCTGAAAGCACAAAATTCCCAAAGGAAAGCATAGGGTAAAATCTCCTTGATATTGGTCTTGGCAATAATGTTTTTGGATTTGACACCTAGAGCACAAGTCAGTCACAAAACAAAAACTAAACAGGTGGGTCTACATCAAACTAAAAAGCTTCTGCACAGCAAAAGAAACAATCAACAAAATGAAAAGGCAACATACAGAATGAGAGAAAATATTTGCAAACCACACATCTCATAAGAGGTTAATATCCAAAATACATGAATCCATACACCCCAATAGAAAAAAATCCAATTTAAAAATGGGCAATGTACCTGAATAGACATTTTTCCAAAGAAGATATTCAAACAACAAACAGGAACATGAAAAGATGCTAAGCATCACAAATCATCAGGGAAATGCAAATAAAACCACAATGACCTCACAATAAAACTCACAACTGTTAGGATGGCTATCATCAAAAAGACAAGAGATAACAAGCGTTAGCAAGGCTGTGGAGAAAAGGGAACGCTTGTGCGTGGCTGCTGAGAAGGTAAGTTGATGCTCCACTATGGAAATCAGTATGGAAGTTCTCAAATAATTAAAAATAGAACTACTATATGATCCAGCAATTCCCCTTCTGGGTATATACCCAAAAGAAACGAAATCACTATGGCAAAGAGATATCTGCACCTCCATGGTCCCTGCAGCATTACTTATGACAGCCAAGACATGGAAACAATCTAAGTGTCCATCAACAGTTGAATGGATAAAGAAAATGTGGCATATATATATATAGACATAGACACACACACACACACACACACACACACACACACACACACACACACACACACACTGGAATATTATTCGGCCATAAAAAAAGAAGGCAGTCCAGCCATTTGCAACAATTTGGATGGACCTTGAGGGCATTATGCTAAGTGAAATAAGTCAGAGAAAGACAAGCACTGTGTGATCTCACTTATATGTGTAATCTAAAACAACAGAACTCATAGAAACAGAGAACAGACTGGTGGTTGCCAGAGGTGGAGGGTTGGGGTGAGGGAAATGGCTGAAGGTGGTCAAAAGGTACAAGCTGCCAGTTATAAGATAAGTAAGCTCTGGGAATGTAACGTACGCCATGGTGACTGGAGTTAACACTACTGTGTTGTATAGCTGAAAGTTGCTAAGACAGATATGAAATATTCTCATCATAAGAAAAAACAACGTAACTGTGAGGTGATGGATGTTAACTGCAGTCATTTTGCAACGTATACATACATCAAATCATGATGTTGTATCCCTTAAACTTATACAATGTTACATGTCAATTACATCTCAATAAAACTGGATGGGGGGCATAGGTCCCAGGATGGAGGTGGGGAGAGGGGCACGGACCATGTAGGAGTCATGTGATCTGACACATTTTCATAGGATTTGCTCTGGTTGCTGTTCTGGAATACGCTGGAGGGAGCACAGGCAGAAGCCCATTGGCCATGAGGAAGCTACCGCAGTGATCCAGGTACGAGCTGATGGTGGCTTGAACCGGGGTGGTAGCAGGGGAGATATGAGAATTAGTCAGATCAGGACGCCTCTTGAGGGGGAAGCAGGAGAATTTGATGGTATGTTGGATGTAAAGGTGTGAGAGGAGAGGAAGAGTCAAGGATAGCTCCACAGACTCTGGCTGAACAAACGGAAGAATTCAGTGGCCGTTAACTGAAAGGGCAAAGTCATGGTAACTGTTATAATTAGCAAATATGCTATTCCTGTATGAGGGAAAATAATCAGTAGACTAATTCTAATTCACACCGAGTGTTAGTGACTAAGTTTTTTCTCCCGTTTATTAACAAACATTTATTGTATCTACAAAGTGCTAGGCTTTGTGGTGGGTACTCGGAACCCTAAGATGCAGTAACTTGACCCAAGGGATTTAAAGAGACAGAGTGAAACCTGAATGGGGCCTTGCAGACCTCAGAAGGAAACTGCCTTTTAGGAGATGTGCTTCGAGGCAAGGAATCCTGCTTTAATTTTCTAAAACTAATTAAGTAACCATTCTCTTACCAGCTGTGTAGTCTTGGGCACCTTTAAATTTTCTGGACCATAGTTTTCTAATGAATCTAACAAGAATAATGGACACTCAGTAATTATTGATTTCTTCTCTCCTAATACTTTAAATTGTAAATGGCCCCAAGTATAAAATTCAGGAGTATTCCTGCCTTGTTTGCCTATGAAGGAAATGACGGAAAATTCAGTTTGACTCCCCAGATACTCCACGTGGATGACTTGATACTTGCGTATTTCCCATTCTGAGATGGGAACTGAGTTCCTGCACCCCAGCTTGGTCCCCGGCCAGGGTGCTGCTCAGGGATTGTGCATCAAGGCCACTGCAAAAGCAAAGACTCCCAACATTTAGGGCACTGAGGCCTGTGCCAGCCCTGGCTTTACACACTCACATGCAGAAAGAATATCTGCTGCCAGATCTCCTGTGTAAGATACGGCATGAGCTGAAAGAATGGTCCCCATTGTGTGGGGCAGTGGGCATGTTCTTTCCTAAGTGCCAAGTCCTCATGGAAGCCTGAATTCAGGATGCGGGATTAAACCGGAGTCACCTGATTACCTCCTTCGCTCCGCAACCAGGAAGGGCACCCAGGTCCTGAGTATCCCCAGGGAACCAGTGTCTATTGCAGCTCACATGACAGCTGGGGGGCGGCACCCTCCACCTCCTGGCATACTCAGAGACTCACCCGAAAGCTGGGTGGAGACCGTGGGGGTCCATTTAAATAACACACTCCTCCCAGGGCCTAAGAAGTGGTTGCCTCTAGGGAGGGGGACTGAGAGAATAGGGGCAAGTGTGGGATTCTCTCCTCCATTTAAACAATACTGAGCATCTGCTATGTGCCTGTAGCTGTTTTAGGACCTGGAGACACTGTTGTGAACAAAAAAATGCAAAACTCTCCACCCTCATGGAGCTTATTTTCTACTGGGGGCACAGACAATAGATAACATACATTTTTAAATGTCCTAAACTTAGACAGTTATAAACACTGAGCGATAAATGTCTATTACACAATATTGAAACTGTCTGTTTACCCATCTGTCTCTTTCACTAGAAGGCAAGCAACCTGAGGACGGGTATCAAGCTTGGTCCTGACTCAAGGCTTTTGCACTTACTGTTCCCTCAGCCAGAACACTTGTCCCCACTCTGCACTTAGCTCTTTCCCTCACTGCATCAAAGTCTCTGCTAAAATGGAACTGCCAGAGAGAAGCCTTCTCTGACCAGTCTCTCTAAAGGCACCTTCCATCCCAGGTGGCTAGCCTCTTCCCCAGCCTTATTTTTCTTTATAGCACTTACCACTCCTCTACGTTACAGCATATATGTATTTGCTTACTGTCTATCTCCCTAGGGGAAAGTCTGTTCCAAGAGGGAAGGGACTTTTTCTATCTGGCTTCCTCTGTACCCTGGCACCTACAGGGCAATTTGCTGACTGGATGAATGAACGAGTGTTCTGCGTAACCCCGTGCCCAGCAGTGGACCCGTAAACGGTCCAGGGAGCACATGTGTACACGTGCATGTGCGCAAACAAAATGATGACCTGTGTGGGGCTCCCACAGCATAGGCCTGCAACGATCATTCGAGAAGGATGAAGGGCAGCAGGAAGGGTCTGGACCGCAGGGGTGAGGGTTGCAAGCACAGAGCATGGCGGGGAGGCTTCCGCTCTGACCCCCACGTGGAACGGCGAGAATGAGAGGACAGGACAGCCTGGGCCTGCAAGCCTTTCCTGTTTTGTTTCCTTTGCCAGGACTCAGGGAGTCCCGAGTCGGGATGGAGAACCAGACTGGACAGGGTATATTTGGGGATAAGACACTGGATCTGAAACAAGCTGAATGCCTGCAGGAAGGGGAGAAACAGAGCTCACCAAACAAACATTGCTCTGAGCCTCCAGATTTCCTCTGGTTTAAATCTTACGCTCACTCATATTCAGAACTCCGTCATTCACGCCCCTCTTGCCTTTCCTGCTCCCGATCTGAACATGGGCTTCAGGGTCCCCTAAGAGCTTCTCAGAGCAGAAACTCAGAGAGCAAGACTTGAGCTGGAACTCACTCTGTAGAGCAGAGCTCTCCAAAGACTTTGTAGGAAGAACTACCATGAATTTTCTTGATCCTTTTGAAAAATAACACAGGCCCATTTGTACGTATTTTCAAAAAAGCACAGAACAGAATATTTTTTTAATCATTCATAGTCCACCACCCAGGAATACCGCTGTTAACATTTTGGTGTATTTCCTTCAAGTCTTTGTTCTTAGACAATTGGGATCATATTGAATATGTAATTTTCAATTCTGCTCTTTCACTAATATTCTTCCACAAGCTTTTTCTCACACCACTGGGAATTCTTTGAAATCTTCATGGGAGAATCTATCATGTATTATCTCATCTTATTGTTGGATGTTCACTCTCCTCAAAGCTGAGTGGTCTTGGGTTCTGTGCTGACTGAGAGAAGGGTCTGGGTGGAATGGAAGGTGCCAGGGCTGGCAGCCCCACCATCCACCTGGGAAACCTGGGCCTGTGATGGTGACGGATCAGGGAAATGGAGACACCATCTTGGAATCTTACCATGTGGAGCTTCAAGATCTGCTAGTTGATCTTGATCTACTGTTTGAAGACCCCAGTAACAGGAGCAAAAGAACCAAAAACAAAGAGTGGTGGAAGAAGTGCTGTATGATGACAAAGGAAGACAGTGGAAGAGGAAGCCCTAATCCATTCATATCTTTAGATATGCCAATTCGGTTATGAGATTTTAACTCTTCTAGTAGTTTGAGGCAGTACACCAACTTCAACTTTGGAAGCATTTTTTGCATTTATGAGAATAAATGTGGACTGTGTGTGTCTTGGGAACACTTGGGTGCCACAATGGACAACCACATGCAGCCATCCTAATGGTGGAATGGTTGGCCCAAGTGGCCTAAAGGTCTTCTCTCCAGTCTCCATGGTTTGCTTGCTGGTCAACGGTAGTAATATCTCACACACCATTTACACCGTTTTGTTGTGTGGGTTTTGGTTGTTGTCTTGTTATGTATTAAAAGTTTGTTTTAGTTAAGCCTGCAGCTGTTTTTGCACAGCCTGTGAGCTAAGAATGATTTTTATATTTTTAAAGGGTTATTAAAAAAAGAAGACATATATATATATCAAACCATCATGTTGCACACTTTAAATTTACAATTTTATATGTCAATTATACCTAAAAAAACTGAAAAAAAAATATCTAGCATTTTTTTCAGCCAAAAAAAGAAGAACACAAGACAGAGATCATATATGTCCCACAAAGCCTAAAATATTTACTATCTGGGTCTTTACAGAAAATGTTTTCTGACCCTCAAGCTACTCTACTACTACTGCAGCTCTGCACAGCTCTTCTCTTACACAAATTACAATTATCCAAAGCGTTTGACTAATGCTTGCGTAAAACCACAGTGCCCGGCTTACTTCATGTCTTTTAGACTAAACAAGGTATGCTGTTCCAGAAGCAGATGATAACTGGAAAAACCGTTTACTCCCCAACAGCTATAGATAATGATACCTTCATACCTTGTGCAAATCTTCTTTCCCTATGTGTAATTGTGACTTAAACAGCTCCTTCCATGATAGGAGGGGATCACAAAAGGGAAGTCCCCTCTTTCCTTGATGATGAAGTAGGACTGCATAAGGGAGCTTGAAAATCTATTCAGTGTGCTATCAATGTAAGGAGGTAGTATTGGGGTTTTTTAAGTACGGGAGTTATGCGTTAGAAGTTTTCAGGTTGAAAAGATCAGATGCATTTGCATGTGACCTCAGGTGACTGCATTTTATGATAAAGATACAGGGGAGTGAACAAGCCTAGGAAACTATTACTACCCTGAGTACTGTACAACGACAGTCAATTCTTGTCTTGCAGGGCTTGAACTCAAAACACTCAGAGGCAGCAGTCGAATTGGTAATGAGAGAGGAGAAAAGGAAACCAAGTCACAAGGAGAGCAGACTGAGTAGAGCAGGAGGCATTATGTCAGAGAATTTTAAGCCTGAGGGTCTGTGTTCTAGAACCATTGCCCGGTCTTTTTCTGGAGCTGCTGTAGTGTCTTCAGGGATTGAACAACACTGTACAGAAGACTGAAAACTATTCATGAATAACGGTGTTTTACAAATGGAAGGGTTTCCTTCTCATATTAATATGTTAATTTGAACCCTGTCATGATATCCCCCTACTACTATTTTATGACAATTGCTGTGATATTCACTTTTACTCAGCTAGCATTTTAATATGGTAAAGTCTTTAAAAGATACTGATTTTTAAATTTTGTAATTGTGAAACAAGTTACATGTCATGGGGGAAAATTAAAATTCTAGAAAAGGTTATAAAGAGGAAAACAAAACTCTACAGACCCACCCACGACCCTACCTACCGCCCCGCATTTTTGTTCCCCAGAGGCAGTCACTGCCATCAACTTCTTGGGAAGCCTGTCAGAAAGGCCATCTGTGTACTGATGTTCATTTTAACTTAACTTCCCCAAGACAGAAGTATGGTGTTGTCAGTCCCAGGACGTCCTGGTGACCTCCTGTCTTCACCATGCTTTTAGCCAATAGGCAGAACCTGAAGGCACCATGTCTCCCAGAACAGCACCTGTCACCATGCTGGCCTCAGGTAAAACTGTAACATGAACCAGCTGTCTCGGAAACTCTTCTTCCTTCCTCTCTCCCCTCTGAATGTCCCATCATTTCTCAGGACAACCTGTGCCCTTGTGCGGCCCGTGACCATGCCTCACCCAGACCTCTCCTGCTCAAGTAATGACTCATGCTTAAAAAACTATCCTGTAGGGCTTCCCTGGTGGTGCAGTGGTTGGGAGTCCACCTGCCGATGCAGGGGACACGGGTTCGTGCCCCGGTCCGGGAAGATCCCATGTGCCGCGGAGCGGCTGGGCCCGTGAGCCATGGCCGCTTAGCCTGCGCGTCCGGAGCCTGTGCTCTGCAACGCGAGAGGCCACGACAGTGAGAGGCCCAAGTACCACAAAAAAAAAAAAAGACTATCCTGTACTCTATACCCCATCAAATCTTTCAGTGAGATTTATCAGTGAATACTAGATTGTATTAATTCTAAAGGATCTTTTTGTTTTAGAAAAAAATAACACAATTGACTCAGAAGAAGAAATCTGTAACAGTGGAATTTACCATTAATAGCCCTCAAATATTTGTTGAATGGCTTCAAGGTGCCAGGTATGGAGCTAAGGGGTAGAAACTCGTAGATTGGAGGGAACCAATATCTACTATGAACAGACTCCTGGGCTTATTTCAGAGCAGATTCCTGGGCTTGTTTCAGAAGGGCATAGCATGACTAAAATGACTGCTGAGGAGTGTGGGAAAGAGAAGACAATCCAAAATAATAGTAACAGGCTCATGAGTCGAAACTCATGGCTTCTCTTTGTTTTCAGTTCCTATCTTGTGGAAGATTGTGCTGTTTTCACTCTGTCACAGAACAGATGGAACCATGATTTATGACTCACAGTTTATGAAGCTAATTTAATATTCTACCACACTTCATGCTCTATCACGTTTCCCACATTTGCAGTATTTTTTTCTTCCGAGACATTTGTCACAAAAGGAACACTGGGATGTTGGGAGGGGAGAAGAGGGAGGCACCGTAAAATAGGGGAACTAGTGACATTGTAGGGGGCATTCATGCATCCAACAAATGTTTAGTGAGCCCTTTCATATGCCAGGCACTGCTCCAGGGACTAAAAATCCTATCAATGAGTCAAAAAGGTCTTTGTTCTGTGAAGGAGAAAAATATTGAACAAGTAAGTTAACAAATAGCAGGGTCATCTCGTAGAAATGCTTTGAAGAAAATAAAATAGGGTAATGTTATAAAGAGTGACTGGAGCTGGACAACATTAAATAGGGTGGTCAAGGGACGTCTGTCACAGAAGGTGCCATTAGGAGATGCCTAAATGACAAGAAGGAAGTGGTTCTTCAGAAGTCACAAGAAGTGGATTCCAAGAAGAAACAGAGAGCACACAGGCTGCGAAGAAGTTTGGAGTGCACAAGATACAGAAACGAGGCCAGTGTGGTTACATTCACCAACCTACGCATAGCTCCCTCCTGCCCCTACTCTCCATCCAGCCACTGATGTGGATGCCATGGGGGCCATGGGCCAGGATGGTGGCTTTATGTTGTTTTGCACATCAAATAAAATACTTCCTGGCTCTAATTAGAAGATTTAGTGTAGCTCGGGTGGAATTCTATGTCTAATTAGAAGATTTAGTGTAGCTCTGGTGGAATTCTATTTCCCACTTCACATGACGGTTCACAAGAAGTCAGCTAGCAGTGTGATTCCAATAGAATGCCAACCTTGCAGCCTGGGGAAAGAATCCAAACATGAATGGCAGAAGATCTGCGGTGGGTGGTGGTATTGATTTTCCTCTGATTAAACTTGTTTGTAGGGAAAACTCAAAATTGTTTTCTAGGTAAATCTGATGAAATAATCACAGCAAAGGTGATTATGTTCATGGCAACGCACTTTGTAAACTTTTATTCCAGTGTATGAAGCAATAAACTATATGGGTCATAGTGAATGATCTTCATCAATACTTTCCACAATTCCTTTATCTACAATTGTGAGAATTTTTTAAATCTTTGAAAATTGAATATTTTTCATAATTCACTTCGCAGCAATGCCTGCCTGATCTGAAATGATGTGAGGTTACTTACAATCTTTATCACAATCAGTGTCAATATTCATATATACCCACCTAGTGGCAAAAATATTTAAATGCTTTATTAAAAGATATCGCCCCAGTACCTGCTGGGGGTATTTATATTATAAATCTATCATTTTACTTATATAAAGTCTGAAAAATTATGAATTCTGAAAAGTACTGACACAAGGTTTACAAGAGCAAACTTGCACTCATGAATCTCCGAATATTTTTATAATTTTAATCTTAATACAAACACCCTGAAAAGGTCTGCTAGTATGCTAATGAGTAAATGGTGAAGAGAAAAAAATGCCTGGCTGTCCAGTAGCTGTACAAGAAAGAACCACAATAAGGTATAGAATATTCATGACAACATACTGTGAACTTTTATGCCCAGGGTCTGTGTGAAGCTAAGCTATTTATGTCCTAGGTGTGTCCTAGTAACCGTTGTATCCCCAGCACATAGCTTAGCTGGCCCGTAGTAGACACTCAGTAAATATTTATTAATTGCTGGGGTTTTTAATTATTATTATAAGTTTTTTTGCGGTATGCGGGCCTCTCACTGTCGTGGCCTCTCCCGTTGTGGAGCACAGGCTCCGGAAGCGCAGGCTCAGCGGCCATGGCTCACGGGCCCAGCCGCTCCATGGCATGTGGGATCTTCCCAGACCGGGGCACAAACCCGTGTCCCCTGCATCGGCAGGCGGACTCTCAACCACTGCGCCACCAGGGAAGCCCAGTAAATATTTATTAAATAGCTACTCTGCTCTTAATACTTGGCCTCACTGCTACCCACCATGCTTGCTATCTCAAGTGAAAACTACGCATCAACTCGTGATGCTGTTTCTCCTGAGTTCTCTGCCAAGCCAAGGTCGGGATGCCCGTCAAACAGATGTTTGCCATTCCTGAGACTCGCATGACTCTCTGATGGCAAGAAGAAGCAGTTTACTGCCAAAGCCCAATTTATATTTTGGGGAAATCTGCTAGTTCCTTTTTTTAATTAAAAAAAAATGCTCAATTTAAAAGAGCCCCGTGACTCTCTGATCCAAAGAAACACTCTGAATCATTAACAATCTCCACCAGCAACTTTAATGAATCTGAATCTGTTTTCAAACTCTTTCTACTCAGATCTTAACCCTTTTCCCCCAGCCTCCCACAGCCTCCACCAAGACTTTTATCAGTACGTATCAATCAAGAGTACCCATTCCAGGGCTTCCCTGGTGGCGCAGTGGTTAAGAGTCTGCCTGCCATTGCAGGTGAGACGGGTTTAAGCCCTGGTCTGGGAAGATCCCACATACCATGGAGCAACTAAGCCCGTGCGCCGCAACTCCCGAGCCTGCGCTCTAGAGCCCGTGAGCCACAACTCCTGAGCCTGCGAGCCACAACTCCTGAAACCCACATGCCTAAAGCCCGCGCTCCGCAACAAGAGAAGCCATCGCAATGAGAAGCCCGTGCACCGCAACGAAGAGTAGCCCCCGCTCGCCGCAACTAGAGAAAGCCCGTGCAGCAACGAAGAACCAAAGCAGCCAAAAATAAATTAATAAAATTAATTAATTTAAAAAAAGAGTATCCATTCCATTATCATGCTTGTTCTTCTATTGACTCAGCCAAATGAGGGTCAGCAGAACCCAGAGTCTTCCCAGCTGCCATGGCTGCAGCTGCTTCCCCTCCTGCCCCAGCCCCCAGCAGGCTGTCCTTTACTTCTTAGAGCTGAGGAACCGCGAGCTCTGCCACTGGTAAAACAAGTATAGGATCTCTCTTCATAAAGCAAGATAAAGAAGGTGTTATACACTGGCATGCCAGGGGAGCTGGACAGGCCACCCTGCTTCCTATGTGAGAAGCAGCTGGAATGGGAGCCTAGACTGGACACTGGAACTGAAAGATGAGAGGCAGCAATACGGTGGAAGGCCATGCCGTGTGCAGGAAAGAATAAACATAAGGAAAAGAGACCACTGAGAAGGATGTTGAATTATACCTTTGGTCCCAGACTGCTCCCAGGAATCCCAGGCCTATCTGCAAGTCTGGTGTATCCCAACAGGACACATCATCAACCAATGGGTCCAGAATCTGGGACAGAGGGATGTGATGGTTAAAATGCAAAAACAAACAAACAAACAAAAAGTCCACCATCAACAATGAACGAACACACAGCACAAGACCTCATCATTTCCATCATTTTACCATCAACCAAATAATACCAGTTTGGGCAATCCTTGGCTTGCTTTTATTTTCCAGCAATATCCCAACAACTTGGGCCACTTTAAAACAACCCCCTGCACTTGACTGAGACTTAGTAACAATACTGAGGTCACTATGGCCTCAGCTCTAGGCAGGGAAATGATCAACTCCAGGGAGGGTCCCTGCCACCACCCAAGTGCCTCCCCAAAAGGAGACCTGAATAGAGAGAGAGAAGGTTGCATTTCCCTCTAAGCTAAAAACTCAGACTTAAGATAAAGACCATGCTCTGTTCTGGACCTGGACATATCGATCCATCCTGCAGAACAAGCATGCCCCTCCCTTCTATTCAGGAATTCGAAGACTAAAGCGTTCTTGGGTCTCCACCTATTGCATTTGGAATTATAAGGGGAGAGGGACCACCTCCTGGCATTCCTGCAAAACCTGCTCAGCCTATCTTCACAGCTCCATTTAAACCCTCCTGTGTCCTGGAAGAAGGGCAGAGAAACCACTCTCCAGGGCTTGTGCACCAGAGACAAAGGCCAGCTGAGATGAGCATCTGCTTTCACTGTTTCTGCTGCTTTGGGGTCAGGCGATTGGATGGTCTCAAGAGATGCTTTCCCTGCCTAGAATTCCAGAGAAGACCGGACTCAATTAGGACTTGGCTTCTTCGTTAGACACTTAGCCAATTGGTCCCTGTCTCGGTGCCTCAGCCCCTACCCAAGACCCAACTGCAGCCAGCACTGACCAGTGAGCGCCCTCAGTTGCCAGGGTGGAAAGGAATGTGTGGAGTAAACCACGCAACACACTCTCACTACTAGGGGAAAATGTGCTCCCCAGAACATCAGTGGAGAGCAGCATTTTGGTAGAATTTTTTTTTTTCTGAAAAATTATTCATTCAACCAGTGTTTTCTCACACACTATGCTGGGCCATAGGGATGGAGTGTTGAACTTGACCATGGCCCCTGCCTTCACCTAAGCTTACTATTTAAGCACAGGTTTGAGATCCAACTGATCTGACTTCTAATTCAGTTGCTTAGCTTTGCAGGGCCTCCTCAGGACAATAAAATTACCACAAAGGGTTATAATGAGGGTTAAATGAGATCATCCATGGGAAGTATTTGGCCCACTGCCTAGCTCTGAGTAAATGGTAGCGATCCGTGATTATTATTCCATAAAGGCCTCAACCGGCCAGCCTCTAGGTCATAGGAGGCACGCTGGAAACTGAGCACCAGAGGCCAGAATGCCCTCATCTGTGTATAAAGGGCCTCGAGCTGATAACCAGACCCAGCATGCGAAAGGACATCTGGTTCCAGACAGCACAGCCCCAGAGCTCTCAGCGGAAGCTCACCAGCCACAGTACAAACCGGGGAAGAACCCAGCCACCACCATTGTCGGCAGACCATTGCTCCAGGCAGCAAGAAAGGTTCCCAGAGGCCTTTTGTCAATTGTCCCCTGAACAGAACATAAACATCTCCGCGGCTGCCATTCAGTGGACATCCTGTTTACATGGTGAGTGGGGATCTTGGTTGTGTTCCCTCTTCTCTTTTTAAAGACTCTAATTATGTTTACCCAAGGCCAGCAGTAGGTGCCAGGAGGGCTGTGAGTTTATTTCCCTGGCCAACGCAGCAGACGGCTGGCGGCAGCCCCACTGACCCCTGCATCCCAGGCGGGGAGCCAGCCCTACGCACACACCACACTCTCCCTACAAAGACAGCTATTTTCAATGAGCTGTTTTCTTTCCGTGCACACTGGGATGCTCTGGATGATGGTCTAGCAAACGCCAAACTATGTTGGCTCTAGGCACTTACCGGATAACTGGATAATGAAGGGAGGGAAGGAAAGTGTACAGAGCTCTGAAGAAGGCCGCCTGCGTTCCATGCAGTGCGCTGCATGCATTTCACATACATTGCTTTGGTTGACCCTGTACATTCCAAAGAGCTATATATCTCTACCTGAGTTTTACAGATGAGGGAATTAAAGCACAGATGAAGTCACTTGCATGAGGTCACTCTGCTAGTAATGGTAGAATTGGAATTTAAACTAGAGCCATCAAGCTCTCTAGTTCATGTTGTTTCTACTCCAGGAAAAAAACATGAATTTTAGAATACTTAGAGTCTTTTACAGAAGCCCAAACAAGTTGTTTTGACCCAGCAATTCCTAGGCTTTTTCATCCTTTTCCCTCCCACTGTAACCAGGGTAACATATTTTCAGACATTGATCAAATGCATTTTAAATAGAGTTGCATGTTTACTGCAGCGGTGTAAGTTGCTTACAGAACAACCTTCCCGCTAACTACTATAAACGCTGGACAAAATATAAAAAATAACTCCTGAGGATTTTGGAAAGCAAACAACAGCACACAGTTTGTGGAGGGAGATGGAATTTGAAATTTGGAGAAGTGATCGGCATGGAAGTCAGTTTCTTAGTTTTTGTTCAGTTGGTTTGGTTAATCATATAGAACCCAGATAAGAGGCCAGAGAGAAATGGCAGAGGTATGAGTAAATGTTTAACTCTGCTTATGACACATTTTCTCCTAAGAATTCCTATGGCCCCTCTCAACTCGGGTACATCCTACTCCCTATTGAGAGAGAGTACTCTATTTCTCGAACTTCCTCTTGGAGTATTTTAGGCAGCCTCTCAGACAGCCTCCAGTGATCCCTGCCGCCTGGTACCGACCTCTTGTGTAACCTCCCCACCCCCTTGAGTATGGGCTAGATGTGGTGATTTACTCCTAACGAACAGAACAGAGAGAAGTGACAGGATGTCACTTCCAAGATTAGGTTATAAAAGATCACAGCTTCTGCTGTGGTCTCGGTCTCTCTCTCTCTCTCTCTCTCTCTCTCTCTCTCTCTTTTTCATCCCTCACTCTGGGGGAAACAGACTACCACGTTGTGAACAGCTCTGTGGAGCCCATAGGTTATGCGACTGATGTCTCTGGCCAGTGAAAACCTGAGGCCTGCCAACAGCCACGTGAGTGAGCTTGAAAATAAATCCTACCTTGAGATGACTCCAGCCCTGGCTGGTACCTTGATTGTAGCCTTATAAGAGATGGTAGGTCAGAGGCACCCAGCTGAGTCACAGCACGCAGATTCCCAATCCACAGGAGCTGTAAGATAATAAATGCTTGTTGTTTTAAACTGCTGAATATGGGGGTAATTTGTTACCCAGCAGTGGATAACCAATACACAGGGTAAAGGCAGATTCTAAGGGGAAAGGGGAGAGGGTGTGGAAGAGGAGCACAGTGCACACGTCACCAAGGCAGCCTCCTGACACTGCCATCCAGTCCCTGTGGACCCCTGGTGGACTGACTGCACCTCATGTACAGCTTTAGAAATCTATCAAATAAAGATTTAAAAGGCATCTGCATTAGTGTCCTGTGACTACTGTAACATATTATCTCCAACATGGTAGGTTAAAACAACATAAATTTATCCTCTCACAGCCCTGGAGGTGCAGAAGTCCAAGGTCAAGGTATCAGCAGGCTCACACTCCCTCTGGATGCCCCAGGGGAGATTCCATTCCTTACCTCTTTCAGCTTCTGGAGGCTCCAGGTGTCCTTGGCTGGGACCGCATCACTCCAGTCTCTGCTTGTCTTCACCTGGCTGCCTTCTCTTCTCTGTTTCCGCTCTGTGTGTCTCTTTTAAGAACATTTGTCATTGGCTTTAGGGCCCATCCAGATAATCCAGGATGATCTCATCTTGGGATCTTCACTTAATTACTTTTGCAAAGACCCTTATTCCAAAACAAACAAACAAAAATCACATTCACAAATTCCAGGACGTGACCATACCTTTTGCGGGGGCTACCATTCAACCCACTATGGTATCCTTAAATGCTATGTGGAGGTTTTGGGTATGTATGTTATTTTTCATAAGTAATATTTTCCTATACATCTTATTCTATATCTTACTATTTTCACTTAACACTATGTTTTTGTGTTTTCATAATGCCCTTAGGTACCTAGTTTATATTCCATAGTAAGCTTCCCCACGTTTTACTTATTCAGTCTCCTAGTGATAGGTATCTAAGTTCTTAGCCTCCACCTGTCTGCTACCACACACATGCAGCAGTGGACATCACTGTTCATGTCCCCTTATGATGCAACTGTTTCTCTGGCCTATAATCCCAGGAGTGGTTTGGCTAGATCCTCAGTGTCTGTAAGTATTGCCAGACAGTGGCTGTACCAGTTACTCTCACATGCACGAGGGTTCCTCTTTTATCAAATTCTTGCCTATATTTGAAGTCATTCAATTTTATAATATTTGCCACTCTGAAGTCTGTAAAGTGCTATCTCACTATTGCTTTAGTTATGTTTTGTACAATGACTAGTGAGATAGAACACTATCAGTCTCTTACATTTTTCAGTATCTATATCTTTACCAAACAGATGCTTTAGCACACTCTCGCCTCCCTGCCAATGAAATGGTATTGTTCATTTTTGTTCTAGATTATAATGGACGTGACCTTGTTGCCTTCTCTCTTTGTTCCCCTTATTTAGACAGGAATTAACCTTTCTAGTTTATTTACATGCCCTTAGCTCCCAGGCCAGATATTTGTCTTCAGCTCCTAGTCTCACACTTACTCTTCTATATTCTTTTCTGGAAGAAGGGCAAGCAAAAGGCTCTACATTTCCCAGACGTCCTTGCTGGCCAAATCCTAGTTAGGTTCTGCCAATGGGAGGCACCTGCGCCTGATCAGCAGGTAGGAAGATGATCAGAGCCATTCTGTTTCTGATAGCACCTCAGCTTCAACAATGGTGGCTCCTGCCCAGTGTCAGCCCCATGCTTCCAGCAGCAATGGCAGTGCAGCTCCTGGAGCACCCAGAGCGAGTGTGGGCTCAGAGGCTCAGCCCAGGTGCAATAGCAGCTCCTTGAGCTCTGAGTAGACCACCCTTCCCCTTTTGCTCCCCCGAGTCTTTCAACATCTTTGTAATCAACTCCCCGCATTAAATCCCCCTCAGCTTGAAACATCTAAAATGATTTGTTCCCTGACTGACCGATACACTTCCCATACTCTTAGCATCCTGCTGGAATGGTTTTTCATCTTCCAGTAGCATTTCGAAGCTTGTCTTTATGAGGTAAAAATTCTTAGACTCTGTATAACTAAGAATATCTTCATGTCACCCCTTGCATTTCAATGATAATTTACTTGGGTATAAAACCTCAGGAACAATGTACTAGTGCTTTGAGACTATTACTTCACTGTCTCCTTGCATCGAGTGTTGCTGTTGAGAAGTGTGATGGCAGTTTATTCTTGGTCCTTTCGAGGTCATCTGCTCTTTCTCTCAAGAATCTTCTAGAATTTCTTCTTTGTCTTCTAAGTTCTTAAATGTCTTTATAATGTGGCTTGTGTTGATTTTCCCTTATCTCTATTGTACGATTTTTCTCTACTTAAAACCCTTTCAATCTAAAGTCTTTTATCCATATTTCTGTATAGATAGTTATTAACTCTTGAAATATTTCTTCACTACTTTCTCTTTCTTTCCCATTCTAGGATCCCTATCATATTGGCACTTCTCTCTTTCTCTTAACTTTTCTTTTATCCAATCTTTCTCCTTATTGTCTGTTTCTGATGCCTAAGGGCTTGGTCTTCCAGCTCATTGATTAGTTCATCCAAGGTTTTCATTCTACTATTCAATCCCTCTGAGTTCTTCCTCTATTGTCTTCATCTTACCCAGTATCTCTGGTAGGATCTTCTTTAGGACTGCTCATTTCTTTTTTCCATTTCTGATATTTTTTCCTTTGAGGATATTTATTATGTGTATTTTATATTCTTGTGCTCTGACCCATTAATTCTAACTCCCTTTGTTGCAAGTTGTTCAACTTGTTATCTTTCTTTTACAGCAGCCAAGCTCCTCCAATTTCTCCTTATTTTCCCCCAATGAATTCAGCATATCAGCTCTCTTTGCTAGCAATGTGGCACCAGACGGAGGGGCTAACCAAAGTCATCCAGGTCTTATATTGATTCTTTCCTGAGAGTTTAGAAAGGGGCAGAGAGGAGTGAGACCACTTCTTCTTGGCTATTTCAAACTCCACCACCACTACCACACACAACTACATGCATCCTCAGGCAGGAGGTCCTGCCCTCCAAGAACCTCCCTCTCCTTCCACCTAGGGTACTGCAGTACTTGGAGAGCTGCACCCCTCACTTGAAACCACCTAGCCCAACTGGTAGGGGCAGTGGGACAAAGGAAGAGGGAATTCTCAGGAGCCAGACTTCCCACCCACCACTGGTATTAGTAGCTGGGCTTTAGGTTTCCCATAGCCTCAAGCTAAGGAAAAGTTATTGTCACTTTGTTCCTGCCCCCACAGTGTCTCCAGGGCAGGCAATGACCGGATTCCAATTTATTTACCTTTCGATTTATCCCAAAATACCACTTTCATGATGTCGTTTCCATGCTCAAATACCTTCAGTGACTCTCCATTATCCATTGGATTTTCTTTTAAGTCCACATAAAAAGCCTTCTCTAATCTGCCCTTTTTTCTCAATACTTTCCTCAATTTGGCATCCAGATTTACTTTGCTGTCCCATCTTTAATCCTAGATAACCATCACAGCATAATTTCTTATTCCTAGTAGAGGCAGAAAAATATACCTCTTAATTGATTGTGCTAGCCCATACGCTAATGGCAGTAAGAAGTAGCAAAATCATTGTTCTTGGTTTAGAAAAAGAAAAAAGTTTCTTGTCATGGGCAAAGAGAGGACACAATCTACCATCACCAGGACATGTTAAGGATTTTCACAATGTTGGAGAAAGGTTTGCAATAAAGTGAGCCAAACTCATTTATTTAATCTCTCCTCTAATCAAAGTTCCATGTTTTCAAGATCTCTTAGCAGTGTGCAGCTAGGGAACAGACTTATGGAAATTGACCTCGTGATATTGATCTCATTAGCAATATTTTAACAAACAGGAGCTAACTTGTGAGAAAAGCAAAGGCAACAAAAGATGATGTAACCCATCTAAGGACTCCGATCGAATAGCTTAGCTTATTCACCTCAGGACCAATGCAGCAGTTCACAGTTATGATCCCCTATCCTCAGCCATAAAAATGTGTCCATTTAGTGGGAAGTAAAATGGGTCTTTAAATAAAGACTGAAGATAAACTTGTGCATCACAAACAAAATACATGCCTGCTTCCAAAAGGAGAAATATTCAAAACCCTCCAGGCAGTTGGACTAGATTTCTTTTGATGTTCCCACCACTTGCCTTGGTAACTCAAGTCATTTCTACGTCAGCTTGCCCAAGTGGCTTGGAGAACATAAGAGTTGCTAACCAGGACTCTGACTTTTTAAAGGTCTGTCTGTGTCTATAAAATAACGGTACTTATGTGTACTTAGGAGGAAATACCAAACTAACAAGGAAGACCACAAATCCACAAAATTTTAATTTCTACCCTTGGTAGAAGTTAACCTCCATATTCATGTTTTGGTATTACAGATTTTCGTGACGACTTTAAAGCTTGCCATGGTATTTATGGTAATTTCATTACAAACCGCATCTTCATCTTTTCATTTCTTTCCTATTTATAATTGTACAACTGTAATTAAAAGGTATTACTACTACACGCTATCCTAGCTAAAAACTTGGCCTGCCAGACTGACAATATTTAAGACATTTCTCTGGCTTCATTTCTTTTCTCCATTTTGGAAGAAGGGTGGGGAGAAAAGAGAGGCAGTAGAGACTTTGGTCATTATAACCTCAAATCCTTTCATCAACTCCTCTTTGTTCCTAAAAAAAAAAAAATTAAGATTTTTTCCAAACAGTCCCCCCACCAAATGAAATGTTTTGATATAATAGTTTCCATTTCAGCTTCTCACCACATCTGCAGTGACACTCATTCAGCCTCTCTAAGAGCATGCAAAGGACTTCAAGGATTGTTGAGACTTAAATTGAATTCTGTCTTCCAGTGGGGGTGCCAGCAACCTCTGCCCCCATTGCTCAAAGGGTCCTGGAGGCCGAACACCACGGTTGAGGTGCCTCTTATCTTTCCCATTCAGCACAAAACAGGTACTTCTGTGTAAATACCTTTCCTTGTTCCAACGAGGTATCCCTCACAAGTCCAGGAAAGTAATTTAGCAGCAAGGAAACTGAGCAGAAATCTAAGGTGAAGCCTCAGCTGAAAAAAAGGTGGAGCAAGCTGATAATTAACCACATTCTTAGTATCTTCAAAGAAGGTTGAAGCTGGAGAGCCAAACAGAGTCACTGCCCTCAAGGCAATGAGTTCACCAACTAGCTGGAAGAAGGATGCACATCTGCTGGGTTTCCACCAGCCGACTATTCATCTTTCCATTAGAGAACTGATGCTCTCCCAGCCAGGTCACCCTGATGGGACTCTTAATCACTGTATGCCACCTACTTGCAGGGCAAACACACAGAACCAGGTCAACAGAATCACTTAGGGTAAAAGTCTCAGAGCAATCTGTCACTGTTTTCATCATTAGTGCTATAAATGTGGCCTCACATTGGGCTCATATTATCCGACTCCCCCTTCTCTCATGAAAAACTCTTCTTGGGACCCTTTGGGATCTTTTCCTGGTGATGGACCTTCACTGGAACCATCTCAATCCACTGGAAGTTTGAATCTCAAAAAAGTAGGGGTCAAAATCTTGATCGCATCTCTCCTGAAAAGTTCCTGGGTTCCTCTCCACACTTGTCCTCTGTCAAACCACAAGGAGAGGTCCCCATCCCTGAAGCTCTTCCTCTGGAGGAACGGGTAACAATCCGCCTTAGATGTAGAGTGACTCCTCACAAAGGTAACAAAATCTGCTCCAAAACGACGTACCGTCTGGTCCTCAACCAGTGCCTCACTACCTTAGCTCCACATTGGCATCACCTGAGTGGTTCTTAGAACCTCTTGTTGCCCAGGCCACACCCACACCCAACTGGGGATGAGACCCAGGCATGAGGGTTTGTTAAAGCTCCCAAATGATCCCAGTGTGCAGCTGTATTGTACATAAGAGGCTCCTGGCTACTTGAAATAGCCAAGCTCTCTCTTTCTCTTTCATTTAACTGATGTTCCCCACTACATAATAAGAATATTAACACATTGTCATATTTACTGCATATACTCGTATCAGTTTGCTGGTTGTCTTTATGATTTTGCCAGATACACACACACATACACACACAGAGGTGTATATGTAGATATAACATGCGCACACACACATATATATACACGTGTATGTGTATATATGTGTTATATATCCCACAAATACATATGTTTAATAGTGTCAGGGAGTGAGCAGAATTGCAAGGTGACAGAGCTAATAGCAGCAAGTGCATTATGACAGTGATACTATGGCTCTTAAATAGAGTGTGAGTTCATTCACAAAAGTCCTTGTTTATTTAGTGTTAGCTCTGTGCCATACACTATACCAAGTCCTGGGAACTCAGTAGTCAGTAAAATCACACCCAATTCCTGCACTGATGGAGCTTAGAGGAAGACAGTAGACCCTAACCAAACAATCACATGTATGAATGCTATGTACACTCCAGGCCTGTGCTCTGGAGGAAAGGAACATGAACTTTAAGAGGATGCAACAAGGCACTAGCAACTTGCGGGGTGGACCAGACCTCTCTGAGATTGTTCCACAGACATCCCTTACTCACATGTCCTTTATTAAGAATGTTTGCTTCTCTACAGCAAAGCAATTTAGAGTCGTCCATCATATGAAAAGAGGCTTTTTTCCCCAGAGAAATGCTAAGCTCCAAGATAGACTTCTGGAATACCATGTTTTTGGCACAGCTCTTAACACTATGCATTATACTGGGACAGGCCTAATCACCAGCAAGCCTTAGAGATGCATTCCATATAGGTCCCTCAGGAACTTATCTGTGGTTTGGTCAACCACAGAGCCATCCACTTTGTAAACTGTCCACAGAGAGCCGTAAAGAAAAATCTCCCCATCCTGACAATCTTTTCTTTGTTCTCCAGAATTCCACAATTAAAAACAAACAAAAACAGGGACTTTCCTGGTGGCGCAGTGGTTAAGACTCTGCCTGCCAATGCATGGGACACGGGTTTGAGCCCTGGTCAGGGAAGATCCCACATGCCACGGAGCAGCTAAGCCTGTGAGCCACAACTACTGAGCCCGCGTGCCACAACTACTGAAGCCCGCGTGCCTAGAGCCCGTGCTCCGCAACAAGAAAAGCCACCACAATGAGGAGCCCGCACACCGCAACGAAGAGTAGCCTCCGCTTGCAGCAGCTAGGGAAAGCCTGCGCGCAGAAACAAACACCCAACACAGCCGAAAAAATAAACAAATAAATAAATAGAAACAAAAGCAAAAAAACCCTATATACACTAGAGAGAATTGGTGATTTTTAAAGAAAGTTGTCAAACCGAGGTGTACTCTGAGTCAGATCCTCATTCAATTTCACATTCATTCATCAGCTACTGCCGACCAAGCCCTGCTCTGTGCTGAGAATATCTGTAGATGTAAAGCCTTTCAAGATTTATGCTGTTCCTTCCTATAGGAGGGCACATTTTTATTTTTAATGCCTACCCCCACCCACTACAGGAGTCACACAGGGACTAGCATTCAGTAGGCATTTTTTTTTTTTTTTTTTTTTGCGCTACGTGGGCCTCTCACTGTTGTGGCCTCTCCCGTTGCAGAGCACAGGCTCCGGATGCGCAGGCTCAGCGGCCATGGCTCACGGGCCCAGGCGCTCCACGGCACATGGGATCCTCCCGGACTGGGGCACGAACCCGTGTCCCCTGCATCGGCAGGCGGACTCTCAACCACTGCGTCACCAGGGAAGCCCCAGTAGGCATTTTTCATGTTGAATAAATGAGAATCATCAGGATACCTGGCTACCCAGATGTCCTCTGATGGGGTTAGAATCAGGATGAGGTTGCTTTAGGGCTCATGCCTTTGGGATTCCTTGGTGGGGATGGGAGTGGGGTGGTATGTGTGTGTACCCACTCCTTTTCACTCCATAGGAACTTTTAAGTCTCCAAGCCAACAAATTTTTCCCCAGGGAACAAACACTGAAATCTCTTGGTCTAGTCATAGGGTGAGGCTTTGGAAAAATTAGAGAGAGAACTCAGAGCTCCTAATTGTTCTTAGTAATTCTCAGTGGTCTCTGTACTCTGCCCTCAAAGATCTTCTTTGAGGAGTTATGATTTTATAATCTGACCATGAAAGGTTGTAAATGAGATTGTGTCATGTTGCTACATATCCACCCAGAAGTGATGAGACCAGGGCTATTGGGAAATATGCATGAGATTAACACCCAAATGCTCACAGAGTCGTCTTGTAGAATTTGTATTCAGTCGTGGTGACAGAAAAGACAGGTTTTTCATTTACACACACACATTCTCACAAGACTAGTTGGTCTCTCAAACCTTATGGAGACAAGGAAACCAGGTGATACTTGAATTGTAAGGCCTGGGATTCTCATGCTGCCCCCAGGTGGCCAACAGGGACTTGGACGTAAAGCAACTGTCAGACTGAAAGGATGTCTTCTACTGATTCAGTTCACCCCCAAATTACTCAGGTGGGTTGTTTTTAATAACCACAGTGCTGAATTGACACTGAGAAAACAACTGTACCCACTGTAAGCTGATGGTCTCATCTTGGCAGTCACAGCTATTCCTTACCAAATCAGAGGAATCTCCATTTTTCCCATCTATTTACTATTTAGCTTGGACTTGTCAGATAGGTATGGTGTCCAATGTTTACTTCTTTTCTTGCCTTTTTAAAATCCTTTCTTTTCTAGAACTTGATAAATTTCATTCTCTTCCCCTTTAAAATTGCTTTGGGGTTCATTTTGGTTGGTGTGTGAAAGGAAGGAAGAGAGAGAGAGCACACTGACTCTCTGACAACATTCAACCCAGTGTCACTGAGGCTGAGTGGATCCCTGGGCCTGGCCGACTGGCGTGTAGGTTCTGAGTTAACTCCAAGTTCAAAAGCACCTCTGTTAGGCCAGAGGGAGGCACGTTCTCCCAAGGAGACTGCTGTGTGCTGGGGTACATGGGAAGGGACAACACAGGAGTGGGATTGGGTTAGGAAGTCCTTTGTGATGTCCACTTATCCTTTAAGAAAACTCCACTAGTGTCACTCAGAAAGATTTTTCTTAACCTTTTTGAAATCAGAGAACTTCAATGATACTTTCTTTAAAACAAAAAAGTTTTCTCCACCCGTTCCCATCCACATACACAAACCTAAAGTAAGAATTACGGTGTAAACACACACACACACACACACACACACACACACACACACACACACACTTTAATAAGATACCTTGGTAATGAAAGAGTTCCGATATGTGGTTTTAGCAGTTATCTCTATACCCCAGCCACTAACATGATTCCAAATATATAGCAACAGTCCAATGAATGCATGTTGAATTAAATTGAAAAAAATTCCATCTGTGTAAGATATCAAACAAGTGACAAAGAGAACTTTAAATCTGTTCACTTTTCTTAATAAAAAAAAATTGTGTTTGCTTCCACATATCTCTTAAGAATTGAAGCCATGTTGCAATTTGACAGAATCTTCAAGTAAATGAGTGATTAATTGCCTTCTATATGTGAGTCCAAAACTTAGGTATGAAAGTATACATTTGGAAACGCGATTTTCTTCTCTTATATTCTTAAGGAAATATGCTATACTTTTGAGAAATGAATGTATTTACTTTTATACACATGTCAGTAGTTCTGCTTTCCACTTTTCACTCAGTTCTATTAAAAAGAGAAAAGATATCTTATTCTGCTTGCTCCAGCTGGTGTAAATCCCTTGTCCGATAAATTGTCTCTGTTATAATTGCTGCCAGGCTGGCAGAGGGCACGGAGCATGAACTAACTCTGTTGCTGTGGTCAAGGAAAGCAGCTTATGGAGATGAGCACCTACTGCATGGTGGGCCTGGACTGCATTCCTCTTCTCCCAGCTTCTGCTCACCTGACACTCTGCCACACAATGTGCTCATCTATGCCAGTCAGGGCTAAGATGAATGTGACCTTGAGTTCAGGCTCTTTCAATTATTTTCAAATATTCTTAGTCTCTTCATATGCAACGCAACTGATCAAAGTTCAATTTAAGAATAATCTTTGCCAACTGATTTCTATAGAAAATGATTTTTCTCTAAAATCCTCCATAAAATGCTGGCTGCCTGCCTTACGTGTTGGCCAAGGAATGGATTTTGTCTCTAATCTGAGTATTCTGGGTCTGCCTTCTCTGCTGCTGTGACCTGGACGTGGGAAAGAAGAATCAGAGAAGAGTACCTGCAGAAGAACTGTTTTCTGATTGGAGTCTGAGCTAAAACAGTTTTCCTTTTGCACATCTCATGGCCTGTGTCACACCATTAGACATTCTTCTGTGTCCAGTAGCTCAAGTACAATCACCAACTAACCCATGCTTAACCCAACAGCAAACAAGAAATAGTGCTGACAATTTTAGGAAGTCACACCTTGTCATCCGCCCACTGATCTTGCAAAGCGTGCATACAAAATTGCTCTAGCGGTTTCTATTACAGAAACCATGGGAGTGATATTCAAAATATTTAACAACGCATAAGTTATAGGTACTGACCGTTCAGAACAGATACCTACAGTAATTAACTGGCCTAGGCTGACTGAATGTTGCTTATTGGAAATTGTTATTTTTTTGGAGAAATTTTTTCATTATCTTCCCCGATACTTATGGCACAATTAAAATTTGTCCTTGGATACTTGTGTTGACAAAACAGCAGGACTGCATCGGCTCCAACGTAGGAAGCAGTGACCTACGGTGCATGTGACAAAAATAGCATAAGGGCCACCACCCTTTTCAGAGTATGTAACCCACTTGCCCCTACTACATCCCTGCCTGCTATTTGCAGATGTCGCCAAAGCCACCACTGCCCTCAGGAATGCCAAGTAGCAGGAGTGGGCAGTTTGCCATGCATCTTTGGATGATCGCCAATCCACAGCCCTGCCCGAAGCCTTGCAGCTTTCCCACCCAGACAGGCCAACCCTGTGGCCTTACTTGCACAGAGCAGTTTTCTCTTCTGATCTGTTGGAGGTTTTTATGGAAGAAGCAAGGGATCGCGGAGTAAGTGACTGATATTTTTTTTTTAAGTTTGAGAACTACCTCTCCAGGGGCACAGGATTCAGGACAGACAGATTCAAGGTTACCTTAGGCAAAGTCGAGCTGTGCTTTTACCTGCAAGTATTCAAAAGTGATCCTGTCCTGACAAGGGGCCCTGGTTTGCTTTTCCAAATTATTCTGGTAAATCAAATCAAGAGTGCAGTGGTTGAGAGTCCGCCTGCCGATGTAGGGGACTCGGGCTCGTGCCCCAGTCCGGGAAGATCCCACATGCCGCGGAGTGGCTGGGCCCGTGAGCCATGGCCGCTGACCCTGCGCATCCGGAGCCTGTGCTCCGCAACGGGAGAGGCCACAGCAGTGAGAGGCCCGCGTACCGCAAAAAAAAAAAAAAAAAAAAAAAAAAGAGTGCAAATCATCCAGGCAAGGGAAGTTACTAACAACTGCTGCTCATTTTCAGCAAAGGTTCTAAATCAACACTTAAGAGACTCTTCATCAGTTGTTCGGGAACCAGTGCCAATTGGTGTGTACAAATGATCATGAGGCAAGTCTTACTAGTCATTTAAGAAGGGGACCCAGTAATTTTAAGGCAGATGAGGGTGTCACTTGACCTGAACCTTCACTGCCTTTGTTAATTCCCCAAGCATTTGCTGAGTCCTCTGTGCACAAGGCAGCATGTGCGATGAATAAGACAGCATGCTGGGCTTAAAGATACACAAAAAATCCTACCCCTTTCACTCACATCCTCAGAATAACTGCTTACTTTTCTCAGATGTGTTACCTATATAGATAGATATGCCCTGCGAGTGAGTAACTAGAGGAAAGGACCTAATAATCTTGGCATCTTCTGCCCACAGGGACTCACGGGAACCACTCTGACAAAGAAGCCAAGAGCCTCGTGGGGAGGAGACCTTGGTTTGAATGCTCAGCTCTGCCACTTACTAGCTGCGGGTTTGTGTGCAAGTTATTTAACCTCATCTGTTAAAGAGGAATAATATCCAATGTTATACATACTGTAAAAATTATCTCACACTGTGCCATTCACACAGCAAATGTTCAGTAACAGTGCAACCCTCAGGATATGTAAACAAGTGGTAATGTGAAGTTAATACAGGAGACGCTCAGTTCACAAGGCATAAGCCCTCAAACAGGCCCTGTATTGTCTGAGGAGCCCACAAAAGGAGTTAGGGAGAAAGGTCTCACATCATTGGAGCGAGTGAGTACCATGGACCAGCCATCTTGGTCACTTCATTCCATTTCACCCTCACAACAGTCCTGTGAGTGAGGTGGAAATTGTCAGCATTTTGCAAGTGAGGAAACTGAGGCTACTCAAAGTGGACTTGACCAAGGTCACACAGCAAGACAGGAGTCCAGCTTTATCTGACTCCAATGTGAGTGCTTTTTCCTCGAAGCCAACTGGCTCTCAAAGTTCGGTCTCGGACAAGCAGTATCGGCAGCACTTGGGAACTTGTTAGACATGCACATTCTCAGCCCCTCCGTCAACTCCAGAAGTGGGACCGAGGCATCTGTGTTTCAACAAGCCCTCCAGGTGATTCTGATGCACGCACAAGTTCCAGAACCACTGCTCTATGCCATGGGTTCCCTCTTCAATTAGGATCCAACTCCTTACCCTGTATTTAACAAAAAGCATGGAAGAAAGCCCTTGGGCTCTGAATGTGAGTTTACGCTGAATTCTTAGCAATGATGAGTCAAGGTATCCTAAAAAAGCTACCTCTTGCCCCACTTCTGCCCAAGGTGCACGTAGGGAAGAAAAGTGGAAATTAAAGATGGGAACTACTTTTCATATTCTTAAGTCCCTTGAGCATCTCTCCTTAGAGAACAGTAAAGCTTTCCTGCTTGCTCTTGTCACAACCGGTTAGTGTCGCCCTCTACCATGCTACTTGGTCTCGGGCAATGTGAGGTATCTAAGAAGCTCCTACTGTGTGCCAGACACTGAGAGAACAGTGGGGAACAAAACCAGCAAATCATCCCCTCAAGGAGCATATGATCTGATTTCTCCCAGCATTGGACACCATCGACCTCTCCTAGAATCCCTGAACTCCCAAGGCAGGGGGACAAGTGAGGAATCCCCTCCTCTTCCGTCCGCCCACCACCAGCAGCCACCTACATTTAGAATGGGAATACCTATGACTCCTAAGCAGGGATGTTATCAGGAGAAACAAAGCAATTTACTCAAATCGCCCCTGGACCATACACAGCATATCCACGCAAAGTAGTGTAGCTGGCCAAATGAGCAAGGGTCAGAGAGAGGCCAGTCACATTTGGAAAAACAGTCCCAAGCACCCACTGACCAGGAGCCCAAGACTTTGGAATCACACTGGCCATCAGGCTGTGTACCTATGGACCTCAGCATGAGTCTGAAGAATCAAGTCTGCCAAGCCAGGATGCACGTCCATCAGTATTTCAGTCCAATGTTTTTTGAGCTCTATGGGTGATGGATGCCAGAGTCATCACAAATCATCAGCCGCTCTGGCTAAAAGGCAAACACCCTGAATTTGCTCTTTACTGACTGCATGAGAACCATATTGCTTCCCACTGAAAATAAGTACTACTGGAACAATAAAAGAACCCCTAATGCATATTCCACCTGCTGCTAGCCAGGGCTTTGAAAGCCATTGCCTTCCCTGAATGATTCCAGCTGGTACTCTCCTTTGTGCTGGCTTTTACAGGCTGTAAGGACAGATACATAAGGTGTAGGTCAGTTTTTTAGAGAATGCAGAAGTCTTGCCCTCTCAACTCGACACATGCTTCTCTTTTCTTCCCCCCCCCCCGGAATTAATGGGGATCGAGATTGCTAAAGCATCTAATTAAAACGTTTTAGATCATTCTGGCCTGTACACAGACTGACTAGAAAACTGACTTCATCTGAAAGAGGAGAATCAATATATGGGGGAAGGAAGGGAGATGTGTTTATAATATTTTTGTTTTCCTGACCCTTGTCTAACTCACAGGCAATTTCAAGAATAAAATTCTCACATGTTTTTTCCATCAACTGGAGAACTTGAATCAGTATTAATGGCAGAGTTTTTGCTTATTTAAATTTCCCTCCCACCTCACAATGTGTCTACTACAAGTTTGTGTCCTAAACCCCAGCATAAAATTCCCTGTTGCTTAACTTGCCCATAAACTTGGAGCATGTAGTCATGTTATACGATTCCTGACCTGAACGTAAAGTTCCTGTAGTCTAGAGGCACCTTAAGGAGGAGCTAATATGTTCATCTGCTTGTTTTCCAGGCAATAAACCCAGAACAGGTGAAATGAGGAGGAAATTCTAAAAAGATCAAAAGACAGGAAAGCCTCAGGGCTGCCAATCTCAAATACGAGACCCGGAGGAAGTATAAGTGGAATTTCTAGTTTTCCCTTCTCTCCAACCTCAGCTTTTCTTTAGAAGGAAGCTCATTGTCCGAGAGGTTGGGTCAGACACTGGCAAGAGAAAAAAAGATGAATTTCTTCTAAGCCCATTGTTGACAACCTCTTTCTCCTCTTCATTCTCCTGGCCTCCACCCCTGTTGCTTCAATACGTGTTTAGCTGTCGCTAGCATTTTACGTTGCAGAATGAGGTTGGGTTGTGAGGAAGGTATTGGCCGAGTTAGTACAAGGGGAGCGTTTAACTCTGGATTTCAAATTACTATGCAGACGACAACACTCTACTGCTGAAAAGAATTTGCTGAACAAGAAACAATTGCGCAGGTAGGAGTATAAATTGGTACAGCCTTCAATATAATTTGGCAATATGTACCAAAATTCTTAAAATTATGAACATATTTGACCCAGTAATCCCACTTTTATTAATTCATCCTAAAGAGATAATTGTACAAAGGCAAGAAGATATATGAACAAGGATGTTCATTGGGGCATAGGAAAAGTTGGAAATAATCTAAATGCCAAGTAATGAGATTGGTTAAACAAATTCTTGTGTATTGAAAATTAAGAATATTATATAGGCATTAAAATGATGATGGAGATCAAAGGTTTTGACAAGGAAGAACATCTACTTATGGTAAGTTAAAAAAAAAAGCAAGTTACAAAACAATGTATATAGTTATTATCTCTCTAAAATTAGGTATATACATATATATGATTTATGAAATGTCTCCTATGAAATTCTTTTTAACAGACCACACATACTGAAGTTCAATAAATACAAATCAAGCAATTGTCAAGCAAAAATACCATTATGCTTTCTCTTCCAATTACAGTGAGGTAAAATCAACAAATATTTCCCATGAAGATTTGGGCCCTTAAAGCCTCTTCAGTGTTGGCCTCATTATCCTCATGCTATTTTGGTCAACATGACATACATTCTTCTTCCACTTTGAAATGTTTTTCATTGAAAAAACAGGTCTTATTTGTGGGAATTGTTAGGAGCCCTGACATAAATAAAGACACACACATCAAGGACAGCTATTTCCACAGAGTGTCAGAAAATATTTCATTGTAGTGGCTTCTCTTGATTGGAGGCCAAAGCCTGAATTGGAATTGAGTAAAAAAGAAAAAAAAAAGACTGACAAGTAATTTTCTCTAAAACAGATTTAGTACACATTTCTATGAAAGAGCTTTACACACATTTCCATTCTAATTAAAAACATAATTGGTCACATACGTCTTTATGCTAGGAATATTTTGGTAAAGGAGGTTCAAAGACTAGCAGTTACATCCATCTCTCAGAAGGCTAATTATTCACTTTAAGGAGTAACACAGAAATTTTTCAACAAACAACAGCAAAAGCAATTGGCAATATTCACTTTTGACATCTAATTCTCCAACTTAGGTGATTTGCTATAACGGATGCCGTAAGCTGGAAATCAAAGACAAGACTCTTACTTTAGCCACTAGTGTCACCCTCAACCCTGGCTGCCCCATAAAATCACCGCCCCACTAGCGATTCTGATTTAACATGTCTGGGTGGGAACTGGACATCAGGATTTTTTAAAATTTCTTAGGGACTGTAATACATAACCATAATTTAGAAGACCTGTACCTTGATAATTGATTTCCTCCATTAGCAATTATTCAGGAGACGGAAATGGATGAAGTGTTACAGTCTGAAAGGGACTTAAAACATCATCTAAACCAACCCTTATTTTGGAGAAGGGGACACTGAGGCCTGGCAAATTCCTTGCAACAGCTTCTTTATTTTCTTATTTTGGTGACAAATAGAGGAAATGAGACCAGAGGATCTCCTTCCTCCCCTCTCACATGCACTCAGTTCTCAACCAGTTTTTGCCACATAGGCATAAAGTTCTACAGCCGCCATCTCCCTATTCAGTGAGTGGGATTTTACATTCTTAATGAGGATTAAGACAGAAGCTACCATTTGATGAATGCTTTTGCTACATGGGGCATTGCCTCACCTCACCATAACTCTATAACGTAGGTATTATTCTATTCCCATTTTACAGATAAGGAAACTGAGCCTCAAATAACTTGCCCCAGGGTAGGCAGCTAGAAATGGTAGAACTGGGCTATGAACCTACATCTACTCAACTCCAAGGTGCTCTACCCTGAGCAAACCCACAGTGCAAAATCCTGGTTGTTACTACTTTAGAGATGAGATCTCAGAAGAGCTTCCCCAAACATCTGCATTTCCTTAAGTGCTGCCAAGACAGCAGGAAGGGGAAGAATGGCAATTCAACGGGGAAATGAGAAAAATCAAGCTCTTGATACCAAGGGTAAAAGCTCTGCTGAACAAATACCATAAGCAAACTACATGGGCCTTTACTTGTAGAACAAAAGTACAGTTGGGGGCACTCAGCCTTCATGGGAAGAGGCTTTGCCGTGATCCCAAGCCAGCCACTTGAGCATGGCTAGGACTGATGTTCTTTGACGTGTGCTACGGGTCTCACCTATCCATTTGCAAGTGCTCCTCAATCTTCTTGGAACTCCCTTCCCCTCCTCCTTCACCTGGCTCACTCCTGCTCATCTTTCAAGACTGCACCATCATTCAGGGTACCTGGGCCTCTCTGACCTCTGAAGGATGGATTACATAGTCCTCTTTTGTGCATCCGTAACATCCAGTGACACTGCCCTCAAAACACACAAGGTTGACCTGTCTGTCTGCTTTTCTGCCTGTCACCGAAACAGTGGTTCCTTGAGGTAAGGCCTGTGGAGACCAGTGCTTGGCCCATTCCCCAGCACAGAGCGAGCACTTAAGAAACAGGTGTGGAAGGAATACACAAATAAACAATAAATGTGTGCTTCTTACGCACAGGTGGATGGAATAAAGCATCCAAATGTACAGAACAGAGAAAATATGTTATCATTTGCACAGCTGGCATGAGAATCTTGGAAAGGGAAATAGTTTGGTCTGAAAAATAATTTTACCACAGACTGGAGTGCACAGTGAGACCCTCTCCTCTCTCCCCACTTTACCTCTCTCCCCTGGTGCAACGGACTGAATGTTTATGTCCCCCACCAAGTTCATACGTTGCAACCTATTCCCTCAACACAATGGTTTTTGGAGGTGGTGCCTGTGGGAGATGACTAGGTCATGAGGGTGGTGCCCTTATGAATGGGAGTGGTACCCTTACAACAGAGACCCCAGAGAGATCCCTCACCCCTTCTACCATGGGAGGTTATAGCAAAAAGATGGCTCTTTATGAACCAGGAAGCAGTTCTCACCAGACACTGAATCTGCCAACAACTTAATCTTGGACTTGCCAGCTTCCAAAACTTTGAGAAATAAATGTCTGCTTTTTATAAGCCATCCAATCTATGGCCCTTTGTTATAGCAGCCTGAACGGACTGATACACCTGGTTAGGTCCTATATGTTGGCTAGAACCAAAGTTAATGAGAATTGGATTATTGTGTATTTAAAGAGGAATGCATTTTTGAAGTTTCACAGGCAATCCAGGAGGAAGGAGTGAGGAGGAGATAAGAGAGAAACAAGTGAGATGATGGAAGTCTACATACTATGCAACGTGGTAACTCCTATTGACGCTCTGAAATTATTTTTAAAAGCACTAAAGTCATGAATTCTTAATGCAAGTTTTTACAGTTTATAGATTTAAAGTCTAGGCCAAGTTTCACATTGGAGTAGATGTGAAGTGAGATGGAGGTAGCCCATTAGGACAAAAGAGCCAAATACAGGGATTCATCAGCTTCCTCTAATGGTCTCATCTGAAAATCAGAGCAGTGAATAAACTGCTGACTTAAGCACCGACAACACCAACACCCAGAAGGTGACAAGCAACAAAGCGCTGCTGAAGTGAACCAACAAATGAGAGGTGGCTACAGTTAACTACACCAGTACAAGTATTAGGTTTACAGCTTATGTTACAGGTCCCATATAGTTAAATCTGGCCACTCAGACGCTCCAATGTACTATAATGCCCTGGGGCAGCCTAGCACTCACAACCAGGTTTCCCCATTTCCTAAGTCACTGTGCCTTCAAGATGGTCTTAGCTACCACATGGAACACAACAGTCCAAGTCCTTCTACACCGGTGACTACAAATGCCCACTGGTTGGAGGTGAGAAGAAGAAAGGCAGGACAGCTCAGACACGTCCTGCTATGCAGGATGGATTCAGAACTGGGGTGGGGTCCCAGACACAGGAAAATGAGAATGACTGTGCACAGTCAGGCAGCTACTGAACTCCGGCTAAATAACCAGTTCTTTGAATAGATGACTAAGGAACAACTAAAATCTGCTATTCTTGGAAACTGCCTACTTCCCAGAGGTCTGCAACCTGACCACAACCAATAAATAAAATCAATCGTGAGACCAGATGCCCTCCCTCTCCGTTGAGTCCTTAGGCCTATAATTAAATAATGAGGACAGAGATATGAGCTATGTTAGACAGAGGGCTTAAAGAAATGAAACGTGGCAGCACTGATTTTCTAGAGAACAAATGCCTTGAAGCTAGTGCCTGATCATATTAATATTTCATTTTTATGTTTCTCTTGCAAATGATCCCCCGGCCCTTTCCCGTATCACAGAATTCTCAGGCTTCAGAAGTCATGTGTCAAAAAATGTTTTTAAATACACATTCTTATAAAAACCTATTTCTCCTCTGCAAGAGGGGAGGGTTAAAAACACCCAGCATCCAAAAAAAAAAAAAAAATTACCAACAAGCCTTTAATTCAGCACATGTCCTTCCTATGATTTAAACTCATCAAACCACAGCCATCTCTGGATAAATTTAGAATCAGACATAACAAAAACAAGACATATAGAAGACTACTGGGGACAATCTTCAGAGAAGATAAAACAATGTAATAATAAACGTATATAGAAACTGTGCAACTGTACATATACCTAGGGCAATCTATTAACGCAAATACTGGGAAGAGATATGGCATAAAAGTTGAATAATGTTTTCTTAAAACAAGGCAGTGTTTTCACAAAGCACCTTTCATCGACCAATCGCACAGCTTCAGAAAGCACTGGAGAGAGAATGGGAAATACTCTCCAAAGCCAATAAAGTTCACTTGTAGCACTGAAAATCGCCACCAAGAAATGGGACATTCAGGGACAGAATTTTGGATCAAACTACTATGTTATTATATCACTATTTAGAAATGGAAAACTCAGGTGTGCCACTGAATGGTCCGCCTGTTCGTGAATTGCTAAAAGGCTTTGAAAGAATACATGAAAACTTTCTTCTCAGATCCCCTCTCACTCGGATAAGGTGCTCTCTGTACTTTGCACTCAGATACACGTCCTTCCGATGCAAACTGTTCTGTCTAGAAATGCCTGTGCAAATGTATTTTCTGGCAAGGCACAGGATTACAGCGTTTACTTTAAGCTTAGCACAACAGTGATTTTTATATGGTGATAAGAATTTCCAGAAGTGGGTCTCGGGGGAGACTTCGTGTTTTTGGTGGTGTTGAGTTAAATTGCACACTCTTTGTGTTTTTCAAAAGCCAAACTCTCATTCGCCTGTAAATATGCTAGAAAGTGAGGTGACGTATCAGTGAAATCACGCCCCACCTCCTAGCTGATACTAACCAGTACACACTCTAAAAGAGCACAGAAAAAAGAGACCCTCAGGCTTGAGGAAATTAAGTGGTAGGAGACGTGAGAATGCACGGAAGGATCAAGACAACTATCTCTGGCCCCAGTCGGGTTTTGAAAGGAGCTGATAAAGGTAAGTTTTACCTCCCTTCTGGAATTAAGAAACTGAAAACTCCTTCTGGTCTTGTAGGTTTCTTTTGAACAGAGTTAGGAATTTAACCATGATCCAGGTCCCATCTGGGGCTACTGCCTCCAGGATCAAGTTCTTCTGTACCAGGAACACCATATAAATGTCTTCAGCACAACCTCCCAGGCAGATGGAAATCAGAAGGCATCCACCACCTGAATCCTACATCCTCTTGTGTACACCTGTCCCTTGGGTGGGACAGGTTGGGCAGCGACTCTGGACCCCGCATTTAAGGGGTGGGTAGGCAGGAAGCTTTAGGGCACTGCACCATATCCTCTCTTCTGAATATCACTAACATCCTTTGCAAATTTTTGGTCCCAAGAGGGCTTTGAAAAATGGTGACGGAGTGGACTCCTTTCGGGTGAGATTCTTCAGGGTGAACTCCACGCAGGTTTTGTTACTCCAAGCCCAGAACCCTCCTCGAAGGTATGACCCTGCTTTAGTCTACATTCCAGTGGCAGCTCCCTCTGGAGTCCTGGGAACCCGGAAGGAAGTTGTGGGAGACCCTGCCGTACCAGGGGGAATCTCTCCACCTCCAGGAATGGGTCTTGTGGGTCCTCAAGAGGGAGGGACACTCCAGAAATGCACAGGATATAGGTAAGTGTTTTGTCTTTCATGGGAAGCAGTTTTAATGTGTCCTCAGAGACTTTATCTCTGAACATATTTCTAAATCTAACATTAAACAAATTGATGCCTCAAGCCATCCTTTACGTTGATTACTACTTAGACTTATTTTTGTCCAGGGAGTCACTCTCAGTAGAATTCACCGGTGCCAATAATCAGTGAGCAACTGGATATAAGCCCAGGGATGAAAATGTTAGAGAAACTTTTATTCTATGTCTTCCTCCTCTTCCCTTAGCTCTAGGCTCATTGAGGTTGTGTTTCTATAATTCAGGATGCTGCCTTTGATTTTTCTTTTGGAAACTGCAAATTAAAATTTTTGAGGGCCAATGTAACTTCTTGGGAAGAACAAGAAAAAAAGACAGAATCCCAGTGGTGACAGAAAGGCTTGGGGGCACATAAACCTCAAGGCCGGTATTGCCCAGAAGCTAAAAGAAATCATAATAAGACTTAGTGTCTTTTCATCTTCAAAATCCTTCTAAATCATTCATCCTCACCATGCTACTATAATCATGCGATTTGGCAGATGAAATAGACCTTTCATCTCTGGATCCCAAAGCACTCTATAAATGCCAATTAATCCTTACAACTGGTCTGTGAGGCAATGGACTATCAGCTAACCTACTCGGTACAGAGAAAGGTTAAGAGATTTGGTCCAACCCACATAGCAAATTGGCAGAAGAAGTAAGTTTGAGAACTTGGTCTAGAGATTCTATTCCTGGGTCTGGAATCTGTGGCTGAAAGCCAAATCTGTATTTCAAGTGCCCACATCGTAGTTGGCATATAGTAGGTGCTTAGGTAACAGTTTTTGAATGAATGAATAAGTCAGATGTCCATATCTCCAAATGCCTGCCAAATGTGTGTGAGTGCCACTAACATCTTCAACTCAGGTTCAAATTTCCTCTCTAAACTGCCTTGGACTCTTGGGTTTCCATTCACTCATTCTCCAACCAGAACACCCACTATAGTAGAGGCCCCTTCTAAGCTTTAGAGACAGTGGGAATGAGACAGGCAGCAACCTTTTCTCAAGGAATTTACATCCAGAGAAAATGAGGCGTATAATCACCAAGAAGACCAATAATATTAGAGACAGTAAGTGGGGTGATGTGACAGGAAATAAAAACCAATCACTGAAGATCAAAGGCTCATCCAGTTGCCACTGTAGGTGCATGGCAAGAACTTTATGCCAGGGCCTAGGACACTATAAGAATTTGCAATATTCTAGCAACTTAGAGAACGAAATTCTGATTTGCTTCTATTCCCCTACAATTGACAGCAAAACCCTTAAGTCAAAAAAAAAAAGCCCAATCATTTGCCTTCAGGGTTGATGAGGAAGAGGCAAGCTTATGGTTTTGTGTTTCGAGGAGTCCAGGAATAGAGTGGGTGATGGCAGCTTCCCTGCCTGGGGCAGGGGACAAGGCTGGTCCCCAGAGGCAGCCTGCACCTGAGTGGTAACCCAGGGCATAACATTAGAAAGATCCCTGTGTCCCAACACAGACAGGCCACCTCATTTATTTCACTTATCTATTCATTCATTTTATACTTACTGAGTATCTATTATGTGTCATGTTCCAGGCTCACCTCTCCTCTTGGGGACCCCACCAGAACCCAGGCCAGCAATGACCCATCCCTCTAAGCTTTTTTAAAAACATATTATATTTTTCATCATTATTATGAAATGATTTTTAGCTCAGTAACAATGAAAAGGGGGGCAAATACAGATAAATGATTGGTAATTTTCAAAGTGAACTACTCAACACCGACTGTGTTTTTTTCCTTTTCTTTAACAGATTTTTTAGAGCAGTTTTAAGGTTACAGAAAAATTGCTCAGAAAATAACAGAGTTCCCACATACTCGTTTTCTCCCTCTCTCTCTATCCTTGGTCACTCCTGGAAATGTGCCTGCCTGTTTCCATAAAGAACTAGAGAGGCCACTAAGTGCAATAACCCCGTGCTTTTTCCATTCCTCCAACTGCACAAAAAACACTTAAATGTTGAAAGAACTCGGGTTACAGAAAATCTAGCTCTTGCTTTTCTGCCTCAGACTTTAGAGCCAGTTGCATCCAAATAAATGTCAATTCATGCTTCGTGGACCTAAGGTGGCATTACTACAGAAGCACACCTCAACAGCCATCGCAGGGCAGTGGATTTCATCGTAAACTACTTCTCCCCCATCCTGAGTTGACTTAGTGTGATGGAAGAAGAGAAGGGGAGGACTGGCCCTCAGAGTTGGCCCTCCTGCAGTAGTCCCAGCAGCACCTAGAGGTCTGCAGGGATGGTGGACTCGAAAGTGTTTTCATTTATCTCAAAGCACATGAGAACACCCCAAGGCCCTTGGCAGCTCTGTAAAGAGGAATTCTTTAGTCCTGTGTTCTCTATCTTCCTATTGCTTCTCCAGGTCACTGTAGTTTCTTCTCTGAACATACCCAAGTGGGTTTAAATTCCAGCAAACTCATGTACTGTAATTCTGATTTAGCTAGAGGCAGCAGAGATTTTCCTCACTGCTATACATAGGGTGTTCACTTCTTTTTATTTCCACTGAATCATGGAAATACCAGTGCAGAGTAAGCCCAAAAGTAGACAGTACCTGTCCAGTTTTCCCAGCACCACTTATTGAAGAGGCTGTCCTTTCTCCACTGTACATTCCTGCCTCCTTTATCAAAGATAAGGTGATCATATGTGTGTGGGTTTATCTCTGGGCTTTCTATCCTGTTCCATTGATCTATCTTTATGTTTTTGTGTCAGTACCATACTGTCTCGATTACTTTAGCTCTGTAGTATAGTCTGAAGTCAGGGAGCCTGATTCCTCCAGCTCCGTTTTTTGTTCTCAAGATTGCTTTGGCTATTCAGGGTCTTTTGTGTTTCCATACAAATTGTGAAATTTTTTGTTCTAGTTCTGTGAAAAATGCCAGTGGTAGTTTGATAGGGATTGCATTGAATCTGTAGATTGCTTTGGGTAGTAGAGTCATTTTCACAATGTTGATTCTTCCAATCCAAGAACATGGTATATCTCTCCATCTATTTGTTTCATCTTTAATTTCTTTCATCAGTGTCTTATAATTTTCTGCATACAGGTCTTTTGTCTCCTTAGGTAGGTTTATTCCTAGATATTTTATTCTTTTTGTTGCAATGGTAAATGGGAGTTATTTCTTGATTTCACTTTCAGATTTTTCATCATCAGTGTATAGGAATGCAAGAGATTTCTGTGCATTAATTTAGTATCCTGCTACTTTACCAAATTCATTGATTAGCTCTAGTAGTTTTCTGGTGGCATCATTAGGATTCTCTATATACATACGGTCACCTTATCTTTGATAAAGGAGGCAGGAATGTACAGTGGAGAAAGGACAGCCTCTTCAATAAGTGGTGCTGGGAAAACTGGACAGGTACATGTAAAAGTATGAGATTAGATCACTCCCTAACACCATACACAAAAATAAGCTCAAAATGGATTAAAGACCTAAATGTAAGGCCAGACACTATCAAACTCTTAGAGGAAAACATAGGCAGAACACTCTATGACATAAATCACAGCAAGATCCTTTCTGACCCACCTCCTAGAGTAATGGAAATAAAAACAAAAATAAACAAATGGGACCTAATGAAACTTCAAAGCTTTTGCACAGCAAAGGAAACCATAAACAAGGCCAAAAGAGAACCCTCAGAATGGGAGAAAATATTTGCAAATGAAGCAACTGACAAAGGATTAATCTCCAAAATTTATAAGCAGCTCATGCAGCTCAATAACAAAAAAACAAACAACCCAATCCAAAAACGGGCATAAGACCTAAATAGACATTTCTCCAAAGAAGATATACAGACTACCAACAAACACATGAAAGAATGCTCAACATCATTAATCATTAGAGAAATGCAAATCAAAACTACAATGAGATATCACCTCACACCAGTCAGAATGGCCATCATCAAAAAATCTAGAAACAATAAATGCTGGAGAGGGTGTGGAGAAAAGGGAACACTCTTGCACTGCTGGTGGGAATGTGAATTGGTACAGCCTCTATGGAGAACAGTATGGAGATTCCTTAAAAAACTACAAATAGAACTACCATATGACCCAGCAATCCCACTACTGGGCATATACCCTGAGAAAAACATAATTCAAAACGAGTCATGTACCAAAATGCTCATTGCAGCTCTATTTACAATAGCCCGGAGATGGAAACAACCTAAGTGTCCATCATCGGATGAATGGATAAAGAAGATGTGGCACATATATACAATGGAATATTACTCAGCCATAAAAAGAAACGAAATTGAGCTATTTGTAATGAGGTGGATAGACCTAGAGTCTGTCATACAGAGTGAAGTAAGTCAGAAAGAGAAAGACAAATACCGTATGCTAACACATATATATGGAATATAAGAAAAAAACAATGTCATGAAGAACCTAGGGGTAAGACAGGAATAAAGACACAGACCTACTAGAGAATGGACTTGAGGATATGGGGAGCGGGAAGGGTAAGCTGTGACAAAGCGAGAGAGAGGCATGGACATATATACACTACCAAACGTAAGGTAGATAGCTAGTGGGAAGCAGCCGCATAGCACAAGGAGATCAGCTCGGTGCTTTGTGACCACCTAGAGGGGTGGGATAGGGAGGGTGGGAGGGAGGGAGACGCAAGAGGGAAGAGATATGGGAACATATGTATATGTATAACTGATTCACTTTGTTATGAAGCAGAAACTAACACACCATCGCAAAGCAATTATACTCCAATAAAGATGTAAAAAAAAAAAAACAAACCTAGTAAACCAAAACCAAGTAAAACAAAAAAAAAAAGTAGACAGTAGAAGGAAAAGGTGAATTTAAAGGCTGAGAAGATCCTCAAATTAATACTTTTTCTCTATAAGTGAGGGTTCATGGAACAGATTCTCCTGAACTCACCTTTCTACGAATACGGTGGTCAGCTCCAAGACCTTTAAGAAAATCAGCAACCATTCAGGCACTCCAGTAAGGTATTCATAGATCAGCTGAAAACACTGAAGGGTCCATCCTTAGACAGCATTTAATCCAGTCTCCTGAGGGACTTGCAGATGAAGCAATTAAGGCCCCAACCGGTGAAGGGGCCAAGCCTCTGTCAGTCACATAGTCAGGATGAGCTAGAATCTGCATGTCCACACTCTTCCCAAGGGGATGAGCTACACTCGTCACGCACAGATATTGGTCCCTATACACATATTTAAAATCTACTGTTTAGAGTTTAAGGTCACCTTAATCATCTACAGATGGAAAATGGAAAGGGATCCTCTGGTGAGCCAGATAAGGTCATGTCCAAAACCCCAAAACCAAGCTGGAGAGAAGATGGCACCGCCAGTCCCAGGATACTGAGTGTTGCCCTTTCTCCCAGACACTTTCATGCACTCCAAGCAAAATCCTCAGTTGCACACATGTGGCCAGTGAGACAATGAGCTATTCAGTAGATATCCTCAGGGCAACCCATTGAGGTAAAAAAAAAAAAAAAAAAAAAGAAAGCCTCAATGGTTGAGCAACTGAAGCTTTCTTCTATATTCTCTGGGCTGGAAGCCAGGCTTCCCCATCCTGTTCTATCCACTGCTGAATTTAAATAATGGTGATAGCTACAATTTGCTGGGTGCAAGCGGCTGGACTATGTGATTTTCTTTTTTTTTTTTAACATCTTTATTGGAGTATAATTGCTTTACAATGATGTGTTAGTTTCTGCTTTATAACAAAGTGA